>NW_006921597.1:11043375-11048191 GCF_000298275.1 Orycteropus afer afer
ATATATATATATATATATATATATATATAACCCACTGCCATTGAGTCAGATCTGACTCATAATGACCCCTCCTTAGGTTTCTGAGGCAGTATCACAGTGGAAGTAGATTGCCAAACCTTCTTTCCAAGGAGTGGCTGGTGAGTTTTAACCACCAGCCTTCTGGTTAGTAGTCAAATACCTTAGGAACTAAGCCACCAGAGCTTATATATATATATTATTTTTGTTTTGTTTTGTTTATTTATATGAGGAGTTCTGGTGGTGTAGTGGTTAAGGTATTTGGTTGCTAACCAAAAGGTTGGTGGTTCAGACCCAACTGCTCCACTGAAGAGAGATGAGTCCATCTGCTTTCATACAGATATACAGCTTTGGAAACCCAATGGAGGTTGTTATGAGTTGGAATCCACCTGATGGCAGTGGTTGGTTTATAACTCTCACTGCCTTCATGTCATTTCCAACTCATAGTGACCCCTCCTTGGGTTTCTGAAGCAGTATCACTATGGAAGTAGATTGCCCAATCTTCCTTCCAAGGAGTAGCTGGTGGGTTTGAATTGCCAGCCTTCTGGTTAACAGTTAAATGCCTTAGGCACTATACCACCAGAGCTCTCCAGTTTGGTTCATATATGTGTTTATTTACACAAGAGAGTGAGCAGGTAGAGAGAAAAAGGTAATGAATTGAGTTGGAGATGTCTGTGGGTCAGGGTCCTGAAATCTAGTAACTCCTACCATCGAGTCTATTCCAAGTCATTGCAACTCTCATTGGGTTTCCAAGGAGGTAAATCTTTACAGAAGTAGATTGCCTCATTTTCTACAGAGCAGCTGGTAGGTTTAAACCACCAACTTTCTGGTTAGCAGTAAAATGCCCTAGGCACTGAACTGAACTTAAGCCCCATGACTGAACTGTCAGCCAAACAATAGGCCTACAAGGTGTACAGTAATATCAGGAGGGCATGCACACAATAGAACAATTAAGCATATGAGATCAAGCAGATAGCATTTGCTCAGGGATAGAGTGAGGAAGGCGGGAGAGGATGGAAGGAAGAATGAAGAGAAGGAAAGAAATGGGAAGAATGTTGTTACAGTGTGGGGTTTGCAGTGAATGTCACAAAACAGAATGTGCATGGATTGTTGAGTGGAAAACCAATTTGCTCTGTAAACTTTCACCCAAATCAAAATAAAAAATAAAAAGCCTTAGGTACTGCATCCAGTAGTTAGTCCTAAATATATGAGAAACTCAGAAAAAGCCATTGGATGATTTTAACTCATGACCATTCACATAGGCAGGTGAATGAGATTATTCAAAATGCATCTTTTTTTTTTAACATGCACTGAAAACTTGATATCCAAAGCAAACAGTAACCACGAAAAGTGTCTTCAAAGATCCCTACTTCATCACACTGTCTGAAACAAAAGCAAAGACAAGAGGAAGAGCCAGGGGTAATCCTCCACTCTTTGATCTCTGATGATGTCACAGTGAATTTCTCAGATCTTCAGAGTCTCTAGGGAAGGATTCCCATAAGCAGTATCAGTTGTCCATGCATTATTTGACTGACTTGTTGAAGAGCAAAACAATAGTTAAGATTTTATCAGAAAGCCCAACATTCATCCTTTTACTTTTTTTTTCTCCTCATTGCCACTGAGAGTTCTCAGGCAGGTGATCTTTCCTTGGAGTCATGGAATGTGATAGAAACCTGAAGCCATATGGTATCTGGAAAGAGTACTGCATAAAGATTGAGCAAGTCACTTTATCCCTCTGAATTGCAAATGAGGTCAGTCTAGGTTTTCTGTGTGTGTGTTTGTGTGTGTGTGTATTTTTTCAGTTACTTAGCACTAGCTTAAGTTCTTCCAAATATATAAATCATTAACTCCTCCTAAGACCCCTAGAATCTTGTAGGTTTGGCTCCAACTTATCCAGGGCTCAAGATGGAGCCAGATGACCATGCTACTGAAAGAAGCAATGTATGCCAAGTCACTTCTCCTTTTTTTCCTCTTAGTACATCATACTGCCCCTAAAATATCTAAAAATATATACATTATGTGGTAGTTAAGGTTGTCAACTTGACTGGACCTGGTTGAGTAGCTGGGCAGCTGGATGTAGTTATTCCCCAGGGTGGAATCTACTGGAGCAGCTGAGTAGCTGTTTTAGAAATGTGGGCTGCTTCCAATACATAAGAAGCAACTTTGAGGAAGGTCTCCAGTTTATGGCACACTTGAACCCTGCTAAACAATACAATCAATCAACTAGACTTCATAGATATATACAGAACACTCCACCCAACAACAGCACAATATATATTCTTTTCCAGTGCACATGGAACTTTCTCCACAACAGACCATATGTCAGGCCACAAAGTAAGCCTCAATAAATTTAAAAATATCTAAATACTACTGGGCTATCTACTTCCATAGAGATACCACCTCAGAAACCCAAGGAGGGGTCACCATGAGTGGGAACTGACCCAACAGCAGTGAGCAAATACTGCAAAGCATCTTCTCAGATCACAATACTGTAAAATTAGAAACAAACAACAGGAAGATCAAGGAAAAAAAAAAAAAAAAACCAAATGCATAGAAACTAAATAACACCCTCCTTAAAATTTCCTGGGAAATAGAAGAAATTTAAAATGAAATTAAAAAATCTCTTGAATCAAACAAGAATGAAAAGACAATACACCAAAATCTTTGGAGTGTAGCAAAAGCAATACTAAGAAGACAAATTATATGCATATATCAAAAAGGAAGAAAGAGTGCATATATCAAAAAAGAAGAAAAAATCAGAGCCAATACTTTAACTGACCACCTCCAATGATTAGAAAAAGAACAGCAAAACAAGCCTTCAGTCACCAGAAAAAAGGATGTAATAAAGATTCAAGCAGAAATAAACAGAAAAATAGTAGAAAGAATCAAGAAGATTAGAAGTTGGTTCTTTGAAAGAATTAATAAAAATTGACAAACTACTGACAAATTTAACAAAGGGAATAAGGAGAAGGCCAAATAACACAAATAAGAAATGAAATAGTCCATGTCACAATACAGCCTACTGAAATAAAAAAGGATAACAGAATACTATGAAGAACTATACTCCAAGAAATTTTATAACCTAGAAGAAATGGACAGGTTTCTAGAAACACACTACCTATCCAAGCTAATACAATCTGAGATAGAAGGTGTGAACACACTCATCACAAAAGAAGAAATCGAGGAGGTCAAAAAAAAAAAAGGACTCCCAAAAAAAATCCTAGCTCAGACAGCTTCACTGGTGAATTGTACTAAGCATTCAGAGAAGAGCTAACACCAATACTACTCAAAGTATTCCAGAACATACAAAATGAAGGAATACTCCATAACTCATTCTAAGAAACAAGCATAGTGCTGATACCAAAACCAGGCAAAGACACCACTAAATATGAAAATTATAGACCAATATCCCTTATGAACATTGATGCAAAAATTCTCAACAAAATACTAGCCAATAAAAGCCAACAACATATGAGAATAAACAATATATCATGACCAAATGAGATTCATATTAGAGATGCAAAGATTCACCATTAGAAAAGCAATCAACATAATCCACCACAAAAATAAAACAAGGGAAAAGAACTACATGATCATATCTATTGATGTAGAAAAGGCATTTGGCAAAATTCAACACGTATTCTTGGTAAAAACACTCAGTAAAAACAGGAATAGAAGGGAAATTCTTCAAAGTGATTCTCAATGGAGAGAGACTTAAAACATTCTCCTTATGAACAGGAACTAGAGGAGGATGCCCTTTATCACCACTCTGTTCAAAATTTTATTGGAAGTCCTAGCCAGAGCAATAAGGCAAGAAAGGGAAATAAAAGACATCTAAATTGGCAAAGAAGTAAAACTATCTCTATTTGCAGATGATATGATCCTATACATAGAAAATCCTAGAGACTCAACAAGAAACTTACTGGAACTATTAGAAGGATTCAGTAATGTGGCAGCATACAAGATCAGCAGGCTCCAGGAGTTGATGGAATACCCACTGAGATGTTTCCACAAATGGATGCAACATTGGACACACTCATTTGTTTATGCCAAGAAATTTGGAAGACAGCTACCTGGCCAAGCAACTGGAAGATATCCATATTTGGGCCCATTCCAAAAAAGGTGGTCCAATAGAATGTGGGAATTATTGAACCATATCATTAGTATCACACACAAATATAATTTTGCTGAAGATAATTCAGAAACAATTCCAACTATACTGCCAGAAATTCAAGGATTCAGAAGAAGGCACAGAATGAATGATATCATTGCTGATGGATCTTAGCTGAAAGCAATGAATACTAGAAAGATGTTTAGTTGTGTTATTGACTATGCAAAGGCATCTGACTGTGGATCATAAAGTTGTGAAGAAAGAAAATTCCAGAACAATTCACTGTGCTGTGAGGAACCTGTACATGGACCAAGAGACAGTCTTTGAACAGAACCATGGGATACCGCATGGTTTAAAAGCAGGAAAGGTGCATATCAAGGTGGTATCCTTTCACCATACTTATTTAATCTGTATGCTGACCAAATAATACAAGAAGCTGGACTATATGAAGAAGAATGTGACATCAGGACTGGAGGAAGACTAGAACTATGATATGCAGAAGGTACAACTCTGCTTAGTGAAAGTGAGTAAGACTTGGAGCACTTACTGATGGTGATCAAAGGTTACAGCCTTTAATATGGACTATACTTCAACATCATAGGAGCTCTGGTAGCATAGTGGCTAAGACACTTGCCTGCTAACCAGAAGGCTGGCGGTTCAAACCCACCAGCCACTCCTCGGAAGGAAGGT
>NW_006921597.1:11057101-11060731 GCF_000298275.1 Orycteropus afer afer
TGAATTTACTCTGTAAATCTTCACCCAAATCCTAATAAAAAAAAAAAAAGAAAGAGGATACCAAACCAAAAAAAAAAAAATAATCAAACAATGTACTGCACTGGGCAAATCTGCTGCAAAAGACCTCTTTAAAGTATTAAAGTGCAAAGATATCATTTTAAAGATTAAGGTGTTCCTGACCCAAGCCATGGTATTTTCAATAGCCTCATATGCATGTGTGAACTGGACAATGAATAAGGAAGACTACAGAAGAACTGATGCCTTTGAATTGTCACATTGACAAAAAATATTGAATGTACCATGCATGGACTGCTAGAAGAACAAACAAATCTATCTTGGAGGAAGTACAGCCAGAATGTTCTTTGGAAGCAAGGATGGCCAGACTTCATCTCACATACTTTGGTCATGTTTTCAGAAGGGACCATCCCGGAAGAAGGATCATGCTAGGAAAAGTAGAATATCAGCAAAACAAAGAAGACCTTCAAAGAGAAGGATTGACACGGTGGCTATGACAATGAGCTTAAGCATGGCAAAGGTTATAAGGATGGTACAGGGCAGGTAATGTTTCATTCTGTTGTGTATAGGGTCCCTGACTCAACAGCACCTAACAACAAAACAATAACATGGTTTGAAAGAACCAGTACTGTAAAGTTATCAATTGTCTATAACTGATCTAGAGATTCTACATAATAAAATGTCTAGCCCATTTTGTTGTTTTTTGCTTATGGATTGTTTTGTTTTTCAGTGAAACTTAATAACCTAATTCTAAAATATGTGTGGAAACAGACCCAGGATAGCCAAGATGTTCTTGACAAAGACAAAGAAAGAGCGAACTTTAAAAAAAAAAAAAAAAAAAAAAAAGTTATGAAACTTACTATAAAACTACAACAATTAAGATAGCAATATTTGTGCAAAGATTAACAAACAGACCAAGGGAATAAAATAGCAAATCCAAAAATACACACATACAAATACACTTGATTATGATGAAAATGGTACTGTGGAGTAGAAAGAGGAATATGTATAATATTTTTAGTAAATCGTACCATGCTGACTGGATATTCATAGAGAAAAATATAAAGTTAACTCTTATTTCTCACCATACATAAAAAGTAAGTTCCAAGAAGAATGTAGGTTTAAATATGAAAGGTAAAACAATAAAAAGACTAGATAGTAATAGAATATTGTCATGACTTTGAAGAAGAACATATTCTTACAGAATACAAACTTGATCAATCATAAAGAAAAAGTGATAAAATGGAATACATTAAAGTTAAGAACTTAGGTTCACCGAAAGACACAATTATGAGGGTACAAAGGCAAATCACAAAGTGAGAGAAGACATTGGCAACTTACATACCTGACAGAAAGTTCATATCCAGAATATATGAAGAACCCAGAATATATGAAGAATCAATAAGAAAACGATAGATAGCCCAATAGAAAAATGGGAAAGAGATGTGAATAGGCACTTTACAAAGAAAAATACCCATGTGGTAAATATGTATGAAAATGTGCTGCACCCCATTAGTCAACAAGGAAAGGCAAAATAAACCATCATAGATTGTTCTACATTTCCATAAGTATGACTAATATCAAAAACTGCAGGGAAAACTTCATCTTGGTAAGGATTTGGAGTGATAGAATTTTCACATACTGCTGGAGATTGCATAAATTGTTATAATACTTTGGAAAATGCTTTTATATTAAGTATTAAAGATGGAGATGTTCATACCCTATGACCCAGACATATACACAACAAAAATACATGCAAATGAGCAGCAAGAGACACAGCAAAGAATATTCATAGCAATATACTGTTAATAGCCGAAACTGAAAACAATACAGGTGCCCATCAAAAGTAGAATGGGTAAATCAATTACGGAATTGTATTCAGTAGAACACCATACAGCAATAGAAATGTACAAACTACTGGTGCATTTAACAATATAGATGTCACACACACACACACACACACAAGCCAGATATAAAAGAAAAAATATTTTATGATTCTATTTAAGTTAATCTTAAAATGAGGCAAATCTGAACTACTACAGCATTGGAAGTTAAGTAGTGGTTAACTCTGAGGAATATTTTTTTTAATGTGGAGATAGAGGAGTGAGGCATGAGAGGGACTTCTGGGGTGTTTTATTTCTTGACCTAGGTAGAGGTTACACAAGTATTTGCTTTGTGATAACTCGTTGAGCACATTTAATATTTTATATGTGTGATATACTTCTTAATAAAATAGTTCAGAATAAATTAGTTCACTTAAATTTCCTGGCATAGAGTAAGCACTCAGTAAATAGTTTTCATTATAATTCTCTCAGCATTATCCCTTCCCCTGAGCCCATAGCATAGGCTTTTCTCCCAAAAGGCTCTTCAAGGAAAGGACAAGCTGTCACCAACATATGTTGATCTTCCTCTCTACTCCCTCTGGGACCAAGGTTATAGATAACAGGAAAGGAAGGACTCAGAAGTAGATTCTTCACTCTTCCGCTAGATTCAGACTGAGGGAGGATTCTTGTGATCATACTCACTTCTCAAGAGCTGAAGACTGGATGTTATTTGTCTATGGTCCATTACTTATAATCAGAGTAACTTTGGAAAAGTTATTTAAAGTTTTCACACTTCAGATACCTCACCTACAAAATGAGAATAATTATATCACTTCATAAAACTGTTTTAAGAATTCAACAAGGAAATTAAATGAGATACTTTGTGAAAGCCCAGCATAGCTTCTTAACAATTTAGCATCTCCTGAACCTTTTCAATGTCTATATTGAATGTTTACAATAAAATTCTCTAAGAAGCTCAGCCTCCTAACAGTGTTTTCCTGGAACCAGAATTCTCATGGAAAGTTGGAATTTCAAATATTCTGTCTTAATGTTGGACTATGAGCCTGGCTTTTGGCCTGGAAAATATGGTCTCTTCTAACTAATAGGTATATATTTCCTATCCTTTGATACATTATAGCCTTGGGCTTCACCTATGTTCACTGTTTCCACAAAGATCCTTTTCCTTTTCCTGTCCTGGACCCACAAAGATAGTTTGTAGATCATGGATTCTTCCCTAGGGATGAGTTGAGATTCTTGCTTCTCCTGACATTTTGTGCAAAATGTTGTATATATATGCATATGATGTACCTATTTCTTGAGTACAAATGCACAACTGTGATAGTTGAGGTTGTGTGTCAACTTGGCTGAACCATGATTCTGAGTGGTTTAAGCAATTGTGATGTAGTTATTCCCAGGATGAGGTCAGATGTATATGTTTTGAGCAGCCAATCCATTGAAAGGGAGTTTCCCTAGGGGTGTGGCCTGCTTCCAACATATTTATGGACATCTTTGGAAAAAGACAGACTCTTCAATGGATCTGGATCCTATTGTGCTGCCTACAACTGTCCATGAGTAAACAATTCACCATTCAGACTGGAGATCTTGGATTCATCATCCATCAGACTAAACAGCTGGTATACTGCCTGTCAACCTTGAGCTCATCAACCCCTGCAGCTGCGTGAGTCAGGAAAAGCCTCCAGCTTGATGTTTGATCAAGGAACTTGGGACTTACCAGCTTCTATAAGTGTGTGAGCCATTTTCCTAAGATAAATTTCTGTCTATATGTATATAT
>NW_006921597.1:11060831-11064876 GCF_000298275.1 Orycteropus afer afer
TATATATATATATATATATATATAAGTTTTACTGCTTTTCCTTCTCTAGAGAACCCAGCCTAACACATTTGGTACTGAGATTGGTTCTAGAGAGACAAAATCATAAGGATAGACTTCCTAAATTGGTTCTCACTGATTCTGTTTTGGTTCTCCAATTTGATTAATCATAAAGGCACTGGTGACTCTGCCTCCTTGAGTAAAGAGGGCCCAGCTAATCCATGGCATGAGGTAGCATCATTAATATGCAAAATAGCACCACCAGTAGATCAAGTATTTTTGAGAAGTGAGGCTCTGGGTGATCACATGTTTGGTACTTTTCTGCAATTTTCTTAGTATGAGGAGTATAAGGAAGCTGGCTAGTTGGTCCTACTTACGCTAGACAAAGTGGTGAAAGAGCAAGATGAGTTCAGGGCTGCTGAGTCACAGCTCAAACACTGCATAAAAGACCTCAATGTTTCCAGTTGTGCCCTGGAAAAAAAGTCTTATTTCTTCTGGTAACAGAACTGATATTGACAAAAACCAAACCCAGAGTCTTATTGTAAGGGTGGCTGAATTACAATGCCAATTTAATTGCCAACCCAGAATGGTGTCTGAAGTTAAAGTGAGAGCACTGATTGGGAAAAAATGAGATCCTGAAACCTGGAATGGGGACATATGGGCAGATAGTCAGGAAGATGAAGATATGGAGCCTGCAAATTCTGCTGAATCCCTCCCATCTGAAGGGATTACTATAAAACCATTCTCCCTTTCTCCTCCATTTGATGGGATTAACCCAACTGTTCCTACTGAAGGATAAGTTCTTGTATCTGGCTTCCCCCACAACTAAAAAGGAGGCACAACATCTGGTGGGCCTCTTTGGATTTTGGAGGCAATATATCCCTCATTTGGATGCGTTGCTGCGGCCTATTTATCAAGTGACTCGGAAAGCTGCTATTTTTGAGTGGGGGCCAGAACAACAGAAGCCTCTGCAACAGGTACAGGCTGCCGTGCAAGCTGCTGTGCCACTTGGGCCATGTGATCTGGCTGATTCAATGGTGATTAAAGTGTCTGGGGCAGATAGAAATACTGTTTGGAATCTTTATTGTTGTTGTTATGTGCCATTGAGTCAGACCCGACTCATAGTAACCCCTCCTTGGGTTTCTGAGGCAGTATCACTACGGAAGTAGATTGTCCCATCTTCCTTCCAAGGAGTGGCTGGTGGGTTTGAACCACCAGCCTTCTGCTTTGCAGTCAAGTGCCTTAGGTCCCTATTGGTGAATCACAACACAGACCATTGGGATTTTGGAGCAAAGCCCTGCCATCCTCTGCAGATAACTACTCTCCTTTTGAGAAACAGCTTTTGGCTTATTACTGGGCATAGCAGAGACTGAATGCCTAACCATGGCCCACCAAATCACCATGACGCCTGAGCTGCCCATCATGAACTGGGTATTGTCTGACCCCAGAGTCAAAGTTGGACATGCACAACAGCACTCCATCATTAAATGGAAGTGGTATATAAAGAGATCAGGCTTGAGCAAGACCTGAAGGGACAAGTTACATGAAGAAGTGGTCCGAATGCTTATGGTTTCCACTCTAGTCATATTACCTTTCCTCTCCCTGTCTGCACCTATGGCCTCATGGGGAGTTCCTTATGATCAGTTGACTGAGGAAGAGAAAACTCATGCCTGGTTTACAGATGGTTCTGTGCAATATGCAAGCATCACTCATAAGTGGACAGCAGCAGCATTGCAGCCCCTTTCTGGGACATCCCTGAAGGACAATAGAGAAGGAAAATCCTCCCAATGGGCAGAACTTCAAGCTATGCATCTGGCTGTTCACTTTGCATGGAACAAGAAATGGGCCAGATGTATGATTGTATAGCCATTCATGGGCTGTGGCCAATGGCTTGGCTGGAAGGTCTGGGGTGTGGGAGGAGCATGATTGAAAAATTGGTGACAAGGATATATGGGAAAGAGGTATGTGGATAGATCTCTCTAAATGGGCCAAAGAAGTAAAGATATTTATGTCTATTGTGAATGCCCACCAAAAGGTGACCTCAGCAAAGGAGGGCTTTAACAATCAGGTGGATAAGATGACTTGTTCTGTGGAAACCGGTCATCCTTTTTCCCTAGCTACTCCTGTCATTGCCCAATGGGTTCACAAACAAAGTGGTCATGTTGGTAAGGATGGAGGTTATGCATGGGCTAAGCAACATGGACTCCCACTTACCAAGGTTGATTTGGCTACCACCACTGCTGAGCGCCTAATCTGCCAGCAGCAGAGACCAACACTGAGTCCATGATATGGCACCACTCCTCAGGGCGATCAGCTGGCAACCTGGTAGCAAGTTGATTACTTTGGACCACTTCCGTCATGGAAAGAACAGTGTTTTATTCTTACTAGAATAGATACTTATTCTGGATTTGGATTCATCTTCCCTGCACGCAATGCTTCTGCCAAAACTACCATCTGTGGGCCTACAGAATGCCTTATCCACCATTATGGTATCCCACATAATGCATTGCTTCAGGTCAAGGGACTCACTTCACAGCAAATAAAGTGTAGCAGTGGGCCTATGCTCATGGAATTCACTGATTTTACCATGTTCCCCATCATCCTCAGGCAGCTGGCTTGATAGAAATATGGAATGGCCTACTAAAACACAATTACAGCTCCAGCTAGGTGGCAATACCTTGAAGGGCTAGGGCAATGTTTTCTAGGAGGCTGTATATGCTCTAAACCAGCATCCAATATATGGTGCTGTTTCTCCAATAGCCAGGATTCATGGGTCCTGGAACCAAGGGGTAGAAATGAGAGTGGTACTACTCACTATTATCCCTAGTGACCCACTCAAAAAATTTTTGCTTCCTGTCCCTGCTACCCTATGCTCTGTGGGTCTGGAGATCTTAGTCTCAAAGGTAGGAATACTCCCACCTGGAGACAAAATACTGATTGCATTGAACTGGAAGTTAAGAATGCCAGCTGGCCTTTTTGGCTTCCTCATGCCTCTGGATCAACAGAAAAAGAAGGGCATCACTGTACTGTCTCGTGTGATAGATTCCAAGGGAAAATTGGATTGATACTACATAATGGAAGTAAAGAAGAATATGTCTGGAATACAGAAGATTCTTTAGGATGTCTCTTAGTACTACCATGCCCTGTCATTAAAGTCAATGGAAAACTACAGCAACCCAATTCTGATATGGCTACTAATGGCCCAGACCCTTCAGGAATGAAGGTTTGGGGTCACTCCACCAGGAAAAGAACCACAACCAGCTGAGGTGCTTGCTGAAGGAAAGAGAAATACAGAATGGGTGGTGGAAGAAGGTAGTTAGGAATATCAGCTATGACCACGTGACTAGTTGCAGAAATGAGGACTGTGATGGTTACATTTCTTCATTGTATGTGTACATCAAATATATTTGTTTTCATCTGTTATTAACTATAAAATGTAAACAGGATTAATGCATTTCTGTTGTATACATGTTAGTGTGCCATGTTAGGAGCAAATATGACTTTATAATTGTCCTTATTTAGAGATTATATGTGATTAAGGAGATATGTATAATTGCTGACTTGACAAGGGGTGGACTGTGGTAGTTGTGGTTGTGTGTCAACTTGGCTGGACCATGATTCTGTGGTTTAAGCAGTTGTGATGTGGTTATTCCTTTGATGAAATTGGATGTATGTTTTGAGCAGCCAATCCATTGAAAGGGAGTTTCCCTAGGAGTGTGGCCTGCTTCCGATATATATATGGACATCCTGGGAAAAGGACTCTTTGGTGGATCTGGATCTTGTTGTACTGTCTACAACTGTCAGTGAGTAAACAATCGACCATTTGGTCTGGTGATCTTGGATTCATCAACCATCAGAGTCCACAGCCAGTATATACTGCCTGCCAATCTTGAGCTCATCAGTCCCTGCAGCTGCCACAAGTCAGGAAAAGTCTCCAGCTTGATGTTTGATCCAGGAACTTGGGACTTGCCAGCTTCTACAATGTGTGAGCCATTTCCCTAAGATAAATTTCTCTCTCTCTCTCTCTCTCTCTCTCTCTCTCATATAT
>NW_006921597.1:11065274-11068560 GCF_000298275.1 Orycteropus afer afer
ATATATATATATATATATATACACTTTACTGGTTTTGCTTCCCTAGAGAACTCAGCCTAACACAATAACTTTTTGTGTGTGTGTTATTTGGGTGAAAGTTTACAGAGCAAATTCCCTTTCTGTACAGCAGCTCACATACACTTTGTTTCATGACATTGACTACAATTTACCCCAATGCAACAGCTCCCCTTCCACTTCCTCCCCATAGTTACCTCTTCCTTGTGTCCATCCCTCCATGCACTCCTGCCCCTGAACTGTCTCCCTGTGCATAAACAGCTCTTCTCTCTCCCATAATTGTTCTCTCCAAGAAGTGTATCTACCCAATGTGAATGTTCAGCTTATATGCCTGTCTTTTGTTTGGCTGGAAGCCACAGGAGTGGGTTCAATTCCAGACCTGAAAGGTAGCTAGAGGCCATAATCTCAGTCATTCCATCAGGCTCTATCAGACCAGCAAACTTGGTCTTTTTTTTTTTTTTTTTTTGCTAACACAATAACTTTTTAATATGTCTGTAAACTATAAAGATATGTGAATCACTGGTGGAAAATAAAATGGTGCATTACTCCTGCTCCCTCCCAATCCCAACACCTTGTCCATTTTATTCTCTCATATGCAGATCATAGGAGAGAGTGAGTCTATGCTCCTTTGATATTTCCTTTCTGCCCTTTAATATACTATTGACCTTGTCATTCTACACCAGTCGCCACATATTACTTATAAGTTCTATCTGGGAGCAGAGCTAATGAATGAGTTCCACAAGAAGTCACCAACCAACAAATTTCCTCTTCCTTTCATCTTCCACAGGATGCCTTTGACTGTTTTTTGGTGTGTGTTCTTTTAGTTTTTGTTCTTTTAATCGTTTACTCCATTTTCTGTCAGATTTTCCACCACCCTCCCTCCTCTTACATGTGCACACACACACACACACATCCCTACATGTCACCTCCTAGCCATTGGGCAGGCCCAATGCATCTCTCTTAACTACCTTCTTCTTCCTTTCACTCCCACTCTTCCTCACTACCTGGGCTCACTATAATAACTCCTTCATCAGGTACAGACAGTGCCCTCAATGTTAACCCTTCCACTCCTGCTCCCTTACAGCATCAGCAACAACAGAAGTGGTTTTCATTGAGACTTTAATTTTATATTAGTAATTTTGTATTTTTATCTTAAAATGTAGCCCAAAATTGTGCAAGCATCCTCTCTAATAAAACCTGGATCTTCCTCTATTAACAGTCAGACAAACTGAAGGGTTCTCTGCACACAGAGAGAAGATATAGAATAATTTAGAGCATAATCAGCTACTACTGGGTTTTTGCTTCTTGAAAAGTCAGCAACTGTCAAGTGGCCTTCCTTCTTTTGTTTACTATTGACAGGAAACTACACAATCCTCATTGCCTTCTGTGAGACCTATCCATTGTGACTTAAAGGAGCTCTAAGGGTGCTCAGTGATAGAATCAATCATTGCTTTTTCTTGTCCCAGGAAGTGGTTTGAGGAGTTGTGGGGGCTAGAGCTCTTATAAGCCAGGGTACTTGGCATATAATGGCCAGGGCACCTTGGGCTCAGCCTGGACACTACAGGGAGCCATGTTGGGCAAGTGTCTTAATCTCTCCGAACAGCAGCACCAGATTTTTCATAAATATAGTTTCTTACAGGAAGAAAGAGGAAACATTCTAGCCTGGACAAGAAGTGAAACTCTCAAGGTGTGAAGAAAGAAACAAAGAATTTTAGAAAGCCCACATACTATTAAGCATGGATGTTCCATTTTCCTAAGGCTAAAAAAGTCACCCATCTTCCACCCTGTCCAAGTCTTTCCTCAACCATGGTCAGTCTACTAATGAGCCTATCAAAGGCATTCTTCATTTTTAGTACAGTGCTTTGTGATTTATACCATTTCCTTTTGATTATTTCTTAGTGTTTCAGTCTTTCTGCCTAGATCACCCATCTGTTCTTGCATGTAGTCCATTTTTCTCATTGGAGTCCTTAGCATATTAATCATCATTGTTTTAAATTCCTGGTCTGATATTCAAAAATCTCTGCCAATATTTGAATCTGGTTCTGCACGTGGCATTATTTGTGATACAAAAACAAAATTAAACAGAAACAACCTAAACATATAAATTAAGGTATGGTCATATGAGATATTACTCAGCAGCTATAATGAATGACCTAGATCTACGTTATTAACATGGGTAAATTCCAAACAGATACACTTCAGTGTAAAAACAAAAGTTGCAAAAGATATGTACAATAGCATGCCATTTATATACATTTAAGCATACAGGACAATATATATTGTTTATGAATGTATAACAATGTATGTAGAGGTGACACACTTCATGAAAGTGATGATCTATGAGAAGGGAGGGTGATAGGGTTTGGAGAAGATAGCTATAGCCAAATCTCTAATATTTTACTTCTTTAAATAAAGATCTGAAACAAACATGATTAAATATTACAGGTGTTTAAATCAAGGTGTCTATTGTTGTGATTTTTTGTGTTTGAAATCTTTTCTAATTAAAAAAAAAAAAAACATTGATTTATCTCTCTCTAAAAATTCTCCAGACTCCTGCCTCCTTCACAAAGAATAAATTGTCTAATTCTGCCAGGATTTCCTCCTTCATCAAGATGCAAATGGAAATTTATGATAAACAGAGGTTGGCAGTAAGGTCATCGACTTTCCACATACCAGCTCCTGACACAGAACTGCCTCTGGTCCTCAGCAGCACTGCTCTACCATCCTCCTTATACACTAAGGCATTGACCTTCCTATGTGGTCCCATGATCAGAAATCCTTACATCATCCTAAGGTTCCTTTCATCCCATGAGCATGATCTTATCACCATCCACCAATAGCCAGATGTCCCAACAGGCTCTGCTTTGGGTAGATGTGGAAATATTATAAATATTAACACATTTTTTATTATGCCTTATAATTTCCAAGGCATTTTACTCCACAATTTTGAGGTTGACAGGGCTGTAATTTTACATATGAAGAACTGGGGCTCAGAGGGCTTAAAAGATTTGCCTTAAGACTACTGGAGAAACCAAAGTTTTAGTCTGAAGTTTCTGCACAAATGGTAATGTCATTTTTTGAGATGAAGAGACTAGTGGGGAACTGGGTTTAAGGGGAGAAGTTAAGACTTCTGATTTAGATATGTTGTATTTGACACATAGAGATGTGGCGAGCCGCACCACGGCATTCTATTCATCTTAACAAGGTCACAATACTTCCCTTCTTTGTTTTGGGCCTGTTGGACATCTTCAGACCTAAGTTGGAGTTTCGA
>NW_006921597.1:11075045-11079409 GCF_000298275.1 Orycteropus afer afer
TGTGTGCTGATCCCTCCATTACAAGTGCAACCTTTGTATTTCTCTAATTCTTCTTGCCTTTTTTCCCCCAGTGACAATGACACTGCTTTTGAGATTGATTTAGGAGTTGTGAGTTTTACTCAATGCTCAGAGATGATTAACGTTTCTTCACCCCTTTGTGCTGTTAATAACACAGTTTTTGTTTGTGGTTCAAATAGAGTTTATACTCAATTGCCAGTTAATTGGACTGGATTATGTGTTATGGCCACCCTTTTGCCTGATGTGGATGTAATCCCTGGAGATGAACCCATCCCTGTTCCTACTATCGATTGTATAGCCGGTAGAACCAAGAGAGCGGTACAATTTATCCCATTACTTGTAGGACTAGGTGTTACTATCGCTCTCGCTTCAGGAATTGCTGGATTGGGCATTTCTATTACCCAGTACAATAAACTTTCAAAACAATTAATCTCTGACGTCCAAACATTGTCCAGTACCATTCAAGATTTACAGGACCAGGTAGATTCCTTAGCAGAGGTAGTACTTCAAAAATAGAAGGGGTTTATATTTACTTACTGCAGAGAAAGGAGGCATTTGTTTGGCTTTGCAGGAAAAGTGCTGTTTCTACGCCAATAAATCCGGAATAGTCTGAGACAAAATTAAGAATTTGCAAGAAGATTTGTAAAGGCGATGGAAGGAACTGATAGATAGTCCATTTTGGACTGGTTTAAATGGAATTTTACCGTATCTTTTACCATTGCTGGGTCCCTTGTTTGGCTTGCTAATTTTATTATCGCTAGGACCATTTCTTTTTAACAAATTAATGACCTTTGTTAAACGACAAGTTGATGACATCAAGATGCAACCTCTCCAGGTCCATTATCACCGATTGGATATGGCTGATAACAGCTGCTTGGAGCTGAACCAGGTAGTCAATGACGGGTAAGAGGGCTATAAAAAGTTTCATTAGCAACCCTACCAACCTAAGACAGGAGCCCAGTCTATGACACTGGTGTATCCAATGACAGGTAAGGAGGGATTGAAACATATAAGCCCCAACCTAAGACAGGCACGGTTCCCAAAGTGCTGTTTGCCATTGTTAAAATAAAAAGGGGAGACCTGTGGAGAGCCACACCACGGCATTCTATTCATCTTAACAAGGTCACAATACTTCCCTTCTTTGTTTTGGGCCTGTTGGACATCTTCAGACCTAAGTTGGAGTTTCGAGACCTGTCTTGAGCCTTCACTTCTGTATAGAAGTGATTCAGCACTTTTAAATTTACCCGCCTCTTGCCACGTATCTATTTTTTATAGGTTTCCCTATTTCACCGTCAGCAGCGTCACATCACCCCATTCCTTGATCCTGCCCCTTTCCTTTACCATATATAAGTATTTGTTTGAAATTCAATAAACAAGACTTGATCGGGCTTTTGACTTGTCTCCATTCTTCACGTCTCTTGTCCCTTCCATTTCCACCCCCTCCTCCAGGTCCTAGGTTGACTGTCCCACGGGATGGGACATAGAGATACATCAACCCAATGGTTGGATATTATTCTAGAGATCAAGTGAAATAGAAATTTAGAAGTCACCAACTTCTAGGTAATATTAAGCCCAAAAATTGGATAAAATTTTCTAGGGTGAAGGTATAATCATAGAACAGAAGAGGTCTCAAGCCTGGGCCTCTCTAACATTTAGTGATAGAGCAAAGGAGAGGAATTGGCATAAAAGCAAATTCTGAAACAGAATGGCATGTGTGTCAAGGAGGAAGAAGTCAATTGTTTCTGCCAGCTTAGGTAAGATGAAGACAGAGCATGAGTCCTCTTCCACCTGGACACACGACTGTGCTGTTTTCCAGCCCCCTTAGCATTTAGCTGTGACTATACAACTGAATTCTGATCAATGGAATGTCTAGCAAGCATGTCACATGCCACACCCTAGAAGAAGCTTAAAATTCAATTACTGTGATTCAGCTTTTTTTGTTGTTGTTCCTGTACCCTTTGCCATGAGAAAGGCATGTCTGAGAGAAAGGCTACTCCCCCATCCTGGGTCCTGAAAAGAAAAGACATGCAGCAGATGTGAACTTAACCCACAGGCTAGAGCAAAGCCACCCAGCAACCCACAGCTGCCAACATGAGAGATAAATGAATACATAAATATGTGTGGTGCAAACTCTGATATTTGTGGTTGTTTGTTATACAGCTAGAAAAAGCTACCACAGCACCACAGTTTTCTTAAGTCACTGAAATTTAGAGTTAGCTTATCTTGACTAATGCACATGGATTCAATTAACTAGAATCAGCCATGTGACAATAGTTGTTGGTGCCAATTATTGCAGAATATTCCCACAGAAGATTAAAGACATTTAGTAGCTCATCATTTGGATATAAATGTGGATTTGATCAAAGATTGGTTTGGAAATATCTTAGAAGCCTCATCCTCATAAAGCCCCTTCCAGCAAGTATGAGGATACAAATGGAGTGAAAAGTACTCCATTTATGGCCCTTTGCAAGTACTTAGTGTGTTAAGCTGGGTTCTCTAGAGAAGCAAAACCAGGAAAGCTTATATATACATATAGAGAAAGAGAAATTGATCTTGGGAAAATGGTCACACACTTGTAGAAGCTGGCAAGTCCCAAGTTCTTGGATCAAATGTCAAGCTGGAGGATTTTCCCAACTCATGCAGCTGCAGGGGCTGATGAGCTCAAGGTTGGCAGGCAATATACTGGCTGTTGATTCCAACGAATGACGAATCCAAGATCTCCAGGCCGAATGGTGGATTGTTCACTCACAGGTAGTTGTAGGCAGCACAACAGAATCCCAATCCAAAGAAGAGTGTCTCTTTTCCCAGGATGTCCATAAATATATTGGAAGCAGGCCACACCCCTAGGGAAACTCCCTTTCAGTGAGTTGGCTGCTCAAAACATATACATCCAATCCCATCATGGGAATAACCTGCATCACAACTGCTTAAAGTACACAGAATTGTGGTCCAGCCAAGTTGACACACAGCTCCAACTATCACACTTAGTCAATTTTATTTCATTTTATTTCCTCAAATTCATACTATGTACCTTCTAAGTGCCGAGCACCATGCTAGACGCTGGGGTTACAAAAGATGAAGAAGGTATGAACAACTTCAGATTGGCCCTTCATATAGCCCTCCACCCTGTTCAATGCCTCAGGATGTTGACCTATAAGGACAATAGGCTCCTTGCCCTCTGACTTTTGGTTGGGTTTAGCAAATGAGAGGCAGAAGCACATATGGCAGGACAGGAGAAAGAAAAGGACATGGCCTTTATTCCCTAGCTCCCTCCCTGCAGATTAGAATTGGAAGACTGAGGACCTCATTTCTTTAGTGTAAGCCTCTACTGAGTTTTCCTGTGGGCCCTCCTGATTCCAGTAATCTTTCCTTTCCCTTGCTCATTTAGGCCTAGAGTTGGGTAATGGCTCCCTATTGTTGCTAGTCCCAAATGCTTCAACATTCTTTGTTGATTTCTCTTAATTCTGACGCTATCTTTATAGTACCCTCATTAAAATTTCCTAAATTTCCCCATTGAATGTGCCATCTATTTCCTATTGGTACTCTGACTTCACAGAGTCTAACACAAGAAACAGGCATGTAAAAAAAAAAATATCACTCAGTGTGATCAGAGCAAAAATGAGGTGGTTTATACAATACAGTGAGAGTCCAAGAGATTAAGGTAAGTCGCAGAGAAAATCTCATACCTAAGGAGCTCTGGTAGCATAGTGCCGAAGGCACTTGACTGCTAACCAGAAGGCTAGAGGTTCAAACCCACCAGCCACTCCTTAGAGGAAGGTTGGGCAATCTATTTCCATAGTGGTACTGCCTCGGAAACCCAAGGGGGTGTCACTATGAGTTGGGTCTGACTGGACAGCACATAACAACAACAACAAGCAAAAGCTTGAAAGTTAAGTACTATACAAAATTGCCAGTTGACCAAAGGGATATGGTGGGAGGAGTGGGATGACAAGAGTGGCAAACTAAGGGAACAACTTAAACAAAGATTTTGGTATTAAGTTGAACTATTTGAAATTGTTGATATTAGACCATTTTTTCACTTACAAAAAAAAAAAAAAAAAAGCCAATTTCATATGACTCAACCTAATGATAACATTCAGACCATGATGATCTTAAACTGGAAGGGGGAAACCTATAGAGATGAAAAGAATCAAAGATGACTTGTAGTATTGTGTAGAATGGATGGAGACACTATTAATCTGAAGAGAGGAAGAATCAGCTTTGTATGTTGTTGTTGTGTTGTTATGTGCCGTCAAGTCGGCCCCGACTCATAGCGACCCCTCCTTGGGTTTCCGAGGCAGTATCACTACGGAAGTAGGAATGCCCAACCTTCCTTCCGAGGAGTG
>NW_006921597.1:11079564-11082796 GCF_000298275.1 Orycteropus afer afer
CCAGCCACTCCTCAGAAGGAAGGTTGGGCATTCCTACTTCTGTAGTGATACTGCCTTGGAAACCCAAGGAGGGGTCGCTATGAGTCGGGGCCAACTCGATGGCAAATAACAACAACAACAATGTTTTATTTCCATTCAAACAGAACCACAGGTTTCTTTCTATTCCCCTTATATCTGAATCTTCAATTTAGTTCTCATGAAGAAGGTAACTTGCATATAGATTTTCACATCTTGACCCATAGCCTTTAGAACTAGACATGTCCTTCATATTCTACACTCATTTCAAAAATTAAAAAAGCAATGAGTCACAGTTAAGAGTCTTGCCCACTATCACACAAGTGTCTGATCCTCCAACTGATATCTTGACAACGGAAAACTTCCAGAAGGAATGAGTTTGGGAAGATTCCAATGATGCAGTTCTATGGCAAGAACATGAAGGGTATTGCAGGGAAGAGCCAAACTTCTGACTGACAGAGGAAGAGAGGAAGAGAGTTGTGTGGAGAGTGTGGATGCTGAAAACAAAGTAGCTTGGGTGGAAGAGGAAAGAACGCTTACAGTGAATGATTTCCTTTTATTAATCTTATCCTTGGACCAAATTGATCTTTTCCTGGACCCATTAAACTGAGCAAATTTATTACCCTTGATGACAAAAAGCCTTCCTAAATTTAAGGTAAAATTAATTTTTTTTTTTCCTGAGAGCATTCCGAGTGCCACAGTGCTGATCCTCTAAACTAATATTTTGGCATTTAATAAGCCAAGAAATTAAGCCATGTGCTCAGTATTAGCCAATTAAAAACAAAAACTCTCTAAGTGATATTTAAAGTCAGTTGTTTTGGTCCCATAATTTCTTTCATGACATTTGAGTTAATATACATTCTGGGCCCAAATTTTCAGAAGTCAGTGTTCCATGTGAGCTCAGTGTCCCTGCATACCAAGTGGTCTGGTGAACTTAACTATCCAAGATCCATCTTTATCTGGTGGTCTACCATGGAACAGTGCCCAGACCTTTTGAAGCAATGCTTACAGCATTATAAGAAAGAATTGTAGTGGAACTTTGGGCTTACAGTTTAAAGGGTTAGAAGAGCTCTTATGCCTAGAGGGCTTGGTGGCTAAGTCCCATGTTGGTAGATAGCCATGATCATTAGCATCTTTCTGAACCAAGAAGAATGTGTTCCAGATTTAAAGTCCTGCAGGAGTATATGACGCATATGCATCTGTCTGCTGGCTCAGTATAAGGTGGCATGCCTATTGTGGTGTTTATTGTCTATAGGACCCAAATCTCCAAATAAGTTACTGGAGTTACTTATTTCAGAACTAAAGCATCAATCATCATCCCAACTCTATGCCCCCAGCAGAGCTGACAAGTGACCAAAAGTCAAACATATGGTCAAAGAATTGTCCTCAAGGAGGAACTATGGAAATCACTGAATTCTTAATCTTCATCTTACAAGTAAGAAAACTTAGGCCCAGATATAGTTAATGACTTGCCCAACATCCTCTAACTCATAAGTACAAGATTGCACTTGATTACAAGTCTGGCACTAACTACAATGACACCTGGCTCCTCTTTCAGTACATATCCAACTACCCGCATACCATCTGGAGAGTTCTTCTCTGTCCTTTCCTTTGTACAAATCTTTCCCTTCAGTTATTTCTGTTTTTTGACTCTGTATCTATCTTTCTAAAAGAGACTGCATACATCTTAAAAGTAGTCCAATTTGATCAAATTAGGGACATTTTCAAATGTATTGCATTGAGTAAATCTGCTGCAAAGGACCTTTTTAAAGTGTTTAAGAGCAAAAATGTCTTTTTAAAGACTAAGATGCACCTGACCCAAGCTATGTTGTTGTTGTTATTTGCTGTCGAGTCGGCCCCGACTCATAGCGACCCCTCCTTGGGTTTCCGAGGCAGTATCACTACGGAAGTAGGATTGCCCAACCTTCCTTCCGAGGAGTGGCTGGTGGGTTTGAACCACCAGCCTTCTGGTTAGCAGTCAAGTGCCTTAGGCACTATGCTACCAGAGCTCCCGACCCAAGCTATAGTATATTCAATAGCTTCATATGTATGTGAAAGCTGAACAGTGAATAAGGAAGACCACAAAAGAACTGATGCTTTTGAATTGTGATGTTGGCAAAAATTATTGAAGGTATCAGGGACTGCTGGAAGAATGAACAAATCTATCTTGGAAAAAGTACAGCTAGAATGTTCTTTAGAAGCAAGAATGGCCAGGCTTTGTCTCTTATACTTTGATCATGTTGTTAGGAGGGACCAGTCCCTGGAGAAGGATATCATGCTTGGTAAAGTGGAGGGTAAGTGAAAAAGAGGAAGATCCTCAACAAGATGGATTGACACAGTGGCTACAACAATGGGTTCAGGCATAGCAAATATTGTAAGGCTGGCAAAGGACTTGACAGTATTTTGTTCTGTTGTATGTAGGGTCACTGTGAGTTGGAGGTGACTTGAGGGAACTAAGCAAACAACAAGGACATAGTCATTGCAGGCCTGTAAGTACCAGGCCTCATGCACATATTAAGCACTTGCTCAATGTTTATTGAATGAGAATCAACATGGAAGGCCATTCTAGCATCGGGAGATGGAAGAAAAGATGGGGGCAGGGCAATGAATAATATGACCATGTGGTTGTTGTTGTTTTGCCATTGAGTCAGGTCCAACTCACAGCGACCCCTCCTTGGGTTTCCAAGGTAGTATCACAATAGAAGTAGATTGCCCAACCTTTCTTCTAAGGAGTGACCATAGTACTAACTTATAAAAGAGCTCTGGTGGTGATGAGGTATTTGACTGTTAACCAAAAAATCAGTGGTTCAAACCCACCAGCTGCTCCACAGAAGAAAGATGAGGCAGTCTGCTTCTGCAAAGATTTACTGCATTGGAAACCCAAAGGGGGTTACTATGAGTCAGAATCAACTTGATACCTGTGAGTTTGGTTTGGTTTTTCAGAGTTACACTCACAATAATGTAATGTGGTCCTGAAAGATGATTGTGGTGATGATGATAGGAATGAAAAAGATAGGACAAACATGAAATGCATTTTAGTGTTAAAATTGTCAAGACGCAAGGGACTTATCTCTAAAATTTATAGAAAACTCCAACACCTCAATAACAAAAAGACAAAAAGCCAATTAAAAAATGGGCAGAAGACATGAATAGACGCTTCACCAAGGACGATACTCAAGCAGCCAACAAACATATGAAGAACTGCTCACGATCATTA
>NW_006921597.1:11084040-11085216 GCF_000298275.1 Orycteropus afer afer
TCCAATAGAGCCTGGTGGAACCACTGAGACTATGGCCCCTAGCTGCCCTTCAGGTCTGAATTGAACCCACACCTGTGGTTTCCAGCCAAACAAAAGACAGGCATATGGGTTGAACATTTACCTCAAGTAGATACACTCCTGGGAGAGAATAATCATGGGAGAAAGAAGGGCTGCTTATGCACAGGGAGACAGCTCAAGGAGCAGGAGTGCATGGCGGGATGGACACTGGGAAGAGGTAACTATGGGGAGGAAGTGGGAGGGGAGCTGTTGCATTGTGGTAAACTGTGGTCAATGTCATGAGACAAGGTGTATGTGAACTGCTGTATGGAAAGTGAATTTGCTCTGTAAATCTTCAACCAAATCACAATTAAAAAAAAAAAAAAAATGTCAAGATGTGATGATACCACTGGATGCCAGAAAAGAGAAGAGGGAAGGATAAAAACTTTGGAGGTATCAAATATGGTACTGAATGGACATGCCTTTAGAGAAGTCTAATAAACAGGGTGAAATGCAGGACTGGGCCTCAAGAGGGAAGTGGAGGTTTCAAGTCTGTGGAGAGTGGAATATTTGCCCTAGATCAAGGACTAGCAAAAATACTTAAAGTAGAAAAAAGGAATAGGACAAGAACAGCAGCCCACTTAGGCTACCCAAAGAGGATGACCAGCTCCTAACCTCTTGCTCAACAAGCATTCTTCCCACTCATTGGACCAAGTGCCCCATCTCCTCCAGGGAGCCCTCCTGTTTTGATAAGATGAGAAGAACTAGCTAAACTGCCTCTTCCTATATTTGGGCATAAAAGTTACATGCATGACACACCCTATTTAAAAATATTTCTCTTTGGATAGTCCATGTTTCTACTAGCAGTGCACAGGGGTAATTAATGAAAATTATTTCCTAATGATAGTGATGGTGGTTACAATATGCATCTAAACATCTCCCCTCCATTAGTAGTCCATTATCCTATTGTGACCTTCTTTCTCAGCCCCCAGTTCCTAACTCTCTTCTCCAGTATCCTTGAGTTTCTCTCTTTTTAACATTTTTGTTTTACTATTATGTGGTTTAGGAGCTCTGGTAGCATAGTGCCTAAGGCACTTGACTGCTAACCAGAAGGCTGGCAGTTCAAACCCACCAGCCACTCCTCAGAAGGTAAAAATTTCTGTTCTTATAAGCTACTTA
>NW_006921597.1:11085316-11098331 GCF_000298275.1 Orycteropus afer afer
CCACCAGCCACTCCTCAGAAGGAAGGTTGGGCAATCCTACTTCCGTAGTGATACTGCCTTGGAAACCCAAGGAGGGGTCGCTATGAGTCGGGGCAGACTCGACGGCAAACAACAACATTATGTGGTTTGGGTGAAAGTTTACAGAGAAAATCAGTTTCCCGTTGAACAAATTAGACACATTTTTTTTCATAACATTAGTAGTGATCCCCTCAATGTAACAGCACTCTTCCCATTTCCTCCCTGGGTTCCCCATTTCCATTCACCCATCTTTTCTGCATCTTCCTGCTTTCTGAACTCTGTTTTTGGACTAATGCTGCCCTTTTGGTCACTTATGGATTATTCTGAGAATCATGTTCCTCACAGGTGTGATTGTTCACTTTAAAGGCCTGTCTATTATTGGGCTAACAGATGAACCAGAAGTGGTTTCAGTTCCAGGTTTGAAGGATATCTAAGATCCATAATTTTGAGGGTTCCACCCAACTCTATCAGACCAGTAACTCTGGTCTTTTGTATGATGTTGAATCATTTTCTATGTTTTTCTTTCTTTCTGCCCAGGACCTTCTCCTGTGATCCCTTTCAGAGTGGCCATTAATGGTAGCTCTTCACCATCTTGTTCTTCTAGCCTGAGTCTACTGGAGGCTATGGTTTGCATGGTCCATTAGTCCTTCTGACTAATTATTTCCTTGAATCTTTCATTTTCTTCACTCTTATGATAGGAAGAGACCAATAGTTGTATCTTAGATGGTCTTTGGCAAGCTTTTAAGAACCCAGTTGCTACTCATCAAAATAGGATATAGAACATTGCCTTTATGAGATATGTTATGTCAATTGGCCTAATGTCACTGAAGACTATGGTTCTAAACTTCCAAGCCCAATGTCTCAGCTCCTCAAGGTGTTCGGTTATGGCTAAGAACTTTGAATAATTTTGCCCCCTGTAAAACCCAAAAAAAACAAACTCACTACCATCGAATCAATTCCAACTCATAGTGACCACTTTGGGTTTCCAAGGTGGTAAATCTTTACAGAAGTAGATTGCCTAGTCTTCCTTCCATGGAATGGCTGATGGGTTTGAAATGCCAACTTTCTGGTTAGCAGTCAAACGCCTTGGGCACTGTGGCTTCAGAGCTTCTTTTTGCTCCCCTGTATGTGACACTATATACCTGGATATATTTGCAGCACATACAAATACATACGCAGAAATATTCTCTGCCAAACATATATGCTTGGGGTGCACTTTCACATACTATCCCACACATGTTCAGCTTACATATTTACCTATGTATCCGCTCATAATTACTGTTATGAGTTATTGTTTGTTATTACTGTTATTTCAGAATTAGGTACACAATATTATTTACCATTGTTGTCTTTCACTCTTGCATGTTAGGCTGACCTCCTGATTATAGTGTATTGCCCTTTCCCTTCACTCAAGTTAAGATATGTCTACTATCTAGTTAGTGACGTTTCTTTCTGTATATAAACCTTTTCTTGGCTTTTTATAATAGTGGTCTCATATAATAGTTGTCCTGTCATGATTGACTTATTTTATTCATCATAGTGTCCTCCAGGTTTATCTATGCTGTGAGATGTTCCACAGATACATTGTTATTCTTTAACAGTCCATTGCATGTATTAGCACAGTTTGTTTATCCATTCATCTGTTGGTGAGCACAGAGATTGCTTACATCTTTTTGCTATTGTGAATCATGTTGCAATGAACATGGGTGTATACATATCTATTTGTGCAATGGCTCTTATTTCTTTAGGATATATATACCTAGTAGTGGGATTGCTGGGTCATGTGGTATCTTTATTTCTAACTTTTTAAGAAAGTGTCATACCATTTTCCACAGTGATTTTACCATTTTACAATCCCATCAACAGTGTATGAGAGTTTCAATCTCCCCATATCCTCACCAGCTTTTGTTGTTTTCTGTTTTATTGTTGTTGCTATTGCTGGGATGAGATGATATCGTAAGCATCTCTTCATGTGTTTGTTGGCTGCCTGAATGTCTTCTTTGATGAAGTGTCTGTTCATGTCCTCTGTCCATTTTTTAATTGGATTGTTTGTCTTTTTTGTTGTAGTGTTGAAGTTTTCTGTAAATTGTAAGTATTAGCCCCTTGTCTGATATGTTGTAGCCACAATTTCCCAATCTGGAGCTTCCCTTTTTATTTTTTTGGAGAAGTCTGTTGATGCACATAAGTGTTTAATCCTTAGTGGGTCCCACTCGTCTGGTTTACCTTCTCTTGTTCATGACTTTTTAGTTATGTTTGATAGATTATTTATGTCATAAATTAAAAAAAAAAAAAAAAAAACTCACTGCCCTTGAGTCGGATTCGACTCATAGCAACCCCTCCTTGGGTTTCCAAGGCAGTATCACTACAGAAGTAGATTGCCCCATCTTCCTTCTGAGGAGTGGCTGGTGGGTTTGAACCTCCAGCCTTCTGGTTACCAGTCAAATGCCTTAGGCACTACACTACCAGAGCTCCCTGTCATAAATTAGGGCTCTTAAGTTTGCCCCTATTTTTACTTCCATGATCTTATAGTTTTAGGTCTTACAGTTAGGTCTTTGTTCCATCCTTACTTAGTTTTTGTATATAGTGTGAAGTACAGATCCTGTTTCATTTTTCTGCAAATAATTACCCAGTTTTGCCAGCACCATTTGTTAAAGAGACTATCTCTTCCCCATTTAATGGATTTCAGTCCTTTGCCAAAAATCCACTGTTCATAGGTTCTCAATTCTGTTCCATTGGTCTATGTGTCTGTCATTGTACCAGTACCAAGCTGCTTTGACTACCATAGCTATATAGTAGATCAGGAAATATGAGACCTCCTACTTTATTCTTCTTCTTCAGAAGTGCTTTGCTTATCTGAGGTTTCTTTCCTGGTGATCAGTTTTTCCATATCTTTAAAGAATGTTGATGGAATCTGGATTGGGATTACATTATATCCATAGACCATTCTAGGTAGTATTGACATTTTCACAATGTTAAGTCTTCCTATCCATGAACATGGTATGTTCTTCCATTTATGTAGGTCTCTTTTGGTTTCTTGCAGTAGTATTTTGTAGGTTTCTTTATGTAAGTCTTTTACATCACTGGTTAGGTTAATTCCTAAGTATTTCATCATTTTGCTGGCTATTGTAAATGGTATTGCTTTCTTGATTTCCTTTTCAGAGTTCTCTTTGTTAGTGTAGAGGAAGCTAACTGATTTTTGTATTTTAATTTTGTACCTGCCACTTTGCTGAATCCTTCTATTAGTTCCAGTAGCTTTCTTGTAGAATGTCTGGGATTTTTTATGTATAGGATCCTATTGTATGCAAATAAGGATAGTTTTACTTCTTCCTTATCAACTTGAATGCCTTTACTTCTGTTTTTCACTGTATTGCTCTGACTAGGACTGCTAGTACAATAGTAAATAAGAGTGGTGATAAAGATCATCCTTGTCTGTTTCCCATTCTCAAGGAATGTTTTCAATCACTCTCCACTGAAAATAAGGTTAGCTGTTGCTCTTAACTATGTTGAAGAATTTCCCTTCTATTCCTATTTTGCTGAGAGTTTTTATCAGGAAATGTTGTTGGATTTTATCAAATGCCTTTTCTGCATTGATCACTTGGTTCATTTCCTTGTTTTGTTTATATGGTAGATTATGTTGATTGATTTTCTAATGTTGAATCATCCTCACATACCTGGTATGAATCCCAGGCCATGATGCATTTTTTTTTTAATATGATATTGGATTCTATTGGCTAGAATTTTGATGAGAATTTTTCCATCTATACTCATGAGGTCTATAATTGTCTTTTTTTTAGTGGTTTCTTTGCCTGGATTTAGTATCAGAGTTATGTTAGCTTCATTGAATGAATTTGGTAGTATTCCATCCTTTTACATGTTCTAGAATAGTTTGAGTAGTGTTGGTGTCAGCACTTCTTTGAATGTTTGGTAGAATTCTCCAGAGAAACTATCAGGACCAGGGATTCTTTTTGTTGGGAGATTTGCTATGACCTCTTCAATTTCTTCTTTTGTTCAAATTTTCTATCTCAGTCTGGGTTAGCTTAGGTAGGTAGTGTGTTTCTAGAAATTTGTTGAGTCTGTCTTATGTACTCATATCACTAGTAAGTTTCAGCAAAAACTGATTATTATGAAACAAAACTTTAAAAAAAATTATTTCACAAAAATAAACCTCCTTAAAATAGACTCTGGTTTAGTATGAACTGCATACATAGAACTACTCCCCAAATGTGGCAAACATTTCTATCCGATAAACCTCTAACTCAATTTCATTTTAAATATTTATAAAATTTCCTCTAGAACATGCAACAATGACTGGTAGCAATGTTGATTAAAATAGAAACAAAGAAACTGGATACAAACATCAGACCACTAAGGCCACCCCAGTAGGTAAGGCAAACCACAAGGAAAGGCCAGGGATAAGACTTTCTGGGAGAGCCTTTGACTTTGTCCTCTCCATGGTGGACATGGTCCTCTCCATGTACTCACATGATGGTTTATCTTATCATGAAATGAGTGCCAAGCCCAAAAGCTGAAAGAGAAGGAGCTCTGTTATTATGTACTATGCACCCCAACAGCACAGCAATTTACCACCAACAGTCACCAGTGTGTTGAAACTCATCATACATAGTCCTGTAAAACCAAACCAAACTCACTGCCTTAGAGTCGATTCAACTCATAGCAACCCTTCTTTGGGTTTCTGAGGTGGTTATCACTACAGAAATAGATTCCCCAATCTTCCTTATGTGGAGTGGCTGGAGGGTTTGAACCTCCAGTCTTCTGGTTAGCAGTCAAGTGCCTTAGGCACTATGCCACCAGAACTCCTACATAGTCCTATACGTTGGTTATTCAAATCTGCAATGATTTCACCAAAATTAATGTCCTTTTGCTGGCACTAGAACAATGAGGGCCATGCAGGGATGAACTTGAATCTGTAATTCTCATGTACCATAACTTGATCGTGGCTCCTCTTTAGTCATTTCCAGATTGATCTAGCACACCTTCTGTGTAATAGACTGAAATGAGCAATTTAAGCCTTTTCAATCATTCCTTGGTTTGGAGATCACATGAAGATAAGGAGGATTCTCTGTAAAGTATTTCCTACCACAACTAACAATAACATCTTTTCTGCTAAGGCAGCCCCTGTAGTAAGATGCCAGGCCAGACCCCACAACACCCAGTAATGGGAATTTTATAGACAAGTGTTTCTCATCTGAACCCAATCAGTTTACAGGGCATTATGCAGAGCTATGAATGCATTCCATATGTGCTCCATCTCTAACACCAAGGCCTCAGCCCCAAACCAAAATCATATTACCATTATTGTTGTTGTTATTTAACATTTGTTCTTACAAGTGCAAAGTGCAACATAATCATTTCATTAGTGCCTCGTCATCTGCAGCCCAGCTCCTGTTGACCGCAGAGACTAAAAATAGAGGTGATTTGGGAAACTATGTTGGCATTATTGTAGTATTGGTCCCATTCCCCACACTGAACCCATCTACCCACCCCTCCCACCCCCACTATCTAAAGGAGAGAGAAGCTGGAGGTTCACGTGGAATTTCGTGAGTACAGCTGACCTCATGCATAACCATTAACAGTCAGTTAGTTACCAGTCATGCAGCAAAAACAGAAAATACCCAGATCCACCAGAACACTATGGAAATTGGAGGTGGTCACACCTTCCAGGCTGTAGCCAGGGGAGATGATGACAGGCAAAAAATTCTTCAGAGGTTCTTGTTCCCTCATGGGGAGAATGTTGGCAAATTAGGGAAAATGATGGTCTCTGAGTCTGTACCTGATAGAGAACTTCCCACGAAGATAATCATTTCTGGGAGGGCAGTGGTCCCATTTGGAGTCCCTGGGTGGTATAATGAGTTTGGCTGCTAATCAAAAGGTTGGAATTTTTAGTCCACCCAGAGGCACTTCAGACTAAAGGCCTGGCAAACTGTATCAAAAAAAACTCATCCATTGAAAACCCTGTAGAACACATATGAGTTCACCATGAGTTGGAGTTGACTAAAAGCAACTGGTACTGGTACTACTGGTCCCACTTAGGGCATTATTCTGGCCATTTTTATACTAGACAAATAGCATCTTCACCACCATCACCTCCATTCTAGCACACTTGGGCCTGGATTACAGGCCCATCAGTGTACCTGAACATTTCAAATCATTTTGATAGTGAATAGGTAAAAAATGGCATGGAAAGTAAATGGTCTACCTATAAAATGAGATGCAACACTTTTCTGAGTGCAAAAGAACAGCTCCATACTTTAGGATGAAGCTCCCATACGCACACACCTACTTGGCCCCTTTGTGCTCAGTGTGGCTCAGACTCAATGCTTCTGCCACGGCTGATGTTCTGCAGTCTTGCTGGGGTCTGCACTGCCTCCATCAAGCATTAGCAGCTCTCCCAGTGAACTAAAAAATCTATGAACACATTGACTTTTCTCACTTACAGCCATCTCTCCCATAAATTATTTTTCAGCCTTCCACTGGTGCCTGTTACCACTTGCCCGTGAGCCAGAACTAGGATAAGACAAAATAAATGAATGAGTAATAAACAAACCAAACTCACTGCCGTCGAGTTGGATCCGACTCATAGCGACCCCTCCTTGGGTTTCTGAAGCAGTATCACTACAGAAGTAGATTGCCCAACCTTCCTTCTGAGGAGTGGCTGGTGGGTTTGAACCACCAGGCTTCTGGTTAGCAGTCAGTGCCTTTGGCACTACGCCAAATGAATGAGTAGAAACTGTTAATGAGAAAACTCAGAAACAAAAACTCATTCATTCTTCAACAGCTTGTATTTTCATAGGTCAGGCCGCTTGTAGTTGTGGTTTAAAATGCGTACATATAATATGATCATTTGTTTGCTGGAGAAACTGTTCCTTCTTCACTTGAGAGAATTCAATAGATCATATTTTATGGCATTCTGAAAAGACTGTCATGACTCTCAAGGACCCAACCATGGCCTGGGTAGATTTAGTGAAAGGGCACACGATTTTGAGCTCAGTCTGGTTCCCACGCTAGGATAATTCTCTAATTAACTTGGCCTCACCAGCCACTCCTCAGAAAGAAGATTGGGCAATCTACCTCCATAGTGATACTGCCTCAGAAACCTAAGGAGGGGTCGCTATGAGTTGTATCCGACTCACCGACAATGAGTTTGGTTTTTTTGTTTTTTCTCCAAGCTTCAGTTTCCATATCTGTAAAATGGGAACAGTAACCAACCTATGTAAGGACTCCTTGTACTGAGGATTAAATGATATAATGTATGCAATATGCCTGGCAAATGGTAAGTGTTCAATGAATGTTGTGTTATTAGCGTATCAAGTTGGCCCCTGACTCCTGGCAACTCAGTGCACAATGGGATAAAATGATGCCTGTCCTACACCACCCACATGACAACTGGTTGCAGATTGGACTATCATGATTCATTTCACTGGCTGATTTTCAGAAGTAGATTGCCAGACTTTTCTTCCAAGTCCATCTTAGTCTGGAAGCTCTGCTAAAACCGTTTCAGCATAATAGCCACATGCAAGCTTCCACTGACAGACAATGGGCTGTGCATGAGACACATTGGCTAGGAATTGAACCCAGGCCTCCTACATGGAAGGAATAATTCTACCACTGAAACACCAATGCCTCCAGTAAATATTAGTGATAGTTATTACAGAACTAAATGAAAATACGTTTTAAATATATCTAGCACAATTCCTCATACCACAAAGCTGTCCACAAATGCCAATTCCTTTCCCTTCTCCTGCTATCATTCTGAATTTCAGCAACCTAGCTGATTTTACTCCACAGCCCCTCTGCCCTCTCTCTCTGAGCTCCAGGAAGACACTCCTTCCCTGCGTAACATCACTTATCTTCACTGCTCTGTATAAACTCCTGCCCTGAGCCACCAGCTGACCACAGCCACAAAAAGCTCCTAGAAATCCTTGGGAAGCAAAGGCTCAGGCAAAAGTGAAATCAGAGAAACTGTCTACAAATTCACAACCCATGAGGGTTTCTCTCGCCCAGGCCAGGAGAAAGGATAAGACTCCCACTCTCCAGTCTACCCCAAACTCTGCTGTTCCCTAGAAAGAGCAAGACAGCCCCAGGAGCTCTCTGGCCTGTGGTTCACTCAGGCCCCAGAGTCATCCTTTCACAGCTTCGCCTGGACCAAGCCCAGAATTTTTAATCAAATCTAAATAGTTCTCCCTTAAACAAAGAACAAGTGATCTCCATCCAGAAAGGGCTAACCCCTTCGAGATGCAGAACCTGGGAGCCTCATCACAAGGTGTTAAATCAATTGGCAGAAGTGCAGAGATGAGAAAGGCTCAGAAGAGAGAAGGAAAGCTAGCTGAAGTGCCGGTCCCCAACCCCACTCTCCAAAGTGGCTCCATTTTTGGCTTTCTTAAAGTGAGATAATTGTTTAAACAAGATTAAACAAGCATGGAATTTGAGAGGGTAAAGGAGAGAGAAGAAAGAAATTTTTAAAAAAGCAAGGGAATTTTTCTTCCAAAAGACCAAAACAAATTCAAGCCATAAGACAGATTTGGCTCTTGATAGCTTTAAAAAAAAAAAGAAAAAGAAAGAAAGAAAAACCTTACAGGCTGAAGATGTCCAAGGGAAATTAATTACCTAGGGTCAACACAACCCAGAGGAATTACAAAAGAGCAATGAACTCAGAGTCAACACCTTTTGAGAAAAAGAATACATAGAAAGCTTCCCAGCCCTAAAGCATGTCTGCTGACAACACCAGCATCAGTCATTGTAAAATAAGAAGACCACACGCTCAGTAAGAGCCCAAGGACCTTATAACAAATTTACCTGGAGAAATTCAGGGTCAGACTCTTGATTCAACAGTTAAGTTACCCAACAAACATTTTAGGGACATCTACTATGTGCCAGGAGTCCCTGGGTTGTATAAACAGTTAAGTACTTGACTGCTAACAGAAAGGTTGGAAGTTCAAGTCTACGCAGAAGTACATCAGATAGCCTGGCTATCTACTTCCAAACAATCAGCCATTGAAAACCCTGTAGAGCACAGTTCCACTCTGACACACATGGGTTGCCATGAGTCAAAGTCAACTTCACAGCAACTGGTTTGCTACCATGTGCCATGTACCATGCATGCTAGGTGCCAGAGCCACTAACATGAAGCAGATAGAAACAATGTCTTCTCCAAGGAGCTCACAAATTGGTCAAACAGGGAACTTGTAAACCTGTATATTAGATGAAGGACAAGTGCTATGCGCACGGGAAGGATGCATGATTGGATCTGCCCAGAGGAGACATTAAAGTCAGGGACTGCTTCAGATGGAAGGTAACCTTTGCACTGGACATTAAAGAAGTAGGAATTCCCTAGGGAGAGAATGGACATCCAGGCCTTTTAGGAGAGCTAGAGATGTCCTTTGGTATGCCATATCCTAGAGACTTACCTGAAGAAGAAAGATGGTTGTGTCCAGATCGCTAAAGCTTTATTAGTCACTTCTCATAGCACTGACGTAGTCTTATAATAGTGGAGAATTGTAGAAAGCAGAAAGAATTACATCAGGACAACACTGGATTAACTCACTGCCTGGATCCTACTCATAGTGACCCCTCCTTGGGTTTCCGAGGTGGCATTACTATGGAAGTAAATTGCCCAACCTTCCTTCCAAGGAGTGGCTGATGGATTTGAACTGCCAGCCTTCTGGTTAGCAGTCAAATGCAATAGGCACTATGCCACCAGAGCTCCCAACACTGGATTAAGGGTCAAGAAACCGAGGGATCTGCCAATCCCTAGCTATATGACCTTGGGCAATTTACTACCCCTCTTGAAGCTTCAGTCTCTTCCTCTGTCAGAAAATTGAGCTTGTCTTTTGATTCTATTAGAAGCATGTAAAACAATTTGAGGATAGAACCAGTTTAGAAATAGTGCAGCTGTCCACTTGGCAAAGCCCCCCACACCTCGACTTTTCAATTGACTTTACGTGTAATGAACTAAAAAGCTGAACTCACCGCGATCAAGTCAACTCTGACTAATTGCAGTCCCATTGGGTTTCCGAGGCAGTAAAGCTTTACGGAAGTAGATTGCCCCATCTTCCTTCTGTGGAGCAGCTGGTGGGTTTGAACCGCCAACCTTCTGGTTAGCAGTCAAATGCCTTAGGCACCACACCACCAGAGCTCCTTGATGTGGAATACATGCACACACACACACACATTTGTGTATACCCTTAATCACAACTGTCCAATCCATTTTCCATTTGCTAACCAAAAAGTGATAAGATTAAAATGCTTCAAGGTTCCAAAGTCCCTGTAGGATAAAGTGAAAGCTCCTTATCATGGGAGACAAAGCCTTTCATAACTCTCCAGTTTCATATTGCACAATTTTATGACTAGAACTTGGGCTCTAGCCATCCCATCCTTCTTTGCCCAGTTTGAACAATATATTATTGAGTTTACATATCTGTTCCTAGCCCCTGTTCTATCTCCCACACTTCTTTTTTGATCTCCTACACTCAGTGTGGAAGGCCCCTAAAACTCTCCCTCTTTTGACCACCCCCAAACAAGCTTTAAGCAAGTTATGACCATTTTCCACACGTTCCACCCTCATTCCACCCTCTTACTGCCCAACTATTATGGACCATGTAGCCTCTCTACCTTTTTTATTTTCTGTTGTTTCCTCTACCCGACTCCCCATATTCTGCACTACCAAAGGCCTGAGACCTGACCCATCAAGCAAGAATCTGTTTTCCTTGGTATTGAAAACACTTATAATTTTTATTCTTTTATTATAGGTTGACGGAAATAGAAGCATCCACATGACAAGAAGCCTAAGTCTTTTCTTCTTCAGTCCACAGAGACTGCATTTCTTCCAGTTATCCTCATACAACACAGCTCCTGGAGCCTTCACCATTCTATTTGCCCTCCTTTTGATATTAAAGCAAGCTGCCGGGGAGTCCACATCAACTCATAGAGGCCCCGCGTGTGTCAGAGAGAACTGTGCTCCCTGGCGTCTTTCAGTGGCTGATTTTTTGGAAGTAGATCTCCAGGTCTCTTTTCCAAGGGGCCTTTGGGTGGACTCAAACTTCCAACCTTTTGGTTAGCAGCCCAGCACATGAATCATATACATTACCCAGCATATCCTTGGATAATTCTCACTATCTATAAAAAGAGGTGCACAGAATTGAACACAGTAACTCAGGGTAGATTCATGACGTAAAGGACCATGGAACTTTCCATGAACAAGAAACTTTATTAAAAAAAAGTACAACTCAGTTCATAACAAGGCACTAACTTTCAGAGAAGGAGGATGATACACTCTGTACACAGATGTGTCATGAGTGGTATGCTTAAGTAAACATTCTCCTGAGCACATCAGTCAAGGCTGAGCAGTCATAGGCAGGCAGCCATGTAGTGTGATTTGAGGTGTGCTATGAGCATCAGCTTGTTTTTTTTTGTTGTTGTTGTTTTGTTTTGGAGAGCTTCCCTACCTCTCCCACCAAAAAATATGCCCCTTACCACGGCATGTGAACTATCTTGTTTTCCTTCTGAATAAAAGTATTCAAAGCAATTTGCTAAGATACAACTATGTCAAGAAGCAGATGATACCCTAAGAACTGGTCATTAATTAATGCCTTAGCTCAAGGTATCTAAGACTGGTGGCTCAAGGAGACCTGGTGGCACATTGGTTAAGCACTCAGCTACTAACCAGCAGAAAGGTGCATAGCACACACACAGTGTCTCCATGGGAGAAAGATCTGGTGATACATTATCATAAAGAGTACAGCCTAGAAAACCCTCTGGAGCAATTCTACTCTGTCACATGGAGGTGCAATGAGTTGAAATCTACTCTACAGCACCTGACAACAACCACTAAAGGAAGTAAGGAAAGGCGTGAGTTTGCCTCTGTTGAAGATTTTATACTTTCAGGGACAGCATGAAGTGAAGGAGAGGTGATGAGAGAAATAAAGGGTACATCTGAAGGAAATAGCAGGGGTCTAGTCAGAGGACTGGCCCCCGTATAAGGACCTCTGATCTGGGCAGCGTGGCTCACAGGGTGAGCTCAGGCTCCGTCAGACAAAAGGAGCATAGATGGCAGAGAGTTGTCTGAGATGGAGTCCCACTGTTCTCAGCCTCCAATGAAACACACGATGAGAGTGCCCTCTAGCGGAAAGCACAAGCACCCACTACATCTCAGATCTAGGCCGATTAGCATTAATTTAAATTTGCAGTTCCCCTCTTCCTCATTCATTTAAAGAGCAGTGGTTGAATTCCCACTGTGTGCTGAATACCATGACAGACCAGAGAGGCAATTGTGAATAAGACATGATCACAGCTCTCAAGAGGATTTTAACCCAGGTTGAGGAAGTTAGTCAAGTTGTGGTAGATGTATGTGCCAAGGACAGTGAGCATGAAATGGCAGAAGTGGTGAATAACAAGATCTTCCCAAGGAAAATGAATCTCAAACTGAGATGTTTGCAAGACAGGTAAGAGAGTAATGGGCATGGCAAATAGAATAGCACAAACCGGAGGTGTTTTGGCCCTAATTGGGTGAGAGAGAGAGTGGGGTGATGGCCAGAAAGATGCCTGGACAGTGGTAAGTAGGGTCAGGTCATGGGAGTTTGGGCATTTGTCCTAAAGATGATAGAAAACTAAAACCCCAAAAACCAAACCCCTTGCCATTGAGTTGCTTCAGACTCATAGTGACCCTTTTGGGCAGAATAGAACTGCATCCGCAGGGTTTCCAAAGCTGTAATCTTTATGGAAGCAGACTGTAACATCTTTCTCCCATTGAGAAGCTAGTGGACTCAAGCCATCAACCTTTTGGTTAGCAGATTAGTGCTTAACTAGTGTACCAATTGTTGTTGTTGTTGCTATGTGCCGTCGAGTCGGCTCCAACTCATAGCGACCCCTCCTTGGGTTTCCGAGGCAGTATCACTAAGGAAGTAGGATTGCCCAACCTTCCTTCCGAGGAGTGGCTGGTGGGTTTGAACCGCCAGCCGTCTGATTAGCAGGCACGTGTCTT
>NW_006921597.1:11098466-11117521 GCF_000298275.1 Orycteropus afer afer
AACCTTCCTTCCGAGGAGTGGCTGGTGGGTTTGAACCGCCAGCCTTCTGGTTAGCAGTCAAGTGCCTTAGCCACTATGCTACCAGAGCTCCCAGTGTACCAATTAGACGGGCATAAATCAATTGTACAGATTTAAAAGGGTTGCTCTGGTAAAGGGAGCAGAAGCTGAACTGCAAGGAAATAAGAATGAAGGAAGGTTGGACAATCTACTTCCATAGCGATACTGCCTCAGAAACCCAAGGAAGGGTCGCTAGGATTCAGGTCCAACTCGACGGCACACAACAACAACAACAATGACAAATTAAGGATCAAGATTTGGAGATGGTGAGGAGGGAGAGATAGGAAGGAACATGACCTATAGAGCTTGTTTATAGATTGGGTGTCCAGAGTAAAGGAAATGGAGGAACCTAGACTAATTCTCAACTCCTTGTTAGGAGACTATCTTAATGCTAATGTTACCCATCAAACCAGGGTTAAAGGAGAAGGAGCAGAAGAAAAGGTTAGTTCAATTTGAAACATGGAGAATTGGATGTGCCTGAGAGACAACCAAGGGAGAAATTCTGGGAGGTAATTCAATATTTAGTCGGAAGTTCTGAGGAGAGGCTACTGATTTGGGGGTAGGGAGTAATCCATGGAATTGTAAGGGGAAAGATCTCTTCAAACATGAAAAGAGTTGAAGACAAACCCTGAGGAAAAGCTCATTTGCAAAGGATGTTGTTGTTGTTATGTGCAGTCGTGTCAAACCAAACTCATAGTGACCCCTCGGGTTTCTGAGGCAGTATCACTACAGAAGTAGGATTGCCCAACCTTCCTTCTGAGGAGTGGCTGATGGGTTTGAACCACCAGCCATCTGGTTAGCAGGCAAGTGTCTTAGCCACTATGCTACCAGAGGATAAGGAGAGAAAAAGCAGCACCACCACCCCCAGCCTGGAGACTAGCAGGAAAGATTGAGGTGGGAAGAGAATCAATAAAAGAGCAGAAGCCAGGGAAGAGAGAACTTTAGGAGTAGGAGTTGATGATCAACCTCACACACAAGTAGATTGTTATTGTCGTTAGTCAATTCTGACTCATTACAATCCTATGCATAATAGAAGGAAATGTTGTCCAGTCCTGCATTATCATCATGATCAGTATGCTCAAGTCCATTGTTACAGCCACAGTGCATTTTGAGTGCTGTGGTAGTTAAGTTGTGTGTCAACTTGGCTGGGTCTGGTTTTGAGTAGCTAGTCTGATAGATGTAATTTTTCTCCATGATGAGACTGGTAATCAACTCCATGGCAGAATCTACTGTGAGCAGCTGAGTAGCTGCCTTAGGGATGTGGTCTGCTTTCTGTACATAAGAAGTCAGCTTTGAGAAAGGTCTCTGAGCTTTTTGGCATGCTTGGACCGTGAGTGTAGCTGAGTCTTCAGCTCAGTGGCTTGCTGTGTTGCCTGCCTATCTTGGGACTGTTAATGAATTTGAGTTAGTGGCCTGCCATATTGCTTGATAATCTTGGGACTGTGCCATTTTACTTGTGGACCTTCGGTTTGTCAGTCTCAGCAGCCAGCAGCTGCCTGAGCCAAGAGACACCCCCAGCTTCAGTGGGTCAGGAGCAAGAGGCAGAGCTGAAGCCCAAGGTCAAGGGGTTTTCACCCAGCCCCTAGAGCTGGCACTTTGAACTTAGACTTCTAATCTCCTAAACTGTAAGAGAATAAATCCCTGTTTGTTAAATACATACATTTGTGGCACCTTCTGTTAAAGTAGCACTAGAGAACCCAAACAAGTGCCTTCCAACCTAAGGGGCTCATCCTCCAGCATTGTATAAGACAATGCTCTGTTGTGATCCATAGGGTTTTGATCGGCTGAGTTTTGGAAATTGATTGCCAGGCTTTTCTTCCTAGTCTACCTTAGTCTAGAAGCCACACTGAAATTTGTCCACCATGGTGACCCTGCTCGTATTTGAAATACCAGTGGCATAACTTCCAGCATTACAGCAACATGTAAGTCATCACTGCACAACAAACTGACAGATAGGTGCAGCAAACAGTAAGATGAGAGTTACAATGAGCCCATTGGTTGGGCACTTCTGTGCAATGATAAAGGTGAAAACGCAACTGCAGTGAGTTGAAGAGTAAATGGAGGTGCAAAAGGAAGTATGGTATTACAGATAGTCCGCTGTTTGGTTTCTTCAATCTGGATTCTTTAAACAAGAAAAGTCTTGTTTCTTTTTGCTACTCAAAACCCAGGACTCCTCAGGTAAAAAATTTCTTAGGGGATGCAAATCCTTGATTGAATAACACCCCCATAAAGTTGTGATAAGGATTCAATAAAATCATTTATGTGGAGCACCTAGAAAATTGCCCAGCATGTCGTTGGCACTCAATCAAAACAAGCTTCCATATACAGTACTGAGTTGTCAGTGAAAGCAAACATAGGTATAGGGACGGATAGATGGGTGAACAAGCTAAACAATTAGGTATGTCTAAATGGAGAGTGTATCCAAGATCATATATAGGGTTGGCAGACAATGGGCCTATAAGTTCATGTGAATGATCAGAATTCCCAGGTGTATAGTAGAGCTGACAAGGGGCAAGGTTATGGTCATTACTTGGTCACAGCCAGCTACCCAGAGGGACTGAGTAGTTGATCCTGCAGGCTTGGGACCATAGTCGCAGGGGACATCAAGCTCAATTGGCATAACATACTATACAAAACATTGTTCCACCTACTACTTTGGCGAGTAGCGACTGGGACCTTAAAAGCTAGGAAGCTGCCATCTAGATGCAACAACAGGTCTCTCCTCATCAAGAAGAAAGAAGAAAACCAAAATTAATGGAAACAATCAGTCCTAGCGACTGGTACACCATCCGATCTGCAACCTATACAACTATGAGACCAGAAGAACTAGATGGTGCCCAGCTACCACTACCATCCACTTGGAAGGGATGTAGGAGATCCTACATAAAGAGGGAGAACAATGTGGTACAAAATTCAAAATCGTTTGGAGGCAAAAAAAAAAAAAGAAGGAAGGTGGGGACCAGGTTTGCTGGTCCAATAGAGCCTGGTGTAACCACTGAGACTATGGCCCCTAGTTGCCCTTCAGGTCTGGAATTGAACCCACAACTGTGGTTTCCAGCCAAACAAAGTACAGGCATGTGAGTTAAACATTTACCTCAAGTAGACACACGCCCTGGAGAGAACAATCATGGGAGAAGGAAGGGCTGCTTATGCACAGGGAGATAGCTCAGGGTGCAGAAGAGTGTGAAGGGATGGACACTGGGAGGAGGTAACTATGGGGAGGAAGGGGGAGGGGAGCTGCTGCATTGTAAATTTTGGTCAATGACATGAGACAAAGTATATGTGAACTGCTGTATGAAAAGTGAATTTACTCTGTAAATCTTCACCCAAATCCTAATAAAAAAAAAAAAAAAAAAACAAGCTTCCTCTCCAACTGCAATGATAATATGATTAGGAAAGTAAAAGTAATAAGATACAAACCACATTAGATTAGTTGGTGTTTAGGCTGACCATGTCATACTCCCATCACTAAACCACATAACTGAGAGTGGGCTCAGGTCAGCACATGATCTCCACCAAGTGGGTATTGTGGTCAAGTGGTTCAGGTATTCAGCTGAGGGTCAGAAATTGGATCCTGAGACTTAGATCCATGACTGACTTCAATGAATTCTCACAGCAATACTATGAGGTAGGTATTACCATTACTTCCCATTTACAGATGAGACATTGGACTTAAAAAAGTTATGAAACTTGTCAAATGTCATAGATTCTTTCTCAGGAAATGAGGTCCATTTGCAAACCGAGTCATCTCCAGGATGTCCATTTTGAAAATTTAGGAGGACCAGAGAAGAACACACAGACACACACACACACACACACACTAACTACTGAACAGCAGCTGCTGAGCCAAAGCCCAGTATGTTCTCGGCTCTGCAACTAGCTCATTATTTCATCCTGGACAACCCCTCACTGCCCAGTGCCTCAGTTTCTCCACTTGAAAAATGGAATGAAATAGTCCTGTGCCTCCTCACTTCCCTCTAGGGAGTAGCTATGATGAGATCACGTCTGGGTCTCTAGGATCCAGAGAGGAAGGTGAAGCCAGGAAGTGGTGTTGGATTGTTTGACTTGGACGGAGGGAAGGTCCAATTCTTCTTCCTCACTCCAAGTGAGTGTGCACACAGTCAGGAGCTCCTCGACCAACGTTAAAGGCCAAAGTGATCACATTAATCACTTCTGAGGGATTCAGAACAAATGACAACTAATGAGTTTCGATGGTTCTCCACAATAAACAGCAAATAAATAAAAGCTCAATTTCATTGATAAACCCGCACCAAAAAAGGGCTAGGCTAAGTCTAAACTAAGTTCTAATGAGTCTGTACATTACTGTATGGGTCTTAGAATCTGAATCTGTTACCCTGCCTTCACCCCTAACCATTACTCTGATTTCAACCTAGTCCAATTCCAAGTTCTGAATCCAAACAAAGAAGCTGGAACAGTCTTTGTTGGATGCAGTGTAAAGAAATCTCTTTATGGATCTCCCCTGAAACATCTCCCACCTGATGTCCCTCCTTTCCTTTCTCTTACCTTCTCTGTCTGTCCTTGTCTTCCTTCTATCCTACCTACCACACACACACACACACACACACCCCACTGCCCTCCAGGCATCTCGAGTTGTCAAAAGGATTGAACCACCTTGAAGGTATCTTTCTACCTTAACCTGAAGAAGTGACACTCATGTGCTTGGAATGTTCTCTGGCCACCTCTTCACTAAGCCCATCCCTCCCTCCAGTCTATCTGCTCCTGTAAACTCATTTCCTCTGGAAGGTCTTCCTAGATGAATCAGATAAAAGCTGTTTCCCCTGTCCCACCCTGCCTCAATCTCTATCTTGAAGCTGTTCCCACAGTGCACTTTCTCACTTCAATTATTCAGTCATTGCTTTTACTCACCTTCAAGATGTACTTAACCTTTTTATGCATCTGATGTTTATTCTCTACTGACAAGTAGTTATGTAACTTTCTGATGCCTGCCCGTGGTCATATGTGCATGTCCCATGTTTGTCTATCTGCATTGCAAGGAGAGTGAGTTCTTTCTGTGCTGCATCAGATAGACATGAAGAAGGAATTTGTGACGATGAGAACAACGATGATTACATCCAACAATTATTTATTGAGCTCCTCCTATTTGCTTAGTAGTGTGCTAAATTTTGTTGGGTTTGGGCTGTGAGGAAACCATAAAGCAACTATAATGCATAGTTGCTCACAAGAGGAAACTAATGTCAATTCCTCACTTAGTACCATCACACGGTTTAAAAAATCTCAAACACTGCCATTTGATCCTGTCCCTGTAAGTAGATCAGGCAGGCATCATTATTCCCAATTTTCAGGTGAGGAAATAGAAACTCAGAGATGTCTGGGCTTGCTGCAGGTCACGCAGCACAGAATGCCAGAGCCAAGGTTCCTGACTCTGGATCAGGGTCCAGGGAAGCAGAAGAAGTAAGGTACCCCCAGATACAAAGGGTGGGTGCCAAAAGGATATGTGAGATGACACATGTCAAAGGTATTCAAAGAATTACATGAAGGAGAGGGATCAGCCAAACTGGAGCGTCTCGAGGCAGACAGAAGATAAACACAGCCCAAGAATGGCCTTTGAGGGCAGCACTGAGTTCCTGCCCTTTTGGCCCCTAGTCCTTTGCTCTGGAACAGCATCACATTGCTCTACTTCAAACACAACAAATAACATTAGTGTTAATATTATTAGTAGTTAACCCATTGCTGTTGAGTCAATTCCAACCCCCAGTAATCCTTATAGGACAGAGTAGAACTGCCCTCATAGAGTTTCCAAGGCTGTAATCTTTACGGAAGCAGACTGCCTCATCTTGTGTGCATATGTGAGTATATGTGTGTGCGTGTGTGTGTGTGATTTGGGTGAAATTTTACAAAGTAGATTCATTTTCCATTCAACAGTTCATACACATTTTGTTTTGTGATGCTTGATTACATTCCCTGCAGTGTAACAGCTCTCCACCCACTTCCTCCCTGTGGTCACCCTTTCCCTGTGCCTTCCCACCTATGCTTTCCTGGCTCCCTCCCTTTCTTCCTGTGCAAGGACTGCCCTTCTGATCTCCCCCAGTTGATTGTTCTAAGGAGTGCATCCACCTAGTGTAGTTGTTCAGCTTGTCGCCCTGTCTATTGTTTAGCTGAGAGATAAGCAATGGAAGTGAGTCCAATTCCAGGCCCAAAGGGTGCCTTAGAGCCATTCATAGTCTCCGGGGTTCCACCAGTAGAATACCTCATCTTTCTCCTGCGCAGAGTGGCTGATGTGTTTGAATTGCCAACTTTTTGTTAGCAGCTGAGCACTTAACCACTACACTACAAGGGCTTATTAGTGATTGTTGTTGTTGTTGTTGTTGTTATGTGCCGTCGAGTCGGCCCCGACTCATAGCGACCCCTCCTTGGGTTTCCGAGGCAGTATCACTACGGAAGTAGGATTGCCCAACCTTCCTTCCGAGGAGTGGCTGGTGGGTTTGAACCGCCAGCCGTCTGGTTAGCAGGCAAGTGTCTTAGCCACTATGCTACCAGAGCTCCCTTATTAGTGATTAGTAGCTAGTTATTAGTATTAGTATTCTCTAGTTAAATCATATCTTGGGCACAAGTATTAGGATATCGTTTGACTTGAAATAACATCTATACCCTGAAAAAAAAAAAAAAAACCTCACTACCATCAAGTCAATTCTGAATCATAGTGAACCTCTGGGTTTCCAAGGCAGTAAATCTTTATGGAAGTAGATTGCCCAGTCTCCCTTCTGCAGAGTGGCTGGTGGGTTTGAACTGCCAACCTTCTGGTTAGCAGTTAAATGCTTTAGGCACTATGCCACCAGAGCTCCTTTCCCCACCCTGAAGGAAACTAAATGATCACTTTCTGCTGCCATGACCCTCAGTTCTTCCTTGCAACAGGACTATTGAGAAGGAGAGGTTTTGCCTTCCTTGATGCTCCTTTACATGTCCCATCACTCAGCACACGTCTAGTCCCTCCATGCCTCTCTGCCACTATGGAGTTTCTGTATTGCAACTGAGTCTGCAAATATATTTAAATTAAGATAAGTGTGTATGTGTGCCTGTGAGTATGTGTATATACTCCTGTGCATGTGTGTGTGGACATTCCACTGGCCATCATTTTCCAGGTCTCTAAGAAATTTGGCTAATAAATATTTTGTGTGTATGAGACTGAGACTAATCAGCATCTCCTCTTGTCATGGTTTCTTGAAGGGCACCTGGACACTGGTACCCAGGGAAAATGAAACAGCTTGGAATTTGGTGGCGGCTGCAGCCTCTGGAGGTTGTTCTAGATCCGCAGCACCCATGGGCCATCAACAGCAGGAGTTTGTACCTATTCCATGTAAGGGTCCACCATCAACACTATTTGACTTCCTCTGTACCTGTTTCTCTTTTCTCACCACTGGGCTCTCTAGTTCCCTATAGCCTTTCTAGCTTTTCCCCATATCACAGTGTCTGCCTCTGAGAGTGTCAGCTCCTTTTTTAATGCTGGCCTGCACGTAATCCATTGGAGCCACCTTTCCCTTCTATATCATGATCTTGCAGCTTTAGCTCCCACTGCTATTTCATTCTCTCTGGGTTTTCTGATTCTAACTAGTTCGAGAGGTATCTGACTTGACCCAACTCATCTTTCAAACAAGACAAGCCCATGGACTTATCTGCCCTTAAGCCACTTGCTCTGCCCAATCACTGGCCAAACTCCTACAAAAATAAAAGCCCTGGGCAGAGCAAGGAGTTATGAATGGGCAGTTGAGCAGACCAACACAACTGCCACATCCTTGCTTCTCATTTTTCCTTCTATAGATGACCCTAGGCCAGGGCCTTCTACTTCCCACCTGGGACTCCTGCTGTAGCCTCTTAGCTGGATTCCTGCTTCCATTGCTGAGCCAGGATTTAAACCTTGGGTTTGCCATTGTTTGGAGTTTTTGCTCTGTCTTTAGATTATCCTCTGGGGCTTCCATTTGCCTATTTACAGATTCCCAAACTAGACTGTAAAATCCTCAAGATCGGAGAGGAGCTCTGCATCTAGGACAAAGCACCTAGTAGAATATGTGGCATAGGCCAGAAGCAGGAATGAATGAACACACTAATTTAGGGAAAAAAAATAAGACTGACCAACTGACCATCTCTGTTTAAAGCCAGTTAGCCCCACATATCCCTGGAAAAAGGGCCACCTGCCCACATTGTTCTTGCTTCTCTGCTGGGCTCTGCTCTCAAGATGCAGATGACTGCATTTGGGCCACGGCTCAGCTTCTTCAGGGCATCCCAGCCTCAGATACTCCAGACACCCAGACCTGGAGAGTCCCAGTAAAAACCTTCCTTGTCTCTTAGATTATACTTATACCATAATCTCCACAGAAAATTAGCCATCTAACTTGGAATAGGAACCAAAGCCCAGCCCAGAAAATAAGGAGCTCAGGAGCAGATCATGAAGAGAATGTTTTAGGGAGGCAAAAAGAGGGCCCTTCTGGAAAGTCTTCAGCTAAATCCACAAACTGGGCCTATGTTCTAGGCATGGTTCTGTCAAGACCACCAGCCATGTGCCCTGGGGCAGTCTCATCAACTGTGGCCAGTCACCCACTTTCCCTACCTACCTCTCAGGATTACTGCAAAAGTCAAATTTAATCATAAATGTAAAAACTCGTGTCTTTATCATCATCATCATCATCATTATGAGGCAGATAATTGTGCATAGTATGGCTTAGAGCCCCTAGGGGCTTTGTCATCTAAGGCAGACTCACTCCCCGAGACATACATATCGGAAACACAGACAGTGGGAAGAAATTAAAACAAGACACAAACACTTGTGTGTGTGTATATCATGTGTCAAATGAAGCTAAGTGATTTTTCATTTTAAAATACAGGATTGTTTCCATCATGGAGACCATAACATAAGCACACTATTGTCTTAAAATGAAGAAGATATAAAATAAGCACTGTCCAAAGCCCAAGTGCTCTATCAATGTTGTTTCATTCATTCCTCACAGCAGCCCTGCAAAGTTGATGTTATCATCTTCTTTTTGCAGAGAAGGAAACCAGGTTTGTGGCAGAATTGAGACTTGAACCCAGGTCTGACAGACTCCAAGCTGATATCTGTCTCCTACAACTGGCTCCCTTCTAGAGGAAGATTAGAGATTACCCAGGTCAAGCACTCTTCAGAGAGGACAATGCAAACCACATTCGGTGTCTCACTGTCACCTGTGGCCTCATCTGTGACCATTAGAAAGGTGACTGTGTCCTAGCACTGGGAAGGGACTGCATTCCCTCCTTAGGGAAGTGTCTCAGCTACCGTCTTCCTTGATATCCTCATAGAAAGGGACACATATCATACCCAGAGAAACCTTCACATCTGAATTTATTTTCACAATTGCCATTCCAATAGCAAGCCACATGTTCTGTTTTATGAATTTTCCTGAGTTTTAAAGAAATTACTGGAACAACTAGTGACACAATGCTATAGAACCATCGAGTTGGACCCGACTCATAGCAAGCCCTCCTTGGGTTTCTGAAGCAGTATCACTATGGAAGTAGATTGCCCAACCTTCCTTCCAAGGAGTGGCTGGTGGGTTTGAACCACCAGACTTCCGGTTTGCAGTCAAAATGCCTTAGGCACTATGCCACCAGAACTCCTACAGGACCTGATAGTCCCACTAATAGCCAAAGGGAGGCTGATGACTTTGTGTTATTAATCTTCATTTCAAGACTTCAGCATAATGAAGCCACCCACACTCAAAACTGGGCTTCTAGACCTTTTCAAAAATCTTAGGGCTCTTCTCCCTAATGGAATCAGACATCCTGGGGTTGAGCTGTGAAATAAATGGTGAGGAAGGTGCAAGGTGGGAGTCCAAGAGAATATTGTTGTTGTTGTTGTTGTTATGTGCCATCAAGTCAGACCCGACTCATAGTGACTCCTCCTTGGGTTTCCAAGGCGGTATCACTATGGAGGTAGATTGCCCAACCTTCCTTCTGAGGAGTGGCCGGTGGGTTTGAATGGCCAGCCTTCTGGTTAGCAGTCAAGTGCCTTAGGCACTATGCTACCAGAGCTCCTAATACTGGAAAAGCCAAAAAAGGAACTTAAAAGGATCAGCAGAGGGCAACAGTTGGTACCTTGTGTGGGAGCCAAAGGACTCTCAATTCAGATGTGGTCTAATGAGTTGTGTGCTCCTGCTGTCTACAATCAGCAAATCAATTTCTGTAGAGTTGGTTTGTTTTTATTCAGTGGACTACCACTTCACATTTTTCAAATAGGTGGAAAATAATAAAAATGGCTTTAATACCTGGGGTGACTTTTTCACCATCACTTCCCCTAAGGAGCAGATGTTCAGAACTCACAGAGAACAGTCAGATAGGAAAAAAAAGGGGGGGAGGGTCCACTCAGTATTGAGCTCCAGGACAGCCTGTCCCACCCAAGAATTGAGAAGGCCCCCTCAAGCCCCTAGTCTACATGGCAGCTCCCCTCAAGTGAACCAGGCGAGGAACTTTCCATCAAGACAGGGCCTGACTCAACCTCTCCCAAGCAAACCAGACACCAGCCACCAAACTGCCAGCACAAGAGTTTCCATAATGAGAAGCTTCCAGGAAAGCCCCATAAAACCTTTACTGTAAATTCAATAAACTGAATTTCAAACATGGTGGCTGGGCTGGGGTAGCCTGGAGCCACACCACTTCCCTCCACCCTTCTGTACCATCTCCATACACACAGAAGTAGGCCATTCCAGGCCAGACAGAAAGGCAACCCCACCCAGAGACACATCTAGGGAAAATAGCGCCTATGTCAATTAGTTTTAAATTGTTGGATGATCTCTCACAGCTGGCCATGGAAACAGTGAGGGTGATTAGAAACTGCTCATTAGCGATCCCTCAAGCAGCACCCAGGGCATGTGCCATACCTTAGATCTACCTCTGGTCCAACCCTATCCCCACTGCCAAGACCTCCCTATACCCCCAAGTCAGCCTTTACCCAGTGCCAGGGTCTCCCTGTTCCCCAAGTCAGTCAATATTCTCTCTACATAACATTCTAGGCCACCACTGGCCAGGATGCAGCGAAGCCATGGTGATAGGACCTCAGTGATGCTCAGCCTTTTACAAGATGTTGAAAACCAAGCCCTCAGACCTCCTCGCACACTTCTCGGCACTTCAGAGACTCAGTTCCCCAATGTTTGTCAAAGGCCCCATTTGCCTTCTCTAAGCTCCAAACCATCAGTCCAACCAAGGAAAGCCAACCTATGTGAGACTAATAGCCTCATATTCATGTGGAAGCTGGACAATGAATAATGAAGACCTCAGAAGAACTGATGCATTTGAATTGTGCTGTTGGCGAAGAATGTTGAATATACCGTGGACTGCCAGAACATGCTCCTTTGAAGAGAAAATGGCCAGACTTTGTCTCTTGTACTTTGGTCCTATTATCTGAAAGGACCAGTTCCTGGAGAAGGATACCATAACTTGGTAAAGTAGAGGGTCAGTGATAATAGGGAAGACTCTCAATGAGATTGATTAGCTGCAAAGATGGGCTCAAGCATAGCAATGATTGTGAGGATGGCACAGAACTGGAGAGTTTTTGTTCTGTTGTACATAGGCTCATAACGAGTCAGAACCTACTCAATGGCACTTAACAACAATAACAACAATAATCATTTGGTTCAGATCCAGAAGACTTTTTCCCCCACGTGGCAGAGTCACAGCATTTTTCCCTGTCCCAGTCAAAAATCTCACCTCCACCACCTATCATTCCTCGGCTGGGCTAATCCACTGGAACACAACAGGCTAGTCTTCATCCCTCAAGCCATTTGCCATAGACTTGATTCTGACTCATGGCAGTAGAGTAGAACTATGCTCCATAAGATTTTCAGTAGCTGTAATCTTTCAGTAGTAGATTGCTAGGTTTTTCTTCTAAGGTGCCTCTGTCTGCATTTGAACCATCAACATTTCAGTTAGTAGTCAAGCACTTAACCATTTGTGCCACTCAAAGACTCTTACTCACTCTGAAACTGCATTCCAAATGCCTCTCTCACACAAACACACACAACACTGAGACCTTGATTTTCTTAAATACATCATATTATCCCATTTTTCACTCTCTTCCCTAAACCCAAGTCTCATTCCACCCTCCCAAGACTGGATTATGCAGGAAGTCAAATACACTTGCAAAGCACTTGGTGTGGTGGACAACCTAACCTGGGCTCCGTGTCCAGCCTCAGCCATTTCTCCCACCCTGAGTTCTGTGTGGAAATGGAGACAGAAGCAGGTCTCAGGCTTTCAGATTTTGCACCCAGCCCACTTCACCAGGACAAAGTTGGCAGCAAGAAAGCTCATAGCAGAGTCTGTGCTGGGGACTGAGAAAGAAGTATAATTGAACAGACTAGGGAGGAAGTGACGGCAGCGTCTTGGAAGTTGAGGTTGGATCAGAAATTATAGACCCAAAGAATTTTGGAATGGGAAGGGGCTCAGATCTCAGAGTTTATTCAACTTAACACTTGCATTGCAGATGAAAAAACTGAAGCACGGAGAGTTGATGGAAGAAGAAACTGAAGCACGGAGAGTTGACGGAACTTGCCCAAGGTCATTCATTCATTCTTTCATACAATCAATAAGCCAACAATGGGCAGGCACTTGCCATAGAAAGTCAGGTCTCCTGACTCTAGTGCTCACTCCTCAGCATTCCTCCTTCTAAGATAACAGCAGTAGGGACACATGGAGCATCTAAGGTGCAAGGTTGTGGGGCAACCTATGATCTAGCAGAAAGGGAAGTGGATTCACAGAAGACTATGTCTATATGACACTAGGCAGATGGCTTCCCTCCCAGAACAAGAGTCTTCTCTTTTGCAAAATCGATCCAGTAATACCTACCTTCTAAACCCACTGCCATTGAGTTGATTCCAACTCATAGTGATCCCCATTGGGTTTCTGAGGTGGTTAATCTTTACAGAAGTAGATTGTCCAGTCTTTCTTCTGCAGAATGGCTGATGAGTTTGAACCACCAACATTCTGGTTAGCAGTCAGATGCCTTAGGCATTGTGCTATCAGAGCTCCAGAAACCTAACTTCCTCATTTACAGCAAGGATCAAATGAGATCATGTGTCTGGATCACTACAAAAAAAAAAAAAGTAGAAAGAGAAGGAGAGAGAACTAAAAGGTTCAAACTGTGGGACTTTTGCAACCCCAGTATCCAGGAGGAAATAGATGCATGCCCAAGGTTTCTAAGTCCCTGGGTGGAACAAGTAAGTAGTTTGCCTTCAACTACTAACCTAAATGTTAATGGTTCGAACCCACCCAGTGGCGCCAGAGAAGACTGGTCTGCTGGTCTGGTGATCTGCTGTAAAGATTCCAAAAAAAAACACCAAATCCAATGCCATCGAGTTGATTCTGACTCACAGCAACCCCCATAGGATTTCCAAGGCTGTAAATCTTTACAGAAGCAGACTGCCTCATCTTTCTCCTGCAGAGCGGCAGCTGCTGGGTTTCAACTGCTGACCTTTTGATTAGTAGCCAAATACTTTAGACATGCCACCACCTATGGAGCACAGTTCTACTCTACAAACATATGGGGTCTCCATGAGTTGAAATAGACTTGAACAATGAGTTTGATTTTTGTTTGGTCCCAGGTCTCCACTGAATATGTAGGGGGTAGGACTAGGTATCCTGACCTGCCCCCTCAGCCCTGCCCCCCATTCCCCAGCTGAAGCACTGGCATCTGGAACAGGCTCTCAGGAAGCTGTGATTTTCTAAGCATGATCCACATCCCTGACCCTTCCCAGAGCAGGCAGAAAGTGAAAGGCATACTGTGCATTTCCCCCTCTGGTGATAGGGTTTCACATTCCTTCCCTGACTCTTTGCAAGAAAGAGGACCACAGAACCTTCCGATGCAAGCCTGTCTAGAAGACTTCCCGGCCCCATTCTGTGCAGACACTTTGGTTGTGGATATTTTCCACTTTTTTTTTTTTAACTGTCTTTTTTTGGGAAATTATTTTCCTCCAGCCCTGGACTGAGGACAAACCAGTCAGCACTTGCAGTTGGCGAATCCAGAGGACAGCCTGGGATCTGCCTGAAGGCTTGAGGGAGCCCATGCTCTGGGTAGTTTTCCATGAACAGGAGGGAGAGGGCAGCAGCAGAGCCAGTTCAGGGGAAAGCTCCTGGTGGCCCGCCATCCTGGTGATTTTCCCAGTTAGATTTAGGGAAGTTATTCCTACCTGATCCAGCTGGGTCAGAGGCTCCAGTGGACATATGAGGATTCAGGCCTTCGGTCCTTGTCTTAAAACACTAAGTGGTCCTGCTTCCCCCAAAACAGCTTTCTCTCCTTGATGGATCTACATTGTAGTTTCTTCAGCCTGGATTTCCTGATATTTAGCTATCTACCCTCCAATCAAACCCGCCAGCCACTCCTCGGAAGGAAGGTTGGGCAATCCTACTTCCGTAGTGATACTGCCTCAGAAACCCAAGGAGGGGTCGCTATGAGTCAGGGCTGACTCGACGGCACATAACAACAACAACAACAACCCTCCAATCAGGAGTCCTGGTGGCCCAAACAGTTAAGTGCTTGGCTGCTAACCAAAAGATCAGTGGTTCAAGCCCCAACCCCACCCAGCTGCTTTGAGAAAGAACTGCTCTCTTAAGGATTACATCCAAGAAAACCCTACGGGGCAGTTCTACTCTGTCACATGGGGTTGCTATGTTGGAAGTGACTGGACAGCATCTAACAAGAACAACATCCTCTGACCACCTCCCATTATTCGTACATATTAAATACCCTGAGTTTTAGGGCTGGTTGGCCTCAACCGTAATCTGTGTTCATACATCAGCCCAGCCAAATCCTAGGGTCAGGTGGACAGTAGATGACTTTCTGCCTCCAATGAAATAAAACGATGCTAGAGAGTTTGAGTTGCTGTATAAGAAGCAATTAAACACATAGAATTTGGGTCTAGCATACTATATTCAATGGCTCTGCCACTTTCTAACAATTGTTAGTTTTCAGTTTTAACAGTAAAAGAGCCTAATGCTATTCACCTCAGAGTCCTGTAAACCAAAAAACCAAACTCACTGCCATTGAGTCAATTCTGACCCATAGCAACCCCCATTGGGTTTTCAAGGTGGTAAATGTTTATGGAAATAGATTGCCCCATCTTCATTCCACGAAGCAACTGGTGTGTTTGAACTGTCAACCTTCTGGTTAGCAGTCAAATGCTTTAGGCACTGTGCCACCAGAGCTCCTTAAAAAAAATACGAACCAAACTCACTGCCATTGAGTTGTTGCTGACTCATAGTGACCCCCCCCCCCAATCGGGTTTCTGAGGCTATAAATCTTTACAAAAGTAGATCACTCCATCTTCCTGCTGTGGAGCACCTGGTGAGTTTGAACCACTAACCTTTCAGTGAGCAATCAAGTGCCTTATCCACTATGCCACCAGAGCTCCAGAGCTCCTTAGGAAGGATTATTTAAAATAATGCATGTAAAAAGTACTAATTGGTTACCATTGGTGGTCTGTTGTAATTATGAACAGGAAGGGTAGGCTGAGGCAGGTGACCTACCCACCCTCTCACCCCAGATTATGACCCAGTGAGGACAGAAGGGAAGATGAGGATGAGACAGGCCCACAGAACAGCACTTACAATCTCTTCACGTTACAAGTTTCAAGGAATAGCTGCTTTTTGTGGATAAGGCCTATAGGGGCAGGAGAAGCATTGACTCTAATCTGTTTCTTGGAGAACTTGGAGAAACAGGAATCTTCAGAGAGCCCACATGTGGCCCCAAAGAACCCTCTGCAGTGACAACCTAAATTTCCCTACCCCCTCCTCTGGTTCTTTTCCTCCCTGCCAAAGTCCATATCTTCCTGAAAAACCTTGGAACAAAACTATCATATGGTGTTCTATTTTTCTTAGGCACTGTTTGACAAAACAATATGTATAGTATGATCTCAATTATGATATGATACAAATACTTATCAATTGAAAAACTATATATATAAATATTAATAGTGATTATTGTGTGCAGATTAGAACTAGGGGTGATTTTTCAATTTTCTATTGTCTTTTTTCCAAATGGGTAGATTTAAGTTTTATAATCACAAAATATAATTTTTAAAACACTCATCACCAGCCTCTAAGAATGCAGATTATGCACTCTCCTGCTTAAATCTTGCTGACAGTTTTCTGTGGCATATAGAATAAAATCGAAACTCCTTTGCATGACCTACAAGCACCCTCTGCACCACACATCACAATCTGATCTTTTTTTTTTTTTTTTTTTGGTAGTAAAAATACACATAAAATATTTGCCAATTTACAATTTTTACACATACAATTCAGTGATATTGATTATATTCTTCATATTGTACAATCGTTATTGCTATCCTTTTCCAAAATATGCCACCATTTCTTGCAGCTCTTGTCCTCATCACCAACACCAGCCTTAGTGGTCGCCTCCTTGGGTGTGAATTACAGCTTCACCACATATTAGTTGCATGACCTTGGGCAGGTTCCTTAGCCTGTTATGCCTCAATTTCCAGTTCTGAAAGAAAAACAGAAATAATAACAGTACCTAGCCCAGAGGGTTATTGTGAGGATTAGTGACAAGACTTCTTGTCAAATAATAAGTACCATGTGTTTTATTATCATTTTCTCCATCACAGTTTTGGATACGTTGTTCTTTCTCCCTAGAACAGAGAGAAGCTAAAGCAAATGGAAGAAATGACAAGATAAAAGAGCTGAACAGAAGATTTCAAAGAGCAGCTCAAGAAGACAAAGTCACTTGTTATAATGAAATGTGCAAAGACCTGGAGTTAGAAAACTAAAAGGTAGAACATGCTCAGCATTTCTCAAGCTGAAAGAACTGAAGAAAAATTTCAAGCTTCAAATTGCAATGTTGAAAGATTCTATAGGCAAAATATTGAATGATACAGGAAACAAAAACAAAAAAAAAAGACAGAAGGAATACATAGAGTCACTGTACCAAAAAGAATTGGTTGATGTTCATCCATTTCAGGAGGTGGCATAAGATCAAGAATCAATGGTATTGAAGGAAGAAGTTGAAGCTGCACTGAAAGGCTTGGCAAAGAACAAGCCCCCAGGAGTTGACGGAATACCCATTGAGATATTTTAATGGATACCGCACTGGAGACACTCACTCAGCTATGCCAAGAGATTTGGAAGACAACTCCCTGGCCAACTGACTGGAAGGGATCCATGTTTGTACCATTCCAAAGAGAGGTGATCCCACAGACTGCGGAAATTGTCGAACAATATCATTGATATCACACACAAGTGAAATCTTGCTAAAGATAATTCAAAAATGGTGGCAGCAATATATTGACCAAGAACCTCCAGAAATACAAGCTGGATTCAGAAGAGGATGTGGAATGAGGTATATCATTGCTGATGTCAGATGGATCTTGGCTCAAAGCAAAGAATACCAGAAAGATGTTTACTTGTGTTTTATTGCCTATGGAAAAGCATTCGATTGTGTGGATCATAACAAATTATAGATAACATTGAGAAAAATGGGAATTACAGAAAACTTAATTTTGATCATGAGGAACCTGTGCATAGACCAGGAAGTTGTCATTCAAACAGAACAAGTGGATACTGTATGGTTTAAAACCAGGAAGGAGTGTGCCAGGGTTGTACCCTTTTACCACACTTATTCAATCTGTGTGCTGAGGAAATAATCCAAGAAACTGGATTGTATGAAGAAGCATGTGGCATCGGGATTGGAGGAAGACTCATTAACAACCTGTGATATTCAGATGACACAACTTTGCTTGCTGAAAGTGAAGATGAAGCACTTACTGATGAAGATTATAGACTACAGTCTGCAGTATGGATTACACCTCGACATAAAGAAAATGAAAATCCTCACAATTGGACCAATAAGCAGCATCCCGATAAATGGAGAAAAGATTAACATTGTCAAAGTTTCCGTATTACTTGGTTCCACAATCAACACCAATGGAAGCAGCAGCCAAGACATCAGACAATGTATTGCGCTGGGCAAATCTGCTGCAAAAGACCTTTTTCAAGTGCTGAAGAGCAAAGATGTCTCCTTGAAGACTAAGGTGCACCTAAACCTAGTCACAGTGTTTTCAATCACCTCATATGCATATGAGAGCTGGACAATGAATAAGGAAGACCAGAGAAGAGCTGATGCTTTGGGGTTGTGGTGTTAGTGAAGAATACTGAAAGTACCATGGACTTTCAAAAGAACTAACAAATCTGTCCTGGAGGAAGTGCAGCTGGAATGCTCCTTGGAAATAAGAATGACCAGACATTATCTCACCTACTTTGGTCATGTTGTCAGAAAGGACCATTCCCTAGAGAAAGATATAGTGCTTGGAAAAGTGGAGGGTCAATGAAGAAAGGAGAAGGCCTTCAATGAGATGGATTGACACAGTAGCTGCAACAGTGAGCTCAGGTATAGCAAGGATTGTGAGGCTGGCACCAGACCAGGCAGTGTTCTGTTCTGTTGTACATAGGTGTTCTAGTTACTTAGTGCCACTCTGACAAGAATCTACCACAAATAGAATGGCCATAACAAACAGGAGTTTTATTCTTACAATTTGGAAGCTTTAAGTCCAAGTTCAAAATGCCAGGCTCTAGGGGTTGGGTGAAAGCCCCTCAACCTTGGAGTCCAGCTCTGCCTCCTGCTCCTGGCCCACTGGAGCTCAAGGCGTTTCTTCACTCAGACAGCTGCTGGCTGCTGAGGCTGAGAAGCCCCAAGGTTGAGAAGTAAAAAGGCACAGCCCCAATGTTACCAAACCACACGGCAGGCCATTAACTTAAGTCCATTGTAAGTCCCAATGTCGGCAGAGCATAGCAGGCTGCTGAGCAATGACATGGCTACATAGAGGGTCCAAGTGTGCCGTAGGCATTTGGGTCACTTCTTCATGCAACTTACTTGTGCCTTCAGGTCCTGCTCAAGCCTGATCTCTGATATACCACTTCCATTTAATGATGGAGTGCTGCTGTGCATGTCCAACTTTATGACTCTGTGGGTCAGACAACACCCAGTTCCT
>NW_006921597.1:11118106-11120453 GCF_000298275.1 Orycteropus afer afer
TTACTAGGTCCAATCAGCATAATGTCATCAATATAATGGACCAGTGTGATGTCTTGTGGAAGGGAAAGGCGATCAAGATCCCTAGGGACTAAATTATGACATAGTGCCGGGGAGTTGATATACCCCTGAGGAAAGACTATGAACGTATACTGTTGGCCTTACCAGCTGAAGGCAAACTGCCACTGATGGCCCTTTGAAATTGGTATCGAGAAAAAGGCATTGGCCAGATCAATAGCTGCATATCAAGTACCAGGAGATGTACTAATTTGCTCAAGCAATGAAACCACATCAGGAATAGCAGCTGCAATTGGAGTCACCGCCTGATTAAATTTACTATAATCTACTGTCATTCTCCAAGATCCATCTCTTTTTTGCACAGGCCATATAGGTGAATTAAATGGAGATGTGATGAGAATCACCACCCTTGCATCCTTCAAGTCCTTGATGGTGGCAGTAATCTCTGCTACCCCTCCAGGGATGCGGTATTGCTTTTGGCTTACCAATTTTGTAGGTAGAGGCAGTTCTAATGGCTTCCACTTGGCTTTTCCTACCATAATAGACCTTACTCCACATGTTAGGGACCCCATGTGGGAATTCTGCCAAATGATCAATATCTATTCCAATTACGCATTCTGGCACTGGGGAAATCACTACAGGATGGGTTCAGGGACCCACTGGACCCACTATGAGATGCACCTTAGCTAAGACTCCATCAATAACTTGACCTCCACTCCAGGCACATTACTTTTCCTCTCCCAGTCTGCACCTATGGCCTCATGGGGAGTTCCTTATGATCAGTTGACTGAGGAAGAGAAAACTATTGCCTGGTTTACAGATGGTTCTGTGCGATACGTAGGCACCACTCAAAAGTGGAGAGCAGCAGCACTGCAGTCCCTTTCTGGGACTTCCTTAAAGGACAGTGGTGAAGGGAAATACTCCCAATGGGCAGAACTTCAAGCCGTGCATATGGCTGTTCACTTTGCATGGAATAAGAAATGGCCAGATGTATGATTATATACAGATTCATGGGCTGTGTCTAATGGCTTAGCTGGATGGTCTGGGACTTGGAAGGAGCATGATTGGAAGATTGGTGATTAGGATGTATGGGGAAGAGGTATGTGGATAGATCTCTCTGAATGGGCCAAAGGAGTAAAGGTATTTGTGTCTCATGTGAATGCCCACCAAAAGGTGACCTCAGCAGAGGATGACACATTCAGTGGAAACCAGACTTCCTTTTTTTCCTTAGCTACTCCTGTCATTGCTCAACAGGCTCATGAAAAAAGTGGCATGGTGGCAGGGATGGAGGTTATGCATGGGCTCAGCAGCATGGACTCCCACTTACCAAGGCTGATTTGGCTACCACCACTGCTGAGTGCCCAGTCTGCCAGCAGCAGAGACCAACACTGAGTCTGCGATAAGGAACCATTCCTCAGGGTGATTGGCCAGCAAGGTGGTGACAGGTTGATTACATTGGACCACTTTCATCATGGAAAAAACAGTGTTTTGTTCTTACTAGAATACATACTTATTCTGGATATGGATTTGCCTTCTCTGCACGCACTGCTTCTGCCAAAACTACCACCCATGAACTTACAGAATACCTTATCCACTGTCATGGTATCCCACACAGCATTGCTTCAGATCAAGGGATTCACTTCACAGCGAATAAAGTGCGGCAATGGGCTTATGCTCATGGAATTCACTGGTCTTACCATGTTCCCCAGGAGCTCTGGTAGTGCAGTGCCTAAGGCACTTGACTGCTAACCAGAAGGCTGGCAGTTCAAACCCACCAGCCACTCCTCAGAAGGAAGATGGGGCAATCTACTTCCATAGTGATACTGCCTCGGAAACCCAAGGAGGGGTCACTATGAGTCGGGTCTGACTCGATGGCAAATGACAACAACAATAATAACCATGTTCCCCATCATTCTGAAGCAGCTGGCTTGATAGAATGATGGAATGGCTTCCTGAAAACACAATTGTGGTGCTAGGTAGGTGGCAATACCTTAAAGGGTTGGGGCAATGTTCTCCAGGAGGCTGTATATGCTCTAAACCAGTGTCCAATATATGGTTCTGTTTCTCCAAGAGCCAGGATTCATGAGTCCAGGAACCAAGGGGTGGAAATAGGAGTGGTACCACTCATTATTATCCCTAGTGACTCACTCAAAACATTTTTGCTTCCTGTCCCTGGTATGGTACCCTATGCTCTGTGGGTCTGGAGATCTTAGTCCCAGAGGGAGGAGCACTCCCATCTGGAGACACAATACTGATTTCATTGAACTGGAAATTAAGAAAGCCACCCGGCCATTTTGGCTTCCTCATGCCTCTGGATCAACAGACAAAGAAG
>NW_006921597.1:11120828-11127427 GCF_000298275.1 Orycteropus afer afer
ATTTCTTCATTTATATGTGCATCAAATATTTTTGTTTCCTTCTGTTATGAACTATGAAATGTAAATAAGGTTAGTGCATTCAGTTGTACATGTGTTAGCATATCATGTTAAGTGCAAATATGACTTTATAATTGTCCTTATTTAGAGATTATATATGGTTAAGAAGATGTGTACAACTGCCAAGTTAACAAGGGGAGGACTGTGATAGTTGGAGCTGTGTGTCAACTTAGCTGGACCACAATTCTGTGTGGTTTAAGCTGTTGTGATGATATTCCCATGATGGGATCAGATGAATATGTTTTGAGAAGTCAATCCATTGTAAGGGACTTTCCCTAGGAAAGTATATTTCCAGTATATTTATGGATATCCTGGGAAAAGAGACATTCTTCTTTGGATTGGGATTCTGTTGTGCTGCCTACAACTGTCCGTGAGTGAACAATCTACCATTCGGCCTGGAGATCTTGGATTTGTCATTTGTTGGAGTCAACAACCCTATAATAGGGTTGCTATGAGTCGGAGCCAACTCGATGACACCTAACAACAATAACTGCCTAGAGTGTGTGTCCTCTCACTCTTCACCTAGCTGACTTCATCTCCACCTTCAGGTCTTGGTTTAAGTGTCTCCTCCTTAAAGAGTCCTTCCTAACCACCTATTCTAAACTCTGCCCACCTTGTTATTTTCTCATTAGATCATATTTTTTTCTTCCAGAGAATATATCAGAATTTATAATCACATAATTACATGTTAACTTATTTTGTTTATGCCCACCTCTCCACTAGGCGTCATGAAGGTTGGTACCATAACAGTTATGCCCATCTAGAAATAATCAGAACTTAGAACAGTGTGTAGCGTGCTCACACACACACACACACACACACACACACAAAGTCATGGAGTCAATTCTGACTCATAGCAATTCCATTTAGGTCAGAGTAGAACTATGCTCCACCAGATTTCAATGGCTGATTTTTCAGAAGAGATTGCCAGGCCATTCTTCTGAGGTACCTCTAGGTAGATTTCACCCTTCACTCTTTCAATTAGCAGCTAAGTGCCTTAAGCATTTGTATCACAACTCCCCTACCACACAGTGGTTGTTGTCATTGTTGTTAGATATTGCTGTTATTGTGTTACATTGATTTTCGACTCAGAGCAACTTCAAATGCAGAGTAGAACTGCTCCATTGGGTTTCTTAGGCTGTCATCTTCACTCAAGCAGATCATCAGATCTTTCTCCTGCAGAGCTGCTGGGTAGATTTGAACCACTGGCTTTTTTGTTAGCCACCAAGCACTTAACCATTGTACCACAAAGGCTCCTTTCACACACATAGGTACTCAGTAAATGTTAGTTGAATGAAAGAAGTGAATAAATGAATTAGTGCATTCAGGGTTCTCACATTAATTTCAATTAAATGTTTACTTTTCTTATTAGCATTTAGATCTTCACCTAAGCCTGCATGTTGAAACCTGGTTATGCAAAGGCATTATTCTGTCAGGGTATTATGAACTCTCCTTAACTTTGTGATGGCAAGTGACAGAAACCCAGCTGAGATTTAGTTGGCCAAAAGGAAGAGTTACTGAAAGGATGCTGGGATGATGTTACCAAAGGAAAGTTGAACACCAAAATGCAGAAAGGGCAAGAATACAGATGCCACCAGCACACCATCTGTTTCCTGCCTCCGCTTTTTTCCCGCTTACTGCTTCATTCTCTTCTCTTGACTGACCATCTCTCTTGGAAGTTATTTGGATGCTGATGGCTTCAAAGCCTCAAAGCCTTTGGCTCCCACTACCAAATAGAAGTTGAATCTCTTTCCTCAATCCAATTTGAAAAACAATTCTGAGAAATAATTAATACACCCAACTTGATCAGATGAATATCCTGGTCAAAAAGAAAATAATAATAATTATAATTTCCCTTGAATTGGCTCCAACTCAGCATGACCTCATGTGTGTCAGAGTAGAACTGCACAAGTAGATCAACAGGACTTTCTTCCAAGGCACCTCTGGGTGAGTTTGAACCTCCAGCCTTTCAGTTAGGAGCCAAGCACTTAACCACTTGTGCCACCCAGGGATTCCTCCCCTACTATGAGGATAGGGTATTCTCTGATTAGCCCAAATGGGTCAAGTGTTGACTTCTAGATCAGCCAGCCAGAGGCTGGGCCTGAATCACAGATAGGGATCCCTGGAACCCACTTCTGCTGGTCCCCTAAAAAGGGAAAATGGTTATAAGTCAAACAGCCACTTCATTGTAATTTGTTACAGTGAGGCATTCATCTGTTTAAAGAGAACCCTGGATCTCAGGATTGCTCCCAAAAAATGGCTCTTGGGGGCCCCCAAATGCTGTTGACTATCTGAGTGCCTAAAGCCTAAACTATTCTTTGCTCTCTTTTTTATTTTATGTACTCATTTTTTTCCTTTATGGATTTATTTTACATCATTTATTATTTTTATTATCTATTAAATTATAATAAAATAAACATCTGTGAACCCATTCAGGTTTGCCACGTTTTGCAATTGTAGGACTACCACTCATGCTGTAATTCATGATGCCTCCTGGAGTTGTTCAAAGACTAGCCTATACAGCTGCTATGCTAGAGGGCCCTACCCAAGAACTAGACCATTAATCAAAACACACACATGTGCTACTTTCCATCTATCTGCCTGTCTCCTCTCTCCCTAAGGAGCTAAACACAACCTTCTTTTTCTATTATAGTTTTCATATACACGTATGTTTGCAGTGGCAGATTGGATTTTCCAAAGATATCCTCAACAGTCTTTCCCACTCACGAGGTCCTTACAAAATGACTTTGATACTTCCCCTATTAAAGTGGGGAGGAGTGTCTGTATCCTCTCTGTAAACTTGGGAAAGCCTTTGTTACTGCCCTAACTAGTACAGTATGACGAAAATTAGATTGTATGACTTCCAAGGCTAGGTCAAAAAACTTCACACACAAATGTCAAAAATGTCTTGCTCTCCTGCAATGCTCATACTGGGGGCAAGATGCTGCCATATAACAATATATCTGCCCTGAGGCCACCATACTGTGAGGAAGCCCAAACTAGTCTATACGGAGTGACCACATAGAGATTTTCTAAAACCATGTAGACAGAGGGAGATGTTCAGCTGATTTAAATCCTTGACATTCGAGCTCCAGCAACCATGACTACAACCTCATGAGAGGCCTTGAGCCAAAACTGCCAAGCTGAGCCCTTCCGAAATCCGTGAGAAAGAATTAAATTATTGTTGTTTTAGACCATTAAGTTGCACAGTAATTTGTTATGTAGCTATAGAGCAGAGTCTGGAAGTTGGGTGCTCCCTTAATAAAACTGCAAACATATGGCATTGGCTTTGCAATTGGGAGTGGGGGTAGGAATTAGATCACTGTTCAAAGAAGCCTAAAAATCCTCTAGGGGTACATTTTATCCTGGGATGGAGCTGCATCCCAGGTCCTGGCACCACAGCTTCTGGCAAGAAGAAAGCAATGTCAGGTGATGTGAGGAAGAATTGTACAGTAGCACCAGCATCCTCCCCGACCTCCTCTTCCCCAGCTCCCCCAGAAAAATGTAGGGATCTGACCAGTGGTGATCCTCCGTTTGCCTCCCTCATATTGAGTGTGAGCACAAACTCATGATGGCATGTGAGACAGCCCTTAAGGCCTTTATCTCCCCTCATTTTAGATAACAAATGTTTCAATTGCCCATTCCAATTCTCTATCATATCATTACTTTGAGGATGGTATGCAACATGGTGTGTCCACTTAATATGATGTTTCTTGGCCCATTGCTGCACCCTGTGGGCTGTAAAGTGTGTTCCTTGGTCTGAGGAAATATAACTTGGTGGCCCAAATTGATATAGTATCTTTTGTTCCAATCCTTCAGGTGTTTTTGGCATTTGCTTCTGTCATGGGATAACCAAAGCCCACTTCAGAGTAAGTATAAATTCCTGTGAGGACCCACTTATAGCCACCTAGAGCCATTGGCATCATTTGCCCTATAAAATTGACTTGCCAGCTGGATACAGGGCCTTACTCCCAGGGAATCTGCCCCATAGCCATCTGTAACCTCTGTCTTTCTTGCTGACAGTCTTATTGACATTTTGTGCCTTAGAAGGTGCAAGAGGGATGTGTCTAGATTCAGCCTATCTCTGCATTGCTGCAGCACCCCCATGTCAACTTATCTCTTGGACCTAATTGGCCACCTCAAGGGAGCGTACCAACATGTCCATTTGCTGATTCCCATTGCCTTCCAATCTAGGAAGGAGATTTTTCTGATGAGCATCCATATGGCTTACTCTAAAGCACTCTCTGAAGCACATTATTTATTTGAAAGTAAAACATTTTCATTTCTAATCTTTCTAGAACCAACAAATTTCATATTAAGAAGTGCATCAAATCCAAAATGTGACTGTAATACCTTTTGTTAAAACTTCAGAAAGATCAAGATGGTGCTTCTACACTGATGATTCTCCATCAGGCACTATTTTGCCCCTAGGAACATATGACAATATTGAGAGACATTTCTGGTTATCACAAATGGGGGATGTTACTGATTTCTAATGTGTAGCAGCCAAGGATGTTGCTAAACCTCCTACAATGCACAGGACAGCCCACTATGGTTAATTTAATCAGGGTTGAACCGCCAGCCTTCTGGTTAGCAGTCAAATGCCTTAGGCACTATGCCACCAGAGCTCCCCAGATGACCTATTGTTATTGTTGTTGTTATGTGCAGATGACATATAGCACTGGGCAAACTGGCTGCAAAAGACCTCTTTCAAGTGCTGAAGAGGAAAGATGTCTCCTTGAGGACTAAAGTGTACTTCACACAAGCCATGGTATTTTCAATCACCTGAAAATTGAGAGCTGGACAATGAATAAGGAAGACCGAAGAAGAGTCGATGTTTTTGAGTTGTGGTGCTGCTGAAGAATGCTGAAAGTACTATGGACTGCCAAAAGAACTAACAAATCTGTCCTGGGAGAAACACAGCCTGAATGCTCCTTAGAAGAGTGAATGGCCAGACTTTGTCTCACCTACTTTGGTCACATTGTAAGGAACCATTCCCTGGAGAAGGATATCATGCTTGGTAAGGTGGAGGGTTGACAAAAGAGGGGAAGGCCCTCAACAAGATGGGTTGACACAGTAGCTGAAAGGATGGGCTCAAGTATAGAAAGGATCATGGAGCTGGCGCAGGATCCGGAAGTGTTTCCTGCAGTACATAGGGTCACTATGAGTGGGAGACAACTCAAGGGCACCTAACAACAATAAAGTATTAATTCCTCTTTAACATTTGGCAGAATTCAGCAGGTAAGCCATCTGGGCTTGGGCTCTTCTTTGTGAGATGTTTTTAAATTACTAATTCCATTTCTTTACTTTTTACAGGTCTTTTGATATTTATTCTTGAGTCTGTTTCAGTAGTTTGTGTCTTTCTAGGAATTTGTCCATTTCATCTAAGTTATCTAAATTGCTGGCATATAGTTGTTTATAGTATTTTCTTTAAATCCATTTATTTCTATAACACCAATAGTGATGCCTCTACATTTTCATTTCTGATTTTAGAAATCTGAGTCTTCTTATTTTCTTGGTCAGGCCAGCTAAAGATTTGTCAATTTTGTTGATCTTTCCAAAAAACCAACTTTTGGTTTTATTAATTTTCTCTATTGTTTTTCTACTCCCACTATTATTTATATTTACTATCATATTTATTATTTCCTTCCTTCTGTCTGCTTAGGATTTAATTTACTTTTTTCTTTTTCTTTTTTTTTTTTTTTCTTTTTCCTAGTTTCTTAAGGTAGAGTGTTGGGTAACTGATTTGAACGCTTTATTAATTTTTAATACAGGTGTTTACAACAGTAAATATCACTCTAAACATTGCTTTCACTACATTCTGTACATTTTGGTATGTTGTGCTTTCATTTTCATTCACCTCAAAGTATTTTATAATTATTCTTGTGATTTCATTTTTGACACATCAGGTACTTAAGAGTATACATATATATAAATATAAATATATAAATTACCCAAATTTGCTTTTATAATTGACTCCTACTTTAATTTCATTGTAGTTGGTGAATAGATTTTATATGATTTTAATCTTTTTAAACTTTCTGAGGCTCACTTTATAGTCTACAATACAGTCTACACTGCAGAATATCCCTTGTACACTTGAGAAGAATGTATTCTGCTATTGTTGAGTAGTGTTCTCTGGATGTCATTAGTATACTATAGTCATGCATTAGTTTATAGTCTTGTTCCAGTGCCATATTTTCTTGTTACTTTAATGCCTAGTTATTCTATTTATTCTTGAAAGTGCAGTATTGAAGATCACAACTACTATTGTTGAATTGTCTATTTCTTTCTTTATACCTGTCAGTTTTCACTTCATGTAGATGCACTAATGTTTATAATTGTTATCTCTTTCTGAAGGATTTACTTTTTTATCATTATAAAACGTCTTCCCTTATCTTTGGTAACAATTTTTGTCTTTTTTTTTTTTTTTTTTTGAGGAGAAATTGTTTTTTATTTTTTATTTGGGTAAAGATTTACAGAGCAAATTCACTTTCCATACAGCAGTTCACATATACTTTGTCTCATGTCATTGACCACAG
>NW_006921597.1:11135052-11158577 GCF_000298275.1 Orycteropus afer afer
TCATGCAAATTCTTCTGCTAGTTGGGGTTTAGTCCACTTTTGTATCCTTCCCTTCAAGGCTCAGGGGTCCAAGATTATCTTCTGTGTCTGTGTTACTTGGTTTCCCTTTTCTTTGTTGAAGAGGGTCTGTGCAGTCCTTCTGTCTAGTCCACCATCTTGCCAGAACTCCAACAATTTTTGTCTTAAAGTGTCTTTGTCTGATACTAGAATAGCTGCTCCAGCTCATCTTTGTTTACTGTTTGCGTGGTGTATCTTTTTCCATCTTTTACTTTCAAGCTATTTGTGTTCATTGAACCTAAAAATACCATTGCCATCAAGTCAATTCCTACTCATAGTGATCTATAAGACAGAGTAGAACTGCCCCAGAGGGTTTCCAAGGCTATACATCTTTATGGAAGCAGACTGCTTCATCTTTCCCCACAGATTGGCTGGTGAGTTTGAACTGTTGACCTTTTGGTTAGCAGCCCAATGCTTTAATCATAGCACCACCAGAGCTCCTTTTTGAATCTAAATTGTGCCTTTTGTAGACAGTACATAGTTGAACCATGCTTGTAATTCATCTGTCAATCTCTGCCTTTTGATTGGAATCTTTAATTTATTTACATTTAATATAATCACAGGAGCTCTGGTAACATAATGCCTAAGGCACTTGACTGCTAACCCAAAAGCTGGTGGTTCAAACTCACCAGCCACTCCTCAAAAGGAAGGTTGGGCAATCTACTTCCATTGTGATATCACCTCAGTAACCCAAGGAGGGGTCACTATGAGTAGGGGGCCGACTCGAGGGCACATAACAGCAACAACAACATAATCACTGGAAAAGTAGGATTTATGTCTATCATTTTGCTATTTGTTTTGTATGTGCCTTATGTCTTTTTTGTTCCTCTTGCCTTTCATTTTTATATTCTTTTATGTTAAGAGATATTTTCCAGTGTAATATTTGAATTCCATGGTTGTTTCTTTTACAATATTTTCTTAATTATTTTCTTAGTGGTTGCCTTGGAGATTACAATTAACATGTTAACTAAAACAATCTATTATAGATTAATACCAAGTTGATTTCAATAGTATACAAAATCTTTGTTCCAGTATAGGTTCATTCCCTTCCTTGTTCTTTGTGCTGTTACTGTCAGACAAATTACATTTTTATACATTATAGATCTATGAACACAATTCTTGTTTAAGAATTTGGTTTTCAAATCAGATAGTAAAAGAAAAATGCTACAAACAAAAATATATTTGTACTGTTTTTTATGGTTACCGATGTGTTAGCTTAATGATGCTCTTTATTTTTTCATGTAGATTCACATGAAGCTACTGTCAAGTAGCCTTTCATTTCAGCCTGAAGAACTCCCATTAGTATCTCTAGTGGGAAGGTCTGCTTTCATTCTTTGTTTGTCTGGGAATGTCTTAATTTCTCCTCCATTTTTGAAGGATAGTTTTGTTCAACATAAAACTCTTGGTTGATAGTCTCATTCTTTCAACACTTTGAATATGTCATTCCATTGCCTTCTGCTCTCTGCAGTTTCTGATGTGAAGTCAACTCTTAATCCTATTGAAGAATGCTTGTACATTTTTTTTTCTCTCTTTCTGCTTTCAAGATTAGGTTAGAGAAGAAACTTACAGGGCAGTGAGTTCATGTTAATGGTAGAAGAATAATCTGGAAAAGGAGGGTAAGAATTTTTGCACAACTTTAAAGATACAATCAATGTCACTGAATTGTACATGTATAAATTGTCAAATTGGTGTATGCTCTGTTGTGTACATTATCAACAACAAAAGTAAAATACATTACTTTTTAAAATCATGAATATGTCAAGAAAAAAGTTTCTGTCTTTCTTGTTGGCTTTTGATGGTTGACTACAGGGTGTGTAGCTGTGAGTCTCTTATTTTATTGAGCTTTTGGGATGAACGGGTTAATGTTTTGCATCATATTTTGGAAGCTTTAAGCCATTATTTCTTCTAATAGTCTTTCTGCTCCTTTTCTGCTCTCCCTCTGTGACTCTCATTATACATATGTTGGTACTCTTGGTGAGGACCCACAAGTCTCTGAGATTTGAGATTCCATTCATTGTACTGTTTTGTCTTGTTTTCATTCTATTTTCTGTTCCTCAGACTAGGTAGGGCAATCTAGAGCCATAGTGATATTGCCTCGGAAACCCAAGGAGGGGTTGCTATGAGTGGGATCCAACTCCATGACAGTGAGTTTGAGTGAGCAGACCAGATAATCTCAAATGGCCTATCTTCAAGTTCACTGATTCTTTCTTCTGCCATCTGAAATCTGTTGTTGAGTTGCACCAGTGACTTTTTCATTTCATATATTGTACTTTTCAACTCCAGAATTTCTACTTTTTTTATTTTTATAATATCTAACTTTTATTGATAGTGTCTATTTGGTGAGATGTGATTGTCATATTTTTCTCTAATTCTTTAGACATGCTTTCCTTTAGTTCTTTGAATATATTTAAAGTCTTTGTCTAATAAAGCCAATATCTGTCCTTCCTCAGGATAATTTTTACTGCTTTTTTCATGTGTGGGGACCATATGCTCCTGTTTTTTTATTTTGTCTGTGTGTGTTTTGCATGTCTTTAATTTTCTGTTAAAAACTGGGGATTTAAAATATGTCTTGACAATTCTGGAAATCAGACCCTCCCATACATGCAGTTTCTTATTGTTGCTGCTTTTTGTTTTGTGATTTTCTCAGACTAATTTTGAGAAGATTGTAATCTTTGTCATATACAGCTGCTGATGTCTCTACTCAGTTAGCTTAGTGCTTAGCTAATGATTAGACAGAGATTTCTTTAAGGGCTTTGAAGCAATAAGTCTTCCATCCTTTGCTAAGGGGCTCTGTGTGTTGGGGTAGGGAGAGAACATTTCAGTGCAATAGTAGTTTACAAATCTTTCCTAGAATCTACTTCATGTTATGGAGAGGCTCAAGGTCAGCAAGAGGTAAGACAATTAGGACCTTATAAGTACTTTTCTAGGCGTGTGCATATCCCTGCACATGCACATAGCCTTCTAGAGTCACAGGAATATATTGAAGCTTTACAAAGCCCCACATGGATATCTTATCCCCTAATTTTTCCTTTAAGTTTTGTGTGTGTGTGTGTGTGTGTGTGTCTGTGTGTGTGTCTAGCCTCTTGCCTCATCTTGTATAACTGCCTCAGACAGTCTGATGTTAAACAAGTACATCTGATTGTGTTTGATAATTGTCTTAGAGATAGGACTTCCCTGAGTAAACTGAGTCAGGTCAAATAAAGGGAAGCCTTGTGAAAGAGGCTTTTCCAGAAGCTAGCTGCCAGCCAGGTCAAATAGTGACAATTCTTTGGAAGATGGGGCAAATTTGCAGCTTGTTTAAAGACCACACCTGAATACCTTATTTACATCTACACCTGATTTAAATGATGAGTCCCTGTATTTCAAGCTGATATTAATGGGATAAGTCTTAGGAGTTTTGGAAAAGGGAATAAGTGAATCTTTCATGCACAATGTGAATTGTGTCCAGAGAGTTGACTGTTGTGTATTTTGCAAAGATAGTCACAACAGTATCTGCCATTTCACATGTTTGTCTTGCAATATAACTTTGATATTCTTCCCATTGAGTGGTGGGATCTATGTCTTATCCTCTTGAATCTTTGTGTCTGCTTCAATCAATATAGTAAGACAGAAGTGATGCTAAGTGATTTCCAAGATAAACTCATAAAAGTGCCATGCACACCTGTCTTGCTCTTTAGGGGGACTCACTCTTAGAATCCAGCCATCATGCTTTGAGAAAACCCAAACTAGCTCACACAGAAAGCACATGGAGGGGCCACATGTAGGCTATCTGGCCAACAGCCCAGTTGAGGCCATAGGCAAAAGTCAGCATCAACCATAAGACATGTGATTCTTGACATCTCCAGATGAGCCTAGATTTCAGCTGCTGACATACTCTTAACCTTTGAAGCTTTGAAGCTGAGTCCCCAAACACTATGAAGGAGAGAAAAGACATGCCTTTTATGCCTTGTCCAAATGTTTGGCCCACAGAAACTGTGGGAGATAATGAAATGATTGTTGTGGTTTTATGCCACTAAGTATTGAAATGACTTGTGTTCTGGTTACCTCATGCTGCTCTGACAGGAATATACCACAAATGGGATGGCCTTAACACACAGGAGTTTATTCTCTTAAGTTTGGAGGCTCTAAGTCTGAGTTCAAAGGGCCAGGCTCTAGGGGCTGGGTGAAAGCCCCTTGACCTTGGGCTTCAGGTCTGTCTCCTGCTCCTGTCCCATTGAATCTAGAGACATCTCGTCAGTCAGAAAGCTAGTGGCTGCTGAGGCTAACAAGCTCAAGGTTGACAAATAAAATGGCATGGTCCCAATGTTACCAAACCATATGGCGGGCCATTGATTCAAGTCCATTGAAAGTCCCAAGATTGCCAGAGCATGGTAGGCTGCTGAAAAATGACACAGCTACATGCAAGGTTCAAGCATGCCATAAGCTACAGACCATTCCCAAAGCTGCTGCTTATATATGGAAAGCAGACCTCATCCCTAAGACATCTACTCATCTGCTCACAGTCGATTCCACCATGGAGTTGATCACCAGTCTCACCATAGGGAATACTATATCCAGCTGCCCAGCCACTCAACCAGGCACAGCCAAGTTGACACACAGGCTTAACTACCACAACTTGTTATACAGCAAAAGATAACTGGAACATATTGCCTAAACACCACCATTCATCTGCCACTTTGTCATTCTGTGGTGGCTTGAGTGTTGCTCTGATGCTGGAAGCTATGTTACTGGTATTTCAAATACCAGGAGGGTGAGGTATGTTGGGCAAGTTTCAGCAGAGCTTCTAGACTAAGAGAGACTGGGAAGAAGGACATGGAATAGGGCCAACTGTAGAAAAGACCATTAATTGCTCATATGCAAGTTTAAGTTGAAGCTGAAGAAAATTAAAACAAGTCAATGAGAACCAAAATACAATCTTGAATATGCTACACCTAAATTTAGAGGCCATTTGAAAAATAGATTTTACACAATCAACACCCCAATGACTGAAGACCAGAAAAGTTATGGGAAGACATCGAGAACATCATGCATGAAGTAAGAAAAAGATCATTAAAAAGACGGGAAAGAAAGAAAAGACCAAAATGAATGTCAGAAGAGACTCTGAAACTTGCTCTTGCATTGAGTGTAGATAAAGCAAACAGAAGAAGTGATGAAGTAAAAGAGCTTAACAGAACATTGCAAAGGGCAGCTTGAGAAGACATAGTATTATAATGAAATGTGCAAAAACCTGAAGTTACGAAATCAAAAAGAAAGAAAATGCTTGGCATTTCTCAAGCTGAGAGAAATGAAAAAAAATTAAGCCTTGAGCTGAAGCATTGAAGGCTTCTATGAGCAAAATTTTGAACAATGAGGAAACATCGAAAGAAGATAGAAGGAACACATAGAGTCACAGAACAAAAAGTAATTGGTTGACATTCAATCATTTCAAGAGATAACACATGATCAAGAACTGATGGCATTAAATGAAGAAGTCCAAGCTGTACTGAAAGCATTGGCAGAAAAACAAGCATTCAGGAATACCAACTAAGATGTTTCAACAAATGGATGCAACACTGGAAGCATTCATTCATCTATGCCAAGCAATTTGGAAGACACTACCTGACCAACTGACTGGAAGAGATCCATATTTGTGCCTATTTCAAAGAACTGTGACCAAAAGAATGGGGAAATTATCAAACAATTTCATTAATATCACACACAAGTAAAATTTTCCTGAAAATAATCCAAAAATAGTTTCAGCAGTTCATCAACAGGGACCACCAATAATTTAAGCAGATTCAGATGGGGACGTGGAATGAGGGATATTATTGCTAATGTCAGATGGATCTCTGTTAAAAGCAGAGAATACCAGAAAGATTATTGCCTGTAATTTACTACTATGCAAATGCATTGACTGTGTGGACCACAACAAATTGGGAATAATATTGTGAAGAATGGAAATTCCAGAACACTTCATTGTGCTCATGAGGAACCTGTACATAGACCAAGAGTCTGTTGTTCAAACAGAACAAGGGGATATTGCATGGTCTAAAACCAGGAAAGGTGTGCGTCAGGGTTGTATGCTTTCACAGTACTTATTCAATCTGTATGCTGAGCAAATAATCCAAGAAGATGAACTATATGAATAAGAATGTCTAATTAGGATTGGAGGAACACTCATTAAAAACCTTTGATATACAGATGACACAGCCTTGCTTGCTGAGAGTGAAGATGACTTGAAGCATTTACTAATGAAGATCAAAGACAACAACCTTCAGTATGGATTACACCACAGCATAAAGAAAACAAAAATCCTCACAACTGGACCAATAAACAGCATCTTGATAAATGGAGAAAAGACCGAAGTTGTCAAGGATTTCATTTTACTTGGATAATCAATGTCCATGAAAACAGCAGTCAAGAAATCAAATGATATATTACACTAGGTATATCTGCTGCAAAAGACCTCTTTAAGGTGGATCTACGTAGGAGATCCTAGATAGAGTGGGAGAACAATGTGGAACAAAACTCAAAATCATAAAATAAAAAAAGGGGGACCAGGTTTGCTAGTCTGATAGAGCCTGATGGAACCCCTGACTCTATGGCCCCTAGCTGCCCTTCAGGTCTGGAACTGAACCCACTCTTGTGGCTTCCAGCCAAACAAAAGACAGGCATATGAGCTAAACATTTACATTAGGTAGATACACTCCTTGGAGAGCTCAGCCATGGAAGAATGGAAGGGCTGTGTATGCACAGGGAGACAGCTGGGGGGAGGGGGAGGCAGGAGTGCATGGGATAGAAGAACATAGGAAAGAGGTAACTATGGGGAGGAAGGGGGAGAGGAGCAAATTTTGGGAAATTGCAATTAATGTCATGGAAAAAGGGTATGTAAGCTGCTGTATGGAAAATGAATTTGCTCTGTAAACTATCACCCAAATCACAATAAAAATTAAAAAGAAAAAGACCTCTTTAAAGTGTTAAAGAGTAAAGATGTCACTTTGAAGACTATTTTCAATCACCTTATATGCATGTGAAAGCTGAACAATGAATAAGGAAGACTGAAGAAGAATTGTTGCACTTGAATTATGGTGTTAGCAAAGAATACTGAAAATACCATGGACCGTCAGAAGAACAAATCTGTTTTGAAAGAAGTACAGCCAGAATGCTCCTTGGAAGCAGGACGGCAAGAGTTTCTCTCATGCTTTGGTCATGTTATCAGGAGGGACCATTCCCTGGAGAAGGAGATCAAGATTGGTAAAGTAGAGGTTCAGTGAAAAAAGGAAGACACTCAATGAGATGGACAGACACGGTGGCTACAACAACGGGCTTATGCATAGCAGCAATTACGAGGATGGTGCAGGACCAAGCAGTGTTTCATTCTACTGTGCATAGGGTCGCTGTGAGTTGGAACTGACTTGACGGCACATAACAACAACAACAACCTAAACAATTATGGCTTAAAACCCTTACGCCTGGACATTTGGGTTATTGCCTTTTTTTTTTTTTTTTTTCTTAATGTGAGCTTTGCTGCTATGCACATTCTTAGATATTTCCACTAATACATATGTAAAACAATTATGTTTACCTCTTCATATATTTATTCAAAAAAAAAAAAAAAAAAAAACCTCACTGCTGTTGAGTCATTTTCAGACTCATAGCGACTCCTCCTTGGGTTTCCAAGGCAGTATCTCTACGGAAGTAGATTACCCAATCTTCCTTCTGAGGAGTGGCTGGTGGGTTTGAACCCATTAGCCACATATATTTCCTCTTCTGTGAAATCTCTGTTTTACCTATTTTCCTATTGAGTCGTTTGTCTTCCTTTTATTGAATTATATTTTTGCATAAATAATCTTGAGAGTATCCTTTGCAACTATATGCATCCCAGATATCTTTTCCCAGACTGAAACTTGTCTCCAAGATGTTTGATAAACAGAAATTCTTTAATATAATCAAAGGTACGGTGATTTTTTTTTTTTTGCATGTCTTGTTTAAGAATAAACTATTCTTTTCATGCCAGAGCATCACTGCTGGGGGGCAGTTGCTGTCTAAAACTTCCTTTTTAATTAAAAATTGTTAAAACGTATTTTATTGACCACAAAGGGCTTGAAATTCAAGATATTACATAGGACCTCAGGCCCCTGCAGAGAGACAAGCCCACCCACCCCTAGATCCAGGCCCCTCTCTCTTTCTTTCAGCCTCCTCACCTTCTCCCCTCTAGCAATGTAATGAGAGATGACACCATTAATCACTCTTAAGAGCTGTCAGATGGGCAAAAGGTGGGGAAAACTGAAAAAGAGCCCAAGGGAAGGGGTTGCAGTTCAAAAATACCAACAGGCAGGAGTAGCCCTCCCCTATCAGGAAAACATGGACAAGTTCCAACAGAGGGGAGTAAGGGGCACTCTGGGACTTGAAATGTAACAAAAAGGATGATAATATTGGTGGTGGGGGGAACCATACTAAAGAATTGCTTAGGGTAAGGCAGAAAAGGCTGTGCTTTTAAAGAAAGAGACACCCTTCTTAGATAGGCCCTGTTGAGGCAAGGGACAAGGAGTGACCTCTTGCTTCTAAGAAAGCTATGGAGTGAACTGCACATTTGCACAGGCCCCCTAAAGATGAGTGTGGGAATGAAAAGCTGGGGTTAGGAGGGGAAAGGCACAGGGGTTATTTGAGTTCAAAAACTATCTATAGACAATGTTTGGACCTAGAAGCTGGAACTCACTGATGGCAGGCTTCTAGGGCTTTCCTTCTAGGGTGCTCCTTCAAAACCTCAAGATAAAATTTATTTTCCTTTCATGGAGGAGAAGTGGGGGAAAGACTTCGAAACATAGACACCAGAAGACGCTCTGTCCATAGTTGTCAAGATTAGCCAGGCTATCAGTGTATAACCTGAAGGGGTTTCTCAAAGTCTTGTGTTCCCTTCGACTGGATAATTCACTAAAGTCTTATTTGAAGTGTTTAGACTTTGTCTCCAGTGAATATTTGCCTTTGACAATTTCTGTCATCTCTGCTGAGAACAGAAGCAATAATCAGTAACTGCTGCCAGAGCTTGGGGCTTCGGTAAACCTCCTGCCCCGGGGCAGCCTCTCTGTTCCTCCCCTCATCCCCTAGCATCCCTGAAAGCTAGCCTCCCGGAAAGCTAGCCTCCTTGTGCTGAGTACTAGACTGAGAGCCAAAAGAGCCAGATCCCGATCCTAAGTCTTTCTTTACTCAGCCCTGTTATTCTGGTTATGTTACTTCACCTCCCTGAACCCATTTCCTCATCTACCTAACAAAGAAGTTGGCCTTCTCAAAATTTCTGAGATGTACTAGCCAGGAAATTAAAAGCCCATCAGGAAGAGAGAACGGGGTCCAGGCCTACCTTTGATCCTCCACCTTATGCTGCAGGAAAGTATAAAGTGATCTGTGCCCTGCAAAGTGCCCAGAGGAAGCCCACTTAGCTCAGGGCAAATCTGCCAGCCCTTCAGCCACTTCCAGACCTGTCATCCACGGGAATTTCCTCTCAAGTTTTCCCTACTCCTTACCAGTCAGTCGTCACTTCAGAAAACGTGGTCCTTCAAACAAGCAGACAGCACTAGACATGGGTCATTCATTATATTTCCTTTCCAGGAAAGGAAACTCCACACCCAAATTGCTCACAGTATGCTGAGCCCATCGGGCGCTAGCTGGAGACACTGCACGTGTACCCAACAGGCCTACCCCAGAGCATCATGGGGCTGCCAAACCATCAAACACAGGAGTGGGAGAAGGAGAGCATAAGTCTTGCCTTCAAGGAGCTCCCAATCAAATGGAGAAATCATAGACTGTGCCCTCAAGAGTCTACTAATCTAAAGGGTGAGGCAATGCCCTGTTGTTAAGGAACCCCTCTCTGGAAAGTTCAGAAAGTTCCTGAGCTGAGGGAAGTCCCCCCGATGAGGCAGACCAGAGTAGTGCTGCCTGATTTGGCAAATAAAAATACAATTTGAATTTGAATTTCAGATACACAATAAGTAAATTTTTTAGTATCGAATACTGAATGGGACATACTTCTACTGAAAATGTATTCCTTACTTTTCTGAAATTCAAATTTAACTTGGCTTCCTGCATTTTCACTGGCAATTGTAGAATAGAACAAAGTCACAAGGCCCAAACTTAAGTCCATGAATGGAGTAACGTATGAGCAGGTAGAAATAAGAACAGCACAAACTGAGTAATAATGCTGAGAAGGCTGAAAATAAAGGGTTGCTCAGAGTCAGCAGGGTGCTGTTGAGTCCGACCACATGCCCAGAAATGCACAGATCACCTGGAATGCCTCAGATTCTGACCCATCCTCAGCACAGGATGCTACCCTGTGTGGCAGGCAGAGTTTGGGACCCTGAGGAAGAAGTAGGTCCACGGCTTTGGCAGCCAGCTGCCTCTGCTCAAGCCAGAGCCACAGCCAAATCACACTAGGGAGAGGGGAGCTCACAGGCCAAGTTTCGGGGGAATGCAAATGGGTGCCCAAGGGACAATGTGTGCTTTCAAAATGACGAGTAACAGGAGTCTTTGTTGCCAGGAAAGAAACCTCAGTGAGACCGCTGCTGCTAAGGGTGCTGGGAACCTGAGAGCTAGGGAGGCAGAAAAACAGGAAATGGGTGCGATCTGGAGCTGAAGCCACAGATTCCGAAGGTCTGAGCTCCCAGAACGCTGGACACTGAAGCCCAGAGCAAGGCTGCCTCTTCCTAGGACCTGGCAGCCCTGACCCAGAAGTCCCCAGGCAGGTTTCCACCCTGCTCCACACAGAACTCTCAGCAACCACCACAACCCTGGGAATGATCCCAGGCCCCCTGTTCAGCTAATGAGGCCCACAGAGATGAGGCAGAAAAGCAGAGACTTCTTCAGGTCAAGAACCATTCTGAATTTTCTAACTTCTGTTCTCTACCAGATCAGTTAACTCAGAGTTCCTCTTATAGAAGACCTCCATCTGAGGGAGGTCAGAGGTTTCATCTTCTAAGATGGGACCAACACCTGCTTTGGAAAAGCAATTTTTCAGAAACTCAAGCCTAAGTTTTGAGAACTGCTCTGGTGGCATAGTGCTTAAGGCATCTGACTGCTAACCAGAAGGCTAGCAGTGCAAACCCACCAGCCAGTCCTCGGAAGGAAGATTAAGCAATCTACTTCTGTAGAGACACCGCTCAGAAACCCAAGGAGGGGTCACTAATCAACTTGATGGCAGTGAGTTTGTTTTTTGCTTGTTTGTTTTTTGTAATACTAACCTGCTAACAGACAGAAGACTGAAGTCTCAGGAACTGCCTGGCATTCTCCTCTTCCCCAGCTCACACCTTCCTCTTCTTCCCTTCTTTCTGAGCTCTCACCATTGCTGAGGGTGGCACCTAGTGGCTGTTGGCTTTAAGAAGCTTTAGAGAGGACCTAGGAGCTCTGGTAGCATAGTGGCTAAGTCACTTGACTGCTAACCAGAAGGCTGGCTGTTCAAACCCACCAGCCACTCCAAGGAAAGTTGGGCAATCTACTTCCGTAGTGATATGCCTCGGAAACCCAAGGAGAGGTCGCTTTGAGTCAAGTCTGCCTTGACGGCACATAACAACAACAACATCACTACTATAGACCAAGCGCTAATGGTGTGTGTGGTAGTGTTAAGTACTTTACACATTGTCTCATTTAAAGCACAAACAAGCCTATGGAATGAGTGCCTTTGACTCCATTTTACAGATGAGGACATTGCAGTTGTGGGCACCTGCCTATCTGAACAGTTAATACTCAGGGGCAAAGGAGACCAGTGAGATAAAATCTCAGACTTTGGAATTGATCTTTGGAGTTCAATCTCTGGCTCAGCCTGGGAGAACAGTTGTCAGCACAGAGTAATCCGCGCAAAGCTGCTCTCAGACAGCAGGGGGCGCCAATGTTCTGAGAAAAGATACTTGCAGCAGAAAATCCAGACACAACTGGTGCAGAGGAATGTAGATGCTGAAGGGAAGAAGTAGGCAAATGATCCCGGAAAAAATCCAAAATAAAACTAGCTTGTGATACAGGCAACTTAGACCCAGATTTAGCCAGGGTTACAAAAAAAAAAAACTGCTGTCAAGTCAGATCTCACTCATAGTCTTCTTTCTGAGGAGTTGCTGGTGGGTTTGAACCACCAGGCTTCTGGTTAAAAGTCAAATGCCTTAGGCACTACACTGCCAGAGCACCTAGCCAGTGTTACATCCCAGGGAATTAAGCTGTCCTATCAGATTCCCCAAGGAGCACTGGTGGTGGAAGTGGATAAGGCATTTGGCTGCTAACTAGAAGGTCAGCGGTTCAAACCCACCAGTTGCTCCATGTGAAGAAGATGAGGCTATCTACTTCTTTAAAGATTTACAGCCTTGCAAACCCAGTTGGGGTCACTATGAGTCAGAATCTACTGGATGGCAACAGGTTTGGTTTTGGTTTTTTATCAGGTTCCCCAGAATGTCCCAGGAGGACAACCAGTCTTACAGTTGGGACTTCTCTGATTTCAAGTCACCAAAAGCTCTGCAGTTTCCCTTTCCCTCAGTGGAGTTTTGTTCTGTCAAATCAGGCCCACACCCGCACTCAGAACAGGCAAAAGGCCCCAAGAATGAAAATGACAAGGGATCTTTTCTCATCTAAGAAAGGCTCTTCCTTCTCTAGAACTTCAGTTTGTCTACTTTGTCCTACTGTGGTGACTTGCGTGTTGCTGAGATGCTGGAAGTTCTGCCACTGGTATTTCAAATACCAGCAGGGTCTCATGGTGGACAGGTTTCTGTGGAGCTTCCAGACTGAGATAGATGAGGAGGGAGGACCTGATGATCTACTTCCAAAAGAAATGGCCAGTGAAAATCTTCTGAAGAGCAGCAGAACATTGTCTGATAGAGCACCAGAAGGTAAACCCGTCAGGTTGGAAGGCACTCAAAATACAACTGGGGAAGAAACGTACCCTCAAAGTACAATCAACCTGAATGACATGGATGGAGTAAAGCTTTTGGGACCTTCATTTGCAAATGCGGCATGATTCAAAATGAGAAGAAACAGCTGCAAACATTCGTTAATAATCAGAACATGATTATTAATAATCAGAACTGAATAATCAGTACAAAGGATGAATCTAGAAAAATTGGAAGTCATCAGAAATGAAATGGAACACTCAAAGATGGATATATTAGGATTAGTGAGTTGAAAGGGACCGGTATTGGCCATTTTGAATGGGAAAATCATGTGGTCTACTATGCCAAAAATGACAAACTGAAGAGGAATGATGTCACATTCATCATCAAAAAGAACATTTAAAGATCTTCATCAAGCTTGCTTCAGTAGCACATTTACTAAAGATCTTCCTCAAGTACAATGTCAGTGATAGGATAACATCTGTATGCCTACAAGGAAGACCAGTTAATATGACTGTTATTCAAATCTACATAGCAACCACTATCGTCAAAGATGAAGAAATTAAAGATTTTTACCAAGTTCTACAGTCTGAAATTGATCAAATATGCAATCAGAATGTATTCGTAGTGCCTAAGGCATTTGACTGATAACCAGAAGGCTGGTGGTTCAAACCCACCAGCCACTCCTCAGAAGGAAGGTTGGGCAATCTCCTTCTGTAGAGATACTGCCTTGGAAACCCAAGGAGGGATCGCTATGGGTCATATCTGACTCGACGGCAGTTGAGTTTGGTTTTTTGGTTTTGGTTTGGAATGCAAAAGCTGAAAACAAAGAAGAAAGGTCGATAGTTGGAAAATATGGCCTTGGTGATTAAAAAAAAAAAAAAAAAGCATCAGAGATCACTTGATAGGATTTTGCAAGATCAATGACTTTTTCATTACAGATAATCTTTTTCAGCAACACGAATGGTGACTATACACCCGGATTTCACTGAATGGAATACACAGAAATCAAATCGACAATATCTGTAGAAAGAGACCTTGGAGAAGCTCAGTATCATCAGTCAAAACAAGCCCAGAGGCTGGCTCCAGAACAGACCATCAATTGCTCATATGCAAGTTCAACTTGAAGCTGAAGAAAATTCAAACAAGTCCATGAGAGCCAAAATACAACCTTGACTATTTCCCACTTGAATTTAGAGACCATCTCAAGAACAGATTTGGTACATTGAACACTAATGACTAAAGGCCAGATGAGTTGTGGGATGACATCAAAGACATTGCACATGAAGAAAGCAAAACGTGATTAAAAAGACAGGAAAGAAAGAAAAAACCAAAATGGATGTCAGAAGAAACTCTGAAACTTTCTGTTGAATACAGATTAGCTAAAGTTAGTGGAAGAAATGATGAAGTAAAAGAACTGAATAGAAGATTTCAAAGGGCAGTTTAAGAAGAGAAATTAAAGTATTATAATGACATGTGAAAAGACCTGGAGTTAGAAAATCAAAAAGGAAGAACATGTTCAGCATGTTTCAAACTGAAATAACCCAACAGCACCTATAATACCTACAACTACAGGAAAGGCTCTTGGTTCTCCAGAACTTTAGTTTGTCTAGTTCTAGTTGCTTCCACTGAGCTCTACTGCCTTTAAGGATATGATTTTTTAATTTATCCAGCTTATTTATTTTTCATAGTTGTTGCACTAGTAGTAGTAGAGGCTTGTTGTAACTTTTTATATCCTTTCCAAGAGCAGAAGTCTTTTTTTTTTTGTATCCAGGAAACCACTGTAAGTCTCCATTTCCTCATTGTGAAACAATGACAATAATGTAAACATTAATTGTGAAGAGGTATGTAAATCAGCCAGCACAGTGCCTGCAATTTGGTCCCTATTGATGTCTAGTTGATTCCAACTCATGATGACCCTAAAGGGCAGGGTAGTACTGGCCCATACATCTTCAAGGCTGTAAGTCTTTATGGAAGTAGATTGCCACATCTTTCTCCCATAGAGAGGTTGGTGGATTTGAACTGCCGACCTTCCAGATAGCAGCCAGAGCCCTTAACCACTGTACCACCTTATGGATAGCAGTTGAACATTGTGTGATATAGTACCTGAGTATGAGCCTCTCAGGTTGGGAGGCACTCAAAATACGACTGGGGAAGAGCTGCATCCTCAAAGAAAAGTCAACCTTAATAATGGGGATAGAGTAAAGCTTTCAGGATCTTTATTTGCTGATGTGGCACCACTCAAAATATATACTTATATGCATATGTATATATGTTATTGTATATAATAGATATATGTTGTTTTTAGTTGCCATAGAGTCTATTCCGACTCATGGCAGCCCCATGTGTGCAAAGTAGAACTGTTCCATAGAGTTTATAAGGCTATGACTTTTCAGAAGCAGATCACTAGGCCTGTCTTCCAAGATGCTTCTGGATGGGTTTGAACTGCCAAACTTTCAGCTAGCAGTCGAGTGCTTAGTCGTTTCAGCCATCCAATATTTTGTAGTGTTTGGGAAGATAAAGAAAGGGTAAGTGTTACTTATAGATGAGATTCTGGATGTGCACAATAAAAAGCCAGAAGGAAATCATACAATCTGCCAACAGGCAGGGAGGACCCGCAGGGAGAAGCATCCAAGGTGGGCCAGAGCCACTGCTCCGGCTCCAGAAGATCTACCCATTGGAATAACGTGGTGGTTTGTTTCCTTGACAGGCAAGATGTGCTCAAGATGTGCTCAAAATGTGCTAATTGAACACATAATTTCTTACAGGAAGAACATTTCAGATACTAGTTGCAGCGTCTTAAGAAATCTACAATGCTGCAACCAAAGTAGACATTGCAAAAGGACTGAATATAAAAAGTGTGCAAGAGTTGGACACTGGGGTGAAGGGTAGAGGCCTTTGCTTGACTCCATGCTGTTTTATTTCATTGGAGTCATGTTCAAGGTTCTTCCTGTTGCTTTAAGGCACCAGCCTGATAGTTTCTAAAAGTCTTATTCCCCCTTCTTTTTCACTGAAGACTTCTTCCATTGCACTTAGGAAAAAAAATTTTTAAAAAGTGTGAAAAGAGTGGTATTGATTCTAAGGAAAGAGCCCAGAGATAAAACTGCAATGTATAATGTGCCAGTGCTTCAAAAAGCCACTGCCTAAATCAAGAGATACTTATTTGGCAGAAATGTGGAAGGACAGATTGTGGGCACTTTGATGGCAAGTGACTTCTGTGTGGAGCAAGTGATGAATTTACAAAAAGCACCTGAGCGAAAATAGGACTGTGTGAAGGAAAGGCAGCACTGGTTCCTCAAAGAGGAAACCACTACTGCTAATGAAGTACAACTGTTTGCTAGCTTCTCTCCAGATCCAAAAAAAAAAAAAAAAAACTCACTGCTGTTGAGTTGATTCCAACTCATAGCAACCTCCACTGAGTTTCCGAGGCAGTAAAACTTTATGGAAGTAGATAGCCCCATCTTCCTTCAATGGGGCAGCTAGCTGGTGGGTTTGAACCACCAACTTTTTGGTTAGCTGTCAAATGTCTTAGGCACTGCACCTTCGGAGCTCTCCAGATCAGGTCTCTACTTTTTCCAATTCAATCCACTTTACTCCAGCTCTCAGGCTGATTTTTCACTGAACCCCCACTTTTAATTCTCAAGTGTCTGCTCTTCTCAATCATTCCTAACTCCTTCACCTAATTTCTACAAAGTTTTGGTTATATGCGTACTTCCTTCATGATTTGTATCTTCTCTGTGCATTATCCATGTTATTATTTCCTAAATATTGATTAAATTGCTTCATTTTCTTTCTGTTGTCTTAATGTAAACAATACTATCATTGTTGTTTAAATATTTTCAGTGCACATTAATATAAACATGTGGCTTATACGCTTTAAATGTCCATCATGCACCATCAAAAATCATCTCGTGTGTTCCCTACAAGTATCACATTTTGGGAAATATGCACCAGTCCATCTTTCAAGGTCTGTGTTTGGTTCCCAATATGCCCCTTTTACACACTGTGCACTTTGTCTAAGTCAACAACTCACCATTCCCCTAAACACACTGCTCAAACCCATATTTGTTCCATCACCCATCTCTGCCTTTCACATCACACCAATCTTTCAAGATCTAGCCCTCAGCTGATACCCCTCTTTGAAGCCTTCCCAGGTCTCTTCCCTGCCTGACAGAATCTTGCTTCTTTGAACTCTCAACACACTTGGAACACCTAAGACTTCTCACATAGGACTCAATATTGGCATCCTTGAAATATGAGGCTTTGGCTTAGAAAACATGGTGCTACACTATGGCCTGACCTCCACTAACTTCAGAAGGAGGAGGAAAGAGAATCACTGTCAGCATGAACCCAAAGCTGATTCCTATGAAGAGAAGTTCAGACATACTTCTCTCCAGCTTTTTTTCTTTACCAATTCTGACACCAACCATCCCTCCCATGGCACTCTCTACTTCTCTGCTGGCTAGGTTCAATAATTCATTGCAATGGCCACAGAGAACTCACAGACAATATTCACTATTATGGGGTTTATTAGGGTAATAACAAATTACAATTCAGGATTAAGAATGACTCAGGATACAGTTCTCCAGTCAGGACAACCTCTCCTCAGCTATGCCTTAGACAACCTTCTCTTTGGCCCTTGGCCTCTTGACCGGGCCTCTGTCCTGTTCAGGCAAGTGTTACAAAACTCTTTAGCTCTACCAATAAGTGCCTGGAAGCACGCCACAACACCAGGAAGACTCCTGACTAAAGGCACTCAGCTCTCTCCCTCTGTGGGTCTGCATACCCACTGTAACCACCTTGCTCCATGGGCTGGGAAGCCCACTACACCATCTCACACAAGTCTCCTGGTTCTGCTGCTGCCATTTCTCTGCTACTGCTTCTTGCTGTCTTGCCCTGTCTCTGACATCATAGCTCTGTCTGTCTCCTAGGTCTAGGAGGTTCTTAAGGCAGAGGTGCTGGGTCCAAAGGACACCATCTACTCCCATCTCTTCTTGATGGTAGTAAGCATCCCTGCCTCTGCTCTGAGATTGGCTCTGAGAGATAGTAAAAGTGACCATTCCCCTAGTCAGGGTTCCATATACCTTATTTGCATTATTAGCAAGCTGTCCAATCCCCTTGGTGGGCCACAAGCAAGTTTGTTTGCACAGTCCCACTCAATCATTTTATAGGAGTCAGAAGACCATGGTGAGAAAGGCTATATAAGTGATTCATCACAGCACAGGCATATACCATCTCCTCTTTCAGAATGTCTACAAGCTTTCCTAGATCAGAGATCATATCTAGTCATTCCACACAAGGTCTTGCTCAGTTAATGTTTATTGAGTTAATATGTCCTCCATGCTGTCTTGTGCTTCTTTTTTGTAAAACATCAATAAAATTATTTCACTCTCCTGCTTCCCAGTTCCAATAATTAAGCAGTCATAAAGAGACAAAGTCCTCATACTTAGGCCCAAAATATCTTTCTTATCCACTCAACTTCACACCTGCCACCACAACTCCACTCCTTACCCATTCCCTAGCCCCCACCAAAACATACACACCATACTCTAGCCACACCAACTCCTCAGTATTTCCTAAATAGGACAAGCTATCATTCAGTTAGTCTCCCTTCCAGCATCCCATTAAATATACCTCTCTTCTGTCTATCAAACTCCAACTCAGCCCTCAAATGTTAACTAAAATGACATCTCTTCCTTGAAGCCTTCCCCAGCCTCCCTAAGTCTCTTCTCTATATTCCTGCATTGTTCTATATATTCTTTTACTGAGGCACTGGTCAATTAGATTCTAATTGGTTTGTTTTGTTTTGTTTTGTTTCTATGACAATCTTCTCCATTAGCTCATAAGCTCTCCAGAAGCAAGTGTCTTAGTCAATATCCCCGGTGCCTAGCATGGTGTCTGCCACATAGTAAATACTCCAGATTTGGCAAATAACTAGTGTGGGCTTAAGAATGTAGGGTCTAGAGCCATACATCCAAGATGTGAATCTCAGCTTTTCCACTATTTATCTTGGGAAAGTTACTTAACTCCTCTGTGCCTCAGTTTCCTCATTTTTAAATGGTAATAACTCATAGGATTGTTTTCAGGATTAAGTAAAGTGACAACTATAAAGACCTGAGAACAGAGTTCAGCACATTATATGCTTAATAAGTTCTATTATTCGTAACATTCCCATCAAAAAGGTATACATTTCTTCTGACATTTTTGTTTTTTTGCCTCTAATGTCTATTCTAATGGTGCAAGCAAAAGGTAAAAAGGTAGGGATAGAAAAAGTCATGTAAAAAAGATAGACAACAGAGTGGCAAAATCATAGGCTTGGCAACTGAGGGTGTCTTAGTTACCTAGTACAAATGGTCGGCTTTAAAGAACAGAAATTTATTTCCTCACAGTCTGGAAGCTAAAAGTCCAAATCAGGGTCTCAGTTTTGTTGATTCCTTCTGTTAGCTTCTCTCCTACTTTCTGGTGTTTGGCAGTGATCCTTGACATTTTTGTTGTTCTTTGGCATTTATCTACCCACTCTATGCATGTCTCTGTGTTTATTTTAGTTTTCTTATAACTCAGAAGACATTAGGTTTAGGATCCACCCTATGCTGGTATGACCTCAAGTGATTGATTAATTACAGTGAATTACATTGCATTATGGAAGATCATTATAGTACACTACACTACACTACATTACATTACTGTTCTTTAAGCCCAACTGATTTAATCACCTACAACCACTCCGTAATAGCAACTAAATTAGTGTTTGGCCAAACCAGTGGGAACCACAGCCTACCCAACTTGACACAGAAAATTAACCATCACAGAAGGGAAATGAAGAGAGAAAAGTCAAAGATTATCAAATCTTTTTGTGGGAAATAGAGATGTCATGTTGTTGATGTTAGGTGCTGTCAAGTTGGTTCTGACTCATGGTGACTCTATACAACAGAAGGAAACATTGCCCAGTCCTGCACCATCTTCACAAATGTTGCCATGCTTGAGGCCATCATCACAGCCACTGTATCAATCCAGGATCTTCCCATTTTTCACTGACCCCCTACTTTACCAAGCATGATCTCTTTCTCCAGAGACTGGTCCCTTCCGACAACATGAGCAAGTACAAGAGATGAAGTCAAGCCATTTTTGCTTCTAAGAAGCACTGCAGCTATACTTCCTCCAAGACAGATTTGTTTGTTCCTCTAGTAGTCCCTGGTATAGTCAATATTCTTTACCAATACCACAATTCAAATGCATCAATTTTTCTGTGTTCTTCCTTATTCGTTATCCAGTTTTCACATACATATGAAGATACTGAAAATACCATGGCTTGGGTCAGGCACACCTTAGTCTTCAAAGTGATATCTTTGCTTTTTAACACTTTAAAGATGTCTTTTGCAGCAGATTTGCCCAGTGCAATATGTCATTTGACATCTTGACTGCTGCTTCCATGGGCATTGATTATGGATCCAGGTAAAATGAGATCCTTGACAACGTCAAGCTTTTCTCCATTTATCATGATATTATTTATTGGTCCATTTGTGAGGATTTTTGTTTTCTTAATGTTGAGATGTAATCCATATTTAAGACTACAGTCATTGATCTTCATCAAACATTCTTCACAATGTTATCCATAATTTGTTATGATCCGCACAGTTGGATGTCTTTGCATAGTCATAAAACACAGATAAGCATCTTTCTGGTATTCTTTGCTTTCAGCCAAGATCCATCTGACATCAGCAATGATGTCCCTTGTTCCATGCCCTCTTCTGAAACTGGCTTGAATTTCTGGCAGTTCCTTGTCATTATATTGCTGCAACTGTTTTTGAATTATCTTCAGAAAAATTTTACTTACGGGACTTCCAGTAAGATGGAGGAATAGGCAGACAAGCAACACAGATCCTCTTCAACAAAGAAAAGAAAAACCAATTGACAGAGATACAGAAGATAATCCTGGAACCATGAGCTTTGAAAGGAACTATACAGAAGTGGATTTGACACCAACTAGTGGAAAAACCTGAACAAAAACAGTGAGTACAGAGATAGTCGGAGCTGTGGACTGTCAGCTACTCTGACGAGACCAATAGCTTGAGTATTTCCAAGTGGTGTTGGGACCTGAGAATTGACCTAAAGATCCATCCTGGTCACCAAGGGCTGCAGGGACAACTGCTCTGGTGGCCTAGATTAGGAAGGGAAACAGCAAGGAGGGAGACAACCTGAGCTGTGGACTTTCTGCTGTCCAGAGGTGCAGCCATTTTGATTGTTTACATGTGGCAGCCATTTTGGATATTTAAAGTGACAGGGGGTGCAGCGATTTTGAATGTTTACAAGTGTTAACCATTTTGGATTTTTAAATGATAGCATTCACATTAGGATTCCAGGGACCTAAGAACAGGCTCTGTTTACCAGGGTCAGCAAGGATGTACAACAGGCTGACAACAGGAAAGAAGATAGGTGGTGGGTGTATAAGTGCTGTCAACTAGTGAATAGAGGAGCACAGCACAGTACCCTGCCTGTATAGATAACATACAAACAAAACAAAGAAAACAATAATTGTGGGCAAGTCCCTCCAACTTATAATCGCCAATTAAATACAAACACAAAAACATCACAATGCCTTGGAGACAACAGAGCATCACAGTCCACACAAAGAAGCAAGATAAAGCAGGAGTAACAAGGAACCAGGATACAGACCCAAAACACATCCCTGAGGAAGATGCAGCATTGGAACTCTCTGATAAGGAATTAAAAGAATTATATTTAGGTATCTTCAAAGGATTGAGAGACAGACCAAGGAAAACACAGACAAAACCCTAGAAGAATTTTGGAAGAAAATACAAGAACAAAATGACAAAATAAATGAAAAATTAGAAATGACTCTAAATCCACAGACAAAAATCCAGAAGATTAATACTGAATTGTCAGAAATACATAACACATTGAAAGGGCAAAGGAGTAGAATTGATGCAATGGAAGACAGAATTAATGAGATGGAAGACAAATACTTGAATACATCTTTGGGAAGGGAACAATCAGAAAAAGATCAAAACAAAATGAAGAAAGCCTAAGGTTCATGTGGGATACCATCAAAAGGAATAACCTATGTGTCATTGGAATTCCAGAACAGGAAGAGAAAAATAAAACTACTGAGGAAATTGTCCAAGATTTGTTGGAAGAAAACTTCCCTGATGTGATGAAAGATGAGAATATATCCATTCAGGAAGTCCAACAAACTCCAAACAGAATAGACCCCAAAAGAAAATCACCAAGACACATCATCATCAAGCTCACCAAAACTGAAGACAAAGAAAGAATCATGAGAGCAGCATGGGAAAAAGAAAAAGTTACCTACAAGGGGCAACCAATAAGACTAAGCTCAGATTTCTCAACAGAAACCATGCAGGTGAGAGGACAATGGGATGTATATATAAAACCCTGAAAGAGAAACATTTCCAACCTAGAATTATGTACCCATCAAAATTGTCCCTCAAATATGATGGGATTTCCAGATAAGTAGAAATTAAGGGAATTTGTTAAAACCAGACCAACCTTACAAGAGATGCTAAAGGGAGCCTTTTGGACAGAGAAGCAACAATAGCCAACAACAACTGACCATTAACACACATGATGATATAACCCAGAAACCAACCCAGCTATGAAAGTATGAAAAGTAAATAAGCCTACAAGATTATAAACAGGGAACCAGAGACACCAACCAACAAATGAGGACAACTACAAACCAAAAAGAGGGAAAAAAAATCTGTATTGTTACAGAACTTCTAGATGGTAGGGAAGTCAAGACAACTACAAGATAGAACAGACTGTTCTAAGCTTGGAAGAAAACTATAAATCACAGGGTAACCTCAAAGAAAAATGATAAACTTTCACATCAAAATAAAAAAGAGGACCAGCATAAATATTCAGCAAATACTGAAACAATAGCAATGAAGAAAGTGATAACATGATTCATAAACAAAACGAACTCAGCATGGAAAATCATATGGAACAAAGAAATCGACACAATGAAAAAGCACATGACAAAAATGACAGCAACAGATTCATATTTGCTGATAATTACATATCTGGCAAGGGACTTATCTCTAAGATTGATGGTAAACTCCAATGCCTCAACACCAAAGGAATTAACAATCCAATTGAAAAATGTGTAGAAGACATGAATAGACATGTCTTCACCAAGAAGGATATTCAGGTGGTCAGCTAATACATGAAAAGATGCTCACAATCATGGGCCATCAGAGAGATGTAAATCAAAACAACAAGATATACCATCTCACCCCAGCACTGATGGCAAAGTTCAATGAGACAGAAAATAACAAATGCTGATGGGGATGTGGAGAGATTGGGACTCTCATACACTGCTTGTGTAACTGTGAAGTGACAAAACCACTGTGGAAAGCAATATGGCGATTCCTTAGAAAGTTGGAATTGGAGATAGCATTTGACCCAGCAATCCCATTACTAGGTATATATCCTAGAGAGGTGAGAGCCAGGATAGGAACAGATACATGCATGCTCATGTTCATTACAGTACTATTTACAATAGCAAAAAGATGGAAACAACCTACGTGCCCATCAGCGGAAGAGTGGATGACCAAACTATGGTACACACACATACTGGAATGCTATGCAGCA
>NW_006921597.1:11159072-11171376 GCF_000298275.1 Orycteropus afer afer
TATCACTACAGAAGTAGGATTGCCCAACCTTCCTTCCGAGGAGTGGCTGGTGGGTTTGAACCGCCAGCCTTCTGGTTAGCAGTCAAGTGCTTAGGTATGCTGAGTGAAATCAGTCAATCACAGAAGGACAAATACAGTATTAGTTCATTGTTGTGAAGGGTCAAGGAAAGGTTCATATATGGAGGAAAACTTTCTTTGTTGGTTGCCAGGGGTGGGAGGGGAGGGGAGGGAACACTGCAAAAAAAAAAAAAAAAAAAGCATTGGCCCATGTCACTTTAGTTTTGTGTATTTCACTGTACATAAATTATATTTCAGTAAAATGCATTAGATTACATGTGATATTAATAATATCGTTCAATAACTTCCACGTTCTGTTGGATCTCCTTTCTTTGCAATGGGCACAAATATGGATCTCTTCCAGTTGATTGGCCAGATAGCTGTCTCTAAAATTTCTTGGCATGAACGAGTGAGTGCCTGCAGTGCTGCATCAGTTTCTTGAACTTCTCAATGAGTATTCCATCAATTTCTGAAGCCTTGTTTTTTTGTCAGTTCTCTCAGTGCAGCTTTGACTTCTTTCGATACAGTTAGTTCTAGATTATATGCTACCTCCTGAAATAGTTGAACACTAACCAATTCTTTTTGGTACAGTGACTCTGTGTATTCCTTCCATCTTCTTTTGGTGCTTGCTGCATCATTCAGTATTTTGCCCACAGAATCCTTCGATATTGCAACTTGAGGCTTGAATTTTTTTTCAGTTCTTTCAGGTTGAGAAATGCTGATCGTATCCATCCCCTTTGATTTTCTAATTCCAGGTCTTTAACATTTCATTATAATACTTTACTTTGTATTCTTGAACTACCCCTTGAAATCTTTTGTTCACATCTTTTACTTCATCATTTCTTCCATTCAGTTTAGCCCATTCAAGAGCAAGTTTCAGAGATTCTTCTGACATCCATTTTGGTCTTTTCTTTCTTTCCCATCTTTTAATGACCTTTTGCTTTCTTCATGTATCATTCATTGATGCCATCCCACAATTCATCTGGTCTTCAGTCATTGTTGTTCAATGCATCAAATCTATTCTTCAGATGGTCTCTTAATTCAGGTGGAATGTACTCAAGGCTATAGTTTGGCTCTCATGGACTTATGCTAATTTTGTTCAGCTTCAACTTAAACTTGCATAGGAGTAATCGAATAATCTACAGGAGTAATCTATTCCACAGTCATCCCCTGGCCTTGTTCTGACTGATAATATTGAGCTTCTCTATCATCTCTTTCCACAGTCAATTTGATTTCTGTGTATTCTATCTGGTGTGGTCCTCATCCCACTCCTGACACCAATTGCTTGAATAATTTCTTTCAGAAAGATCAGCACAAGACAGGTCCCCATGAGGCGGAGGTTAAAGATGTCCCAAATGTCCAAACTACTGTACCACTCCATCATTTCAGACATTAACTCTTACTCCTCCCAGTAATTTCCCCAGTCTTAGGGTTCTGTATTTCACTGTAACACCTCACAGAACTCACAGACACCCAAGGGTTTGTCTCACATAATAGTGGTGGAGGCTGGCAGGCTGGCAAGTCCCAGGCCCATGAGTGGGTCTGGAGGATCCTCCCAGTTCTCGGGGTTTGATGAACCTCGATCAGCAGATCAGATGATGACTGCTGTCCCAAATCCAGGGGTGAGATGAGGATGAGCCAAGACACAAAACTGGAGCAAGAGGAGGGCGAATCTTCCCAGGAGATTCGTAGGTATACCCTCAAGGAAGCTAACAGTGGTGATTTGAATTATACCCTCCAGCAAGGCAGGACTCAAGATACACTTCACCTGTGTTGCCCCAGCAGAAATAACCTAAATCCCATCACAGAGTCGATTGCCAGTCATTATAGGGAACCACTACTACCAGCTGCCCAGCCAAGTTGATACCTGACCTTAACTACCACATACCCCAAATAGGCATGGATAATGGGATTTACAAAACATCACAGAAGGGAGGACAATGGTGAGAAGGGGCACATCAAGCAATTCACCACACAGACGTAGTAGACCATATGATTATCCAACTGAAAATGGCAAATACCAGTCCATTTCAGTTCACTAATGCCCAAGGTATTGATCTCTATGCATTCTGTTAATTTTTGACAACTTCCAATTTTCTAGATCATACTTCATACATTCCATGTCCCAATTATCAATGCATGTTTTCAGCTTTTTCTTCTCATTCTGAGTCATGTCACATCAGCAATTGAAGGTCCTGAAAGCTTTGTTCCATCCACATCATTAAGGTCAACTTTGAGGAGGCAGTTCTTCCCCAAACATATTTTGAGTACCTTCTGTCCTGAGGCCTCATCAGAAAGCACTATATCAGATGATGTTTTCCTGCTAATTCTAAGGTTTTCCATGCCCAGTTCTTTCAGAAGTGGACCTGGCCATGTCCTTCTTCCTTGTCTGGAAGCACTCAACCAACAGAAAACAGTATCCAGTATCTGGAAACTACACTGAAAACTATCCACCATGGATGATCCTGCTGGTATTTGAAATACCAGTGGCATAGCTTCCAGCATCACAGCAACATGCTAGCCATCGCAGTATAAAAAATTGACAGATGAGTGGTGGGAAGATGTCATGGCAGAGTCCAAAACCATGACCAGAACAGCCTCCAAACTGCACACAGACTGACTTGGGTAACTGTGTAGCTATGGAGAGTAGGAGCATGATCCAGTGACAAGAAGCCCACCCCAGACAGGGCCAAAGGGAGCTCCCATACTACCAGAAGCCAAGGAGGAAATGAACAGAGTAAAAGTTCTACAGTTGGGTGTATCTCATTTAATGCTTAGATAACTGACCCGGAAATGAGGCATCTTATGAATTTCTCAAGTTTGTAAATGACGGTAAATGTGAGTGACAGTAAATCAGTTTCTGTGTAACTCCTAAAAGGTCTTTAGAATCTAGGTGAATTAGAAAAATATGGCAGGTGAGCTTCAATATAAGTAGATGAAAATATATTAATATACACCCCAAAGACAATGAGATTTTATGAATTTAAAGGCCCTATTGAGAAATATGAGCAATCAGAATCTGGTCCTACGTTAGTATCAACTAGCCACACAACCTCCCTGGGTCTCAGTTTCCTCAGTTACACAATGAGAAGATAGAGATAGATGATCTTTGGCATCCCTTCAAGTCATCATACTCTCCTCAAAAGAACCTTAAAAGGTTTTCTGAAGGTATACCCTCTAAACTTCACAAAACTTTAAAACCTCACTGCCGTCAAGTCAGATCCAACTCATAGTGACCCCTCCTTGGGTTTCCTAGGCAGTATCACTACAAAAGTAGATTGCCAAATCTTCCTTCTAAGGAGTGGCTGGTGGGTTTGAACCTCCAGCCTTCTGGTTAGCAGTCAAATGCTTTAGGCACTAGAAACATAAGTGTAAGCCCAAGTGTCATCTGCCTTAGAGTTTCTCACTCATCTTTCCCTTTAATACTATTTGTAAACAGGTTTGTGCTTCCACTCTACAATGAGTGGGAAACCTGTCCTTTCTCTCCCACAGAAGCCTAGGGAGATCACAACTCTTCTCCTCATCTGTTGCAGATGCTTCTTATTACAACTATCAGAAAGGCAATCAAACTGGGAACGTTGGAATTCATTGGCTCATGGAACCAAAAAGTTCACTGATTGGGAAGATTTCAAGCATGGTTTAATCAGCACTCCAATTCTATTCCATAATTCCCTTAGCTCTATGACCTCAACATAGGAAAAGATTTCTTCAGTGTGTTCAAGCATAGCAAAGATTGTGAAGGTGACACAGGAATGGGCAGTGTTTCATTCCATTGTACATAGAGTCACTGAGTCACAACTGACTCGGCAGCACATAACAATAACAGTTACAAAAAATTAACCATAAATAAAAATGTTTATGTTAAAACTAAGGACCCTTGTTCATAAAAACATACTATTAAGAGAATAAAAAGATCAGCCATAGAATGAAGGAGATATATATATAAGCATTCAACCAACAAAAAACAGTATCCAAAATATTTAAAGAATTCTCTGATTTTTAGCCATAGCTACTGAACAAACCCACCCAAAGTTCTGTGACTAAGAACGAAAATCATTCTTTGTTATTGCTCAAGTGCCAGGGTCAGTTTATCTAGGTTGTACTCATTTAATCTTAGCTGGGATGTGCTCCAGGCTGAGTCTGACTGAGGCAGCCTCTTTGGAGCTCTGTTCCATATGTCTCTCATTCTTCTGTTGCAATCAGTCGGTTACCTCAGGAGTATCCTTCTCATGGCATTAAGTGGAAGAAGGCAGGCAGAGATACACAAGACCTCTTGGGATGTAGGCTCAGAGCCAACACACTGTTGCTTTCATCAAAACAAGTCTTGTAGCCAAACTTAGAGTCATTGGGTGGGAAAATATACTCTGCCCCATTTGTGAGAAGAACTGAATGGCAAAAGGCATGGACACAGGGAGAGGAGAAGAATTGGAGCCAATAAAGCAATCTACTTTGTTTTCTATAAACTTTATAGTTTCACTTTCCACATTTAAGTCTACAATCCACTTGTGTGTGATGTGAACTTGGGATTTTTTTTTTTTTCCAGTGTGGATACTCAATTGACCTAGTGCCCTTTTTTAAAAAAGAACATTTTCCCCCACTATAACAGTGGTACTGTATTGTAAATCAAGCATCTACGTATTCAAAAGTTAATCTCTAAGATAGTTACCTTCTTGGTTCATTTGTCTATCTGAATGCCAGTACCACATTGTCTTAAACACTGTAGCTGTGTAGTAAGTCTTTATGTCTAGTAGAGCAAGTCACTGGCAGTTCCCACAGCTTTTCTTGTCCTTCTCAATTAATAAAAACTCCAGTCCAGACTAATTCAAAGATCTAGATTCTCAATCAATTAATGACATCTCCCATTCCATACTTCAGGACTTAGAAGCCTGAGGTAGGAGAGGGGCATGGTAAGCTCTGTCAATTGCCTTGCTTCATGTTCCCTTCTCACTCATCTGCTGCTGTTTTAGAACTTTCCAGGGTCAAGCACCAAAGCATGCATAAGATATAAAGATCTTATTTGACCTCCAGATGGAGCACATATCCAAATACTAATTTTTTCTCCATTGGTCACTTTCATGAGTCTATAGAGCCTCCCTCCCATCTTTAAAAACCAGTTGCTACATAGTTGATCTTGATTCATTATGACCCATGCTTGTCAGAGTAGAACTGTGCTCCATAGGGGTTTAAATGGCTTATTTTTCATAAGTAGAACACCAGACCTTTCTTCCAAGTTACCTCCAGGTGGACTCCAACCTTTTGGTTAGCAGTCAGACACGTTACCCATTTGTACCACTCAGGGATTCTTTAAGCTTTTTTCAGGCATGAATCAAACACCAGTTCCTCTGTTTCCCAGACTCCAGGTGATATACATTTTCTTGAAGATCTTCTCATCTGGCTTGAAGTGGGGGTGGGGAGCATCTTCTCCTCCACATCTTCTTACAGTAGGTAAGACTGACCCTCTCTCCTCAGTCTGTCAATGGACTCTTATCCTTCTTCTAAAGCCAAGGCAATGAGTGATCACCTTGGCTGGCAGAACCAGGCTTTGTTCAATCCCTTTTCAAGTGCTGCATAAACAATTTTGCACCTTGCTTTAGAACATGAAGATACTTAGGTACCTATGATTTTGCTCTCAGTCTTTGGGGTCACTATTGAAACTAAAAGACAAGAAAATTACATTAAAATCCTGCAGGTTATTATTCTGTGATTTCTTTTTAAATCTTTCCTAATTGAGATGGATTTAAATGAAGATAATTTATGAAGCATAAATATTCATATTTAGACTTGAATGGGTTATGTTCCCCTTCTCTCTGAGTCCTGTATGGTTAAAATTATGTGTCAATTTGGCTAAGCTATAATTCTCAGTTTAGCAGCTCTTCCATGATGGAATCTGAAGTGAGTAGTCAATTAATGGAAAAGGGAGTTTCCTTGGGAGTGTGGTCTGCCTCCAGTACATAAATTGGCATTCTGGCAAAGCTCTCTTTCACTCCGCCCTGCACCCTTGTTGTCTACCTCTGGGTTCTTGGGGTAAGCCAGCAGAATTATCTAGCCTGCCACCTGACTTGCAGATTTTGGATTCACCAGCTCCCACAACTCTATGATCCTGCAGAGGTCTCCAGATTGCCATCTGACACACAGATTTGGGACTTGACAGCCCCTCCAATTCCATGAGCCATTTCCTTGAAGGAAATCTCTCTATACATATTTATGTGTTTCACTGGTTTACTTCTCTAGAGAATCCAGACTAAGACAAGCTCCCAATAAAAGTAAAAACAAAAATGGGCAATTTATTCCCATAGAGTCTCTCATGAATTGAATTGTGTCCTCCAAAAAAATATGTATCAACTTGGCTGGGCCATGATTCTTAGTGGTTTGACAGTTATGTAATGATGTAATTTGTCAATTATGTAATGAAATAATCATCCCCCCATAATGTGCTCTGATACAATCAGCCAATGAGTTGTGAGAAGATTAGGGTGAGATGCAACATCCTTATTCAGGTCATAGCCCTGATCTCATCTAAAGGGAGTTTCCGTGCAGCCTGCATCACTTTTTATCTCATAAGAGATAAAAGGAGAGAGAAGCACACCAAGTAAGAACATTCTGACTGCCATCAAGAAATAAGACCTGTGAACAGAGCACGTACTTTGGACCTAGGGTCCCTGTGATTCTAGATTCAGAAGAAAATTGATGGCAAGACACATGGAGATCTCCAAGGAGTGTCAGATCCACAAATGTTGAAAGGAGACAAGGAATTTCCTCCAGAATTGACAGAAAGAAAGCCTTTCCTTAGAGCTTGTGCCTTGAAATTCAGACTTCTAGCCTTTAAAAGGGAGCTCTGGTAGCATAGTGCCTAAGGCACTTGACTGCTAACCAGAAGGCTGGTGGTTCAAACCCACAAGCCACTCCTCAGAAGAAAGATGGGGCAATCTACTTCCATAGTGATACTGCCTCGGAAACCCAAGGAGGGGTCGCTATGAGTCGGGGCTAACTCGACGGCATATAACAACAACAAAGCCTTTAAAATCAGGAAAGGAGTGTATCAGGGTTGTATACTTTCACCACACTTATTCAATCTGTATGCTGAGTAAATAATATGAGAAGCTGGACTATATGAAGAAGAACGTGGCATCAAGATTGGAGGAAGGCTCATTAACAACCTGAAATATGCAGACGACACAACTTTGCTTGCTAATAGTGAGGATGACTTGAAACACTTACTGTTGTAGATTGAAGACTATATACAGTCTGCAGTATGGATTGCACCTCAATATAAAGAAAACAAAAATCCTCACAACTGGACCAATAAGCAGCATCATGATGAATGCAGGAAAGATTGAAGTTATCAAAAATTTTGTATTACTTAATTATACAATCAACACCAATGGAAGCAGCAGTCAAGACATCAGAAGATATATTGCACTGGGCAAATCTGCTGCAAAAGACCTCTTTCAAGTGCTGAAGAGCAAAGATATCTCCTTGAAGACTAAGGTGCGTCTAACCTAGGCCATGATATTTTCAATCACCCCTATGCATGTGAGAGCTGGACAACAAATAAGGAAGACCAAAGAAAAGTGGATGCTTTTGAGTTGTGTTGTTGGCATGGGCTGCTAAAAGAATTAACAAATCTGTCCTGGAAGAAGTGCAGCCAGAATGCATGCTTCTTTGAGGTGAGAATGGCCAGACTTCTTCTCACCTACTTTGGTCATGTTGTCAGAAGGGACCATTCTCTGGAGAAGGATGTCATACTTGGTAAAGTGGAGAGTAAAAAAAAGAGGGGAAGGCCCTCAACAGGATGGATTGACACAGTGACTGCAATGATGGGCTCAGGTATAGCAGGGATCATGAAGCCAGCACAGGCCTGGGCAGTGTTTCGTTCTGTTGTACATAGGGCTGCTATGAGTTGGAGACAACTTGACGGCACCTAACAACAAAACAACAACAAACCTCCTAAACTGTGAGAGAATAAATTTCTTTTTGTTAGAGACAGCCATTTGTGGTGTTTCTATTATAGAAGCACCAGAGAACTAGTGGGGAGCTCTGGTAGCATAGTGGCTAAGGCACTTGACTGCTAACCAGAAGGCTGGCGGTTCAAACCCACCAGCCACTCCTTGGAAGGAAGATGAGGCAATCTACTTCCGTAGTGATACTGCCTTGGAAACCCAAGGAGGGGTCGTTATGGGTCGGGTCCGACTCGACGGCACATAACAACAACAACAACAGAGAACTAATGAGTTCGATTTTTTTTTTTTTCTTAGAGAACTAAGATAGAGTATGAGTCAGGTCCAACTCAATGGCACATAACAACAAACACAGGGTCCAATGGAAACAGTCAAGTATCCATGGAGTTCACTCCCTCACTAGTTCCACAGTTCATAAAACTTCTTGGTTTACATGTATGTCCACAAGCAGGTATACGCCCCTTCCTTTCACCAGCAAACCCTCAAAGCTGTTTGTTAAAAAGTGGTGAAAGGTAGCTGCTGCTGCCTGAATGCTGTTAAGAAAACATCTTTAGAGGAAAGCCCAGCAGCCTGTGACCATGGAGCTGATTTATAATCAGCAAACCAAGACCCTTGATTTCCTTCCTCCTTGGAACATACAGAAAATAGTTGGTTTAGAAATCCTGAGCGCACAGACTATTTTCTGGCAACAGCTGCATAGCAACAGGATTACTATGCTGCAAACCCAGGAGTCAAAAAGCTGCTCATGTCCTGCTTATCAAAACTAAAGTTGTGATAACAGGCACTCCAGGCTTCCTTTTCCAGCAGCAGGCCAGACTTGATACACTAAATAATTTCTCAAATGAAACGAAAACACTGAATAAAATATAAAAACACTTAAAGCACATTGCTGAGGAAGTACATCTATAAAGACCAAAAGGAAATGAAAGCAAGAACCCTGGAAAGTATGGAAGAGCCAAAGCTACCTTATACCTTAAGTTTCTTTTTTGACAGCTGCAAAGGCTCATAAAGTACAGCCTGAAATTTCACTAAGGTAAGGAGCCTATTAGAAGACCCCACCCAAACCTGGTGCCACTTCCTAACAATGCTGAGAGGGTTGTTGTTGTTGTTAGGTGTCATCTAGTCAGCTCCAAATCACAGTGACTCTACGTACAACAGAACCAAACACTGCCCGGTCCTGCACCATCCTCATAATCCCTAATATGCTTGAGCCCATTGTTGTAGCCACTGTGTCAACCATCTCGTTGAGGGGCTTCCTCCTTTTTCACCTCTACTTTACTAAGCATGATAGCCTTCTTCAGGGAATGGTCCCTTCTGACAACATGACCAAAGCAGGTGAGACAAAATCTGGCCATTCTCACTTCAATGAGTGAGCATCCCAGCTGCACTTCTTCCAGGACAGATTTGTTCATTCTTTTGCCAGTACATGATATTTTCAGTATTCTTCACTAATAGCATAATACAAAGGCATCAACTCTTCAGTCTTCCTTAATTATTGTCCAGATTTCACATGCATATGAGGCAATTGAAAATACCATGGCTTGGGTTAGGTGCACCTTAGTTTTCAAAGTGACATCTTTGCTCAGTAATACTTTAAAGACGTCCTTTGCAGCAGATTTGCCCACTGCAATACAACATCTGATTTCTTGATTGCTACTTCCACGGCTGGGTGATTGTGGGTTCAAGTAAAATGAAATCCCTGACAATCTCACTCTTTTCTCCATTTATCATGATGTTGCTTATTGGTCCAGTTGTGAGATTTTTGTTTTCTTTTACATTAAGAGTAGACATGAAATAAACCCATAAAGCAAAAGAGGAGAATAAGGAAATGTACATGTTTGATCTTGGTGCTGGGGTGGAAAAAAGCTCCCCTGATAATTTGTAACCACAAGAGACTTCAACTGGGCTTATTGTCTGAATTAACACTGTGGTAGTGCCTTGAGCTGATGTGCAGAAGTCAAAGCAAATTGCTTCTGGATATAAAACCTCAACTAAGAACTCAAAGAATTCCTACAGGTAATTGTCCAAGGAAAATGAACAGTTTACAGGCACAAAAAGAAAAACACAGTATGCAAGGAAAGAAGGCATTGAAATCACAGGCATTCAAAATCAGATCAAGAGTTCAGATATTAGAAACCTGAGATATAGAATATAAAATTTTTCTACATCTTTATTGTTTGGCTTACCTAGTGCTGCTCTAACAAAAAAATACCACAAATGGGTGGTTTGAAGAAACAGGGATTATTCTCATTAATTCAGGTCCATTAACAGTCCCAAGATCAGCAGACAATATGGCAGGCCATTGAGATGAAGACTTGGCCAAATGCAAGATCCAGGTGCCAAATGCTCAGAGACCTTTCTCAACACTTCTTTTTAAATACTGGAAGTAGACCCATCCCAAAGGCAGCTACTCAGCTACTCACAGTAGATTTCACCATGGAGGGGATTAACAGTCTCATCATGAGGAATAACTACATCCAGCTGCCCAAACACTCAAAACCAGGCCTAGCCAAGTTGACACATAATTTTAACTAACACCTTTATCCTCATCTATTTTTCTCTTGTCACCAAATGTAAACCCTCATCAGCATTAATACTCTCAGCCCGATTCTATTTCTTCAGAGATCCTGTTCTTACTTTTCCTCTTTTTTCAACCTCTCTCTCCACAGGCACTTTCCCAAGGGCTACAAAACTGTGCAAATCTTTTCCCATTAAAGATGGAAGGAAGGGGGAAAAAAGAAAACATACTCCCACCTGTCTTACTCTGTCACTCCATTACCACTCATATAGCTAGGCTTCTTAAGAAAGCAATCATGACTTCCTCATTGCCCATTCAACTTCTTAATTGCCTTCTAACTTCTGCTCCCACTACTCTTTTTTTTATTATTATTATTTTATTTATTGTGATTTGGGTGAAAATATACAGAGCAAATTCACTTTCCATATAGCACTTCACATATACTTTCTCTTCACCTTCTCCGTTTGTTCCCCAGCCACTGTGCACAGTATTTCATGCAGTCCCTGGCTAGCAGGGTGATTTTTGGGTTAATTCTTAGGTCCTACCACCACTAGGGAATCTCCAAGCCCTGTCGTCTGTGCTGTCAGAGTTGCTCAGGCCGCTGCCAGACTGCAGCTCCGTGTGTCTCCTTTTTGGTATTTTCACACAAATTCTTCTGCTAGTTGGGGTTTAGTCCACTTTTGTATCCTTCCCTTCAAGGCTCAGGGGTCCAAGACTATCTTCTGTGTCTCTGTTAATTGGTTTCTCTTTTCTTTGTTGAAGAGCGTCTGTGCAGTTCTTCTGCCTAGTTCGCCATCTTGCCGGAACTCTCCCACTACTCTTTTGAAATAGCTCTTTTCCAGATTGTCAATGACCTAGTTACAACATTGCCAAATCCAAGGTACTGTTATCTCACCTGTCACTGCTGAGGCATTTGGTACTGTGGCTACTCCCTCTTTCTGGAAAATCATCACTAGGCCTCTGTGTCGCAACTTTCTTCTGATTTCTCTCTTACCTCTCTGGTCATTCCTTTCTGATCTCCTTCAAGGGTTACAACTTCTCTGCCTGCTTCTTAAAATGTTGTTCTAAGGTTTCTGTTCTTAGCACTTTTCTCATTTCATACACTCTGCCTGGACATATCAGCCATCCTCATGACTTAAAGCAACCATTTATCTCTGGAACATGCATGTTCTGGGAATGTAAGAAGTCTTTTCAGAGGTATTCTTATGCAAGGCTTTTAAGAGAATCTGTTTCCAGTTACTCAATTTCTATGTATATTTCTTTCTAAAATCCATTTGAGAATATGCCTTTGGTTAAGTTGTCATCCTTCATAAACTCAACTAGTTGCCATCAAGTCAATTTCAACTCATGGCTATACCATGTATGTAGAGTAACGCTATGCTCCATAAGGTTTCCATGGCTGTCACTTTTCAGAAGTAGATCATCAGGGCTTTCTTCCAAGTAGCCTTGGATAGGTTTGAACAGGCAACCTTTCAGTTGGTAGCTGAGTGCCTAACCATTTGTGCCACCCAGGGAGTCATGCATTACAAGCTACCTCTCACCTATTCTAAATCTGATTATGGTACATTTTCCTGGGATATAAAAATCCCTGAGCAACCAATTTGAAAAACTGGGTAGCTGTTGAAAAAGTGAATGACTATAATATGGGTCCCTTGATACCCTCCCGAGAGGGACCGGGTCTCTGGGAGCAAGGTAAGCACGGGCGGGCTTGTGCTTACTCACTGATCTGCACTGAACACTTTCCCTTGTTACCCTCCCGAGAGGGACCGGG
>NW_006921597.1:11172666-11207722 GCF_000298275.1 Orycteropus afer afer
GTCGACGAAAGAGGGGGAGGCCTTCAACGAGATGGATTGACACGGTGGCTGCGATGATGGGCTCAAGTATAGCAGGGATTGTGGGGCTGGCGCGGGATCAGGCAGTGTTTCGTTCTGCTGTGCATGGGGTTGCTATGAGTCGGAAACGACTCAACGGCACTTAACAACAACATGGGTAATAAATGCTCTTATATATTAACGGGTTTCAATTCTGTGCTTTCATTTAACTTGAAGAGAAACCAAATCAAATTGTTATTAAAATAATTGACCATTAAAAATAGTTCTTATGATGGATCAATATGTGATTTAGGACGTCTAATTCAGGTGGGGTTCTAAGAATTGATTGACATTGTTATAACAATTTCTCCCATTCTCATCTACTTATTGGTCTTAATAAAGTTCCTCAGCAAAGGAGCTCTGGTAGTGTAGTGCCTAAGGCACTTGACTCCTAACCAGAAGGCTGACGGTTCAAACCCACCAGCCACTCCTCGGAAGGAAGGTTGGGCAATCTACTTCTGTAGTGATACTGCCTTGGGGATCCAAGGAGGGGTCACTATGAGTCAGGGCCAACTTGATGGCAAATAACAACAAACAACAACAATAATAGTGAAGCATTGAAAAATATGATAGGAATTTATGCTGAGCCCTGTGTCATTTTAGCAATAGGTAATATTCATCCATGGATACATGAATTAGTAGGAAAAATCTCAACACCATCAATTTTATTAGGAGATGCAGTTCCAATAATATTTTACTCTTATGTTTAATGATTATTAAAAAGTTATTCTAATCATCTGTGTACTAAAAATAATATGAATGATAACTCAACATAGAAAAAATTAATTAACACTTAGAACTTTACAATCTCAAAGGGGAATCTTTAATTTCTCTTAACAAATATATTTTTGTACAGACATGTATAACAGGATGTTCAAGGAAAACATTTCAAAGCATCTAAGTGAATTGCTTTTGGATTACATGTTGTGGAAAAAGCAAATTGAAAATACAAGTTTAAGGAGAAAAAGGAAATATGTAAAATTTTCACCCTGTTAAGGAAGGGCTTGTTCATCTATTTTTTAAATGGATTATGGTAAGAAGCAGATGATACTAACATTTAATTTCTATTGGATGCATTAAAATGAGTGCTGTGATCATTTTTTTATTTCAGTATTAACATACATGATAAATGGCATTTTTGTAACTATTTAAGCTTATAATAAGAATCTTAGATATTAACTTAAAAATAGGTGGGAGTAAATATGTATGATTTCCTTTATCTGAAGTTCTAAAACAGGCAAAACTAATCTATCGTGAAAGAAAATCACTATGTGAAAGTCTTGCTTCTAGGAAACATGGGAACATGAACTGACTAGGAAGGCATATAAGGGAGCTTTCGGAGGTGATAGCAATATTCTAAACCTTAACAGTGGTTTAGGATACCGAGGCTAATGAATTCTTCAAAACTCATTAAATAGTACACTTAAGATGTATGCATTTTCTTGAGGTAAATTGTATCCACAATAACAAAAAAAGAGAAACAAAACAAACATATGACCACTAGTTAACAATACACATGCTGAATGAAGAGTTTAGGGATGGAATGTATAAATGCCTAAAGTTCATTTGAAAAACTCATGGACAGATGTATCTCACTCACTGCCATGTAGTCGGACCGACTCACAGCGACCTTTCCTTGGGTTTCCAAGGCAGTATCAGTATGGAAGTAGATTGCCCAACCTTCCTTCCGAGGAGTGGCTGGTGGGTTTGAACCCCCAGCCTTCTGGTTAGCAGTCAAATGCCTTAGGCACTATGCTACCATAGAAAGGTAATAAAGCAACTATAGCAACATGTTTATTGTTGAATATAGGTAGTGAGTATATATAGGTGTGTTGTTTTTGTTGTTGTTATGTGCCGTCGAGTCAGCCCTGACTCATAGCGACCCCTCCTTGGGTTTCCGAGGCAGTATCACTACGGAAGTAGGATTGCCCGACCTTCCTTCCGAGGAATGGCTGATGGGTTTGAACCGCCAGCCATCGGTGAGCAGTCAAGTGCCTTAGCCACTATGCTACCAGAGCTCCCATATATAGGTGTATAAATATACATATATCTATCTATAGATAGATAGATAGATAGATAGATATGAATACAAGTAGGTAGTACTCACTGCCCAATTCTTTCAACTTTTCTGTATGTTTGAAAATATTCATAATAAAGTATTGAGGGAAAAGAACAAGGTGGAACATATTTTTTTCAAAATTCTTCTAGGAGCTCTGTGGGTAAAAGTTTAAAGACCACTGACTTAAATTATCACCATTTTCTCTTGAATCTTTAATCTACAGCCCAAATCCCCCTTCAGAATCTCAATCATACTTCTTCGACCTTCTCTTGGACCACTGCATCTGGATTATTCACCAGGTCTAAAACTAAGCAGGTCTAAAAATGAATTTATTGTCTTTCCTGTGTCAGGAATATCTTCAGTCACAGGTGACAGAATTTATGAGGCTTAAACAAAAAGAGGGTTATTTTCTTATATAACAAGAAATCTTGTTATGTATGTCTTCCAGTTTTGGTTCAGTGGTTTAACCATGTTCTGACTGGCAGGCCTGCAATTCTCTTGGCCTTTCCTCACAGTCACAAAATGTGCTACAGTTCCAGGTGTCATGTCTGAGTTCAAGGCTGAAATAAAAGGGGAGCAGAAAGCAATGCCAGAAACAACTGTCCCTTTCATTAAGAGAACAAAGATTTTCTAGAAGCCTCCTAGATGACTTCTACATAAATTCCATTCATAGGAACTGTGTCACATGACCACCACAAGCTGCAAGAGAAACCAGAAGAAAGTAAATACTAAGCTTTTTTAACCTCCAAATTGGATATAGACAGGGAGAAAAGAGTTGGGATTTGGGTGAAAGGTGAGCTCATCTATGTTGTTGCTAGGTGCCTTGACTTGGCTCCAACTCATAGAGACCCTATTGTACAACAGAACAAAATATTGCCCAGTCCTGTGCCATCCTCACAGTCCTTGCTATACCTCAGCTAATTGTTGCAGCCATGGTGTCGATCCATTTCTGTAAGGGTCTTCCCCTTTTTTACTGACCTTCTACTTTACCAAGCATGATATCGTTCTCCAGGGACTGTTTCCTTCTAACAACATTAACAAAGTAGGTGAGACAAAGTCTGACCATTCTTGTTTCTAAAGATCCTTCCAGCTGCACTTCTTTCAGGACAAAGTTGTTTGCTCTTCTGGAAGTCCATGGTATTTTTGGTATTCTTTGCCAACTACACATATATACCAACTCCCTATGGCTGCTAATAGTTCCATGATCTGCCACATTATCCAAATAAGAAACCTAAGAGTCATCCTTTCCTCTCCTTCCCTTCCTATTCTTCATATCCAATCTGTCTTGGTCTTTCATCAAGCCTTTTAATATCTCTCAAATCTGAACACTCCTTCCTATACCTGCTCCCACTGTCTTGGTTCACCTTCTCATTTCTTTCCTGAATTGCTATAACAATCTCTTAATTAATCTCAAATCTTAAACTTCAAATCACTCTCCAAGTGGCTTCAGCTTGATCTTTCTAAAAATATAAATGTAACCATCTCCAGTTTAGATCCTGTCTATGGCTTTGCATAAGGAACCCTGGTGGAGCAAAAGGTTGAGCACCAAACGTTGAGCACTTAAAGGTTAATCAAAAGATTAATAGTTAGAACCTACCAGCGACTCCATGGGAGAAAAGATCTAGGAATATGTTCTCATAAGGATTACAGCCTAAGAAACTCATGGGGCAGTTCTATTCTTCCTAAGTGTTGCTATGAGTCAAAACTGACTCGATTGCATACAACAATACAATATAGCTTTACATAACCTCTAGTTTAAAGGCTAACTTCCTCATTATGGCATTTAAAGCAGTCCCCTACTTTCATATAATAATGTACTCTAGAAAATGTGTTGTCAGTTAGGATACCCTTCAACCACAGTACATACATATATATACACACATCATAAACCTAGATTACAATTGGCTTCAGAATTAGCTGCTTCAATAATGGGATAATGTCATCAGTGGCCCAGGTTTTCTCAACTTTATGCTGTCCTTAATGTTGTATTTGTCCTCAGGCTGGTACCAAGATGGATGGATACAACAACTTCAAGTGTAGCTTCCAGATCCAACAACTTGGAGAAGAGAGACTATCTGTCTCCCTTAAGTAGACATCATTCATGTCCCATCAGCCAGAACACAGTCACCCATCAGTTCGTTTCCTAATTACAAGAGAAATATGATTACCTTAAACCAATTAAGCCCAGTCCTATCACAGATCAGCTTCCCATAAGACACAAAATTTTGTGAAGAAGGCAGGGTGGAGGCAGGAAGGGAGGCTATATTCAAACGAAATCTAAAACTGTTATGCTGGGCAGGCAACCATCTGTCTCTAATTTATGTGCGCTGAAATTCTAAAACTGTTATATGAAAGAACAATAGATTTATATGTTTTAACAGGGGTTCTGTTCCCAAAGTATAGAATATATTATCTCTAAATACATTTTGTTTTAAAGACATAATATTCAACAATATATTTAAAGTACAATATCATTGTTGTTCAATCTGTTGAGATATATTGAATGCCTACTGTGTGCCAGAAACTATGCTTTAGTTTAGTTCTTTTCCTACATAATAGAACAGAGATGACAAAGATGGGACAATGAGTGTTTGATTGAAGGTAAAGATTTGCCTCAGTTGCATTCCTAATGATTTCCACCTTTGTCTCGATTTTACCATTTGAGAGTTATGCTTAGTACCAGTATCAGCACTTTCATTTTTCTGTCTTCCTTTATAAAAATGATTACAAATAAATGGATATTCAGCAATTGCCCAAAGAAATAGACAAATCTGTGCATGCTATGCATGGTAGAAACCCAATGGTTGACTGGCAGATCACAATAATACCTAACTTATATACTGTTTACTCTGTCCTAGGTACTGTTCTAGGCACAGGCAGTCCCTGGATTACAAACAAGATCCATTCCTAAGTGTGTCTTTCAGCTGAATTTGTAGGTAAGTCAGAACAGGTACATAGAGTTCTTATTTGGACCTACATTACTGAAAGAAAAGGCTGGAAAGCTTTTCAATTATTTAAAAGCAGCACACGCAGCATGCAAAGCTGATTGTAATGAAGAATTTGTTGCATGCAAGTAAAAGTTGGTTCATAGGTGCCCTGGTGACACAGTGGTTAAAGCGCTTGGCAGCTAACCAAAAGGTCAACGGTTCAAACCCACCAGCCACTCCATGGGAGAAAGATGTGACAGTCTGCTTCTGTAAAGATTATAGTTTAGGAAATCCTAAGGCAGTTTTTCTCTGTCTTAGAAGGTCACAGGTGAGAAATGACTCTACCGATGGGTTAGGAGTTGGTTCAACAGTTCTAAAGTGAGGGCAAATTTACATAATATTAGACAGCAAGTATAATGTCTGCACATCGGATGTTCATAACCTGGGGACTGCCTGTACTTTACAAATGGTTTAATGCTCAGCTGCTAACTAAAAGTTTAGAAGTTCAAACCCACCAGCCACCTCAGGAGAAAAGACTTGGTGATCTGCTTCCCATAAAGATTTCAATCTAGGAAACCTTATGGGCAGTTCTAGTCTGTCACACAGGGTTGCTATCAATTGCAATCAGCTTGATGGCACACAACAGCAACAATCTCCGTGATGATTCTATGAGATAGATACTGTTGTCTCTATGTTGCAGATGTGAAACTGAAGTGCAAGGATAGTTTTGCTCTTTGGTCAGCTGACTGAAAGCTGTGAGTTGGCCTGGCATCTTTCCCACTCACTTGACCCTCTGCCTTCATAGGGAGGGTTGTCTATTCCATTTGGGCTAACTACAGTTGAGACAGTTCCCCCAGCAGGTCTTGCTCTCTTCAGCCCTGTGCTACAGCACTTGCTGCCTCCTCTGCCTGGACTGCTTTTTCTTACCTCAGATTCATTCAAGACCACGCTCCTCAGCTTAGCCTTCCCTGGCAAACACAGTGAGGCCAGGCCCTACCTGCCCAACCCCTGCCTAACCTCTCACCTCGCTATAGTTATGTTTACAGTCTGCCTTCAGCCCCAGAAAAGGCAAAACGTCCAGGACCAGGCCTGGATTTCTCCTCATTGTTGAATCCCCAGGGTCTGCTTCTATGCCTGGCTTATAATACGCAACTAAACTTTTGTGAATTAATGCATAAGTCTCTCAGTTTTACACTATATTGTCTCCCCCATACCGTCTGGCGCCACAAACCGTAATATTGTAGACGCTTAGTCAACAAGAGTGGGAGCTTACATTCCCAGTCAGCCGCCTAACTTAATGAAACAGAGCAAAACTAAAATTTCACCCTTTCTGCCATCTCCACAACACAATTAAGGCTTAGATTTCTTTGCAAACCATCCCATCTGTTGAAGCCAGCAGGACCCGGGGATTCCGACTGCCCCTCCCCGCCACTAGCCTGGACAGGGGGCAGCTGTTAATAGCACAGGACAGCCTCATCCGGCACCTTCTCCTAGTTCTTGCCTATTAAGGTAAGAGTCCTCCGAGGAACCGGAGGGAGGATCCCCTCCAAGCAACCTCCGCAGCCTGTGCGCTCGATCCGCGCTGAAGGACCCCGCGGGGCTGCAGTCCTGGACGCGCGAGTGGGTACTCCAAGACAGGTCCTGCCAGGTTCCGGATGGCCTTGGCTCCTACTTATTTCTTCGACCGGAGACTATCTGCCTCGGTTTCCACAGTCACTGAGGCTGCGTCCTTATCCTTCCACCATCTCCAAGGGTCTCTGGACTGGGCGCTGATTACATGGGTCCAGGGTTCTGAATAGATGCTTGGATAACCACCGGGAGCCTGGTGCGCCTGTGGGGCGCGGGGCCCAGCATCTGGAGCAAAGGAGGTGGTCCCACGTTTCAGGAAAAAACGGAACGTGCTCCTCCTGGCCCCAGGATCACCACCCCGCGGCGCCCCCACCCACCGCGAGCCCCTCAGCCTGCTTGGACCGCGCCCCGCCCCTGGCCCCTGCCCGCCCCCCGCAGGCCCCGCCCCCGGCCAGCCCGCCGGCTCCCGCCGCTCCAGGCTCTCGGAGCGCGGGCCTGGGGACTCGGGATCCCGCCGCCGGGGCCGCAGCATGGGGCGCTTCCGCGGGGGCCTGCGGTGCATCAAGTACCTGCTGCTCGGCTTCAATCTGCTCTTCTGGGTGAGACCTGGAGCCGGGAGGGGAAGGGAGGGACGGGGGTAGTGTAGGAGAGCGCAGGGCCGGCATCCCCCGGGAGCTGACCGCTGCGGTGCGGCGTCCAAGCTGGGCTCCAGGGAGAAGGCTGGGGTGTTCAAAAAGGCGGAGGCAAGAGAAAGGCAGACAAAGAGGGAGTGGTGGGATGAAGGGAGAGAAAGATTGAGCAAGGAGAAATGGTGAAAAGAGGAGAGACACCGTGAGGCTCTTCACTGTGAGGAACCCCTGCCCTGCTTTTTATCTCCCATCTGGTGACTCTCGGTGCGGGGACACCAGCTTCGCCTCACCTCGTGAGGGGTTGGGTCTCCGGCAGCCCCGCTCCCCTCCAGCCTCCCATGCACACACACCCCCTTCTTGCCCTGCCTTAGCGCTGAAACCGGGCCTGGCCACGGGCATAGGGGAGAAAACCCTTGCCCTGGAGCTCGCGGGCGTGGTGCCCCATCCAGAGTGTGTGAAGACACCACCTGGCTGTGATGGTTTGTCTAGGAAATTAGAGTAGGAGTGAAAATGGGATGGGGGTACCACTGATCCTATTTCTGAGCATTAGGGGAGGGTAAAGCTGGATGAGAGGGAGTGGGGAAGAAAGAGACTGCCAAAGGGGTAGCAGCATCTCTCCCACAACCCGAAGCCTGCAGCTTCTGTTAAATACTAATAATGAGATCGGAGATGATCTCATTCAACTTTGCAGGGTTTTATTGAACTGACAGCATTCCCAGGATTAGTAGCTCACAGAGAAATAGAGCTAGAGAAATAAGATTATGACTCATGTCTGGGGTATTATTGGGAGCAAATTAGGGTTAGACCATTGCAGACCCCTGGATACCTGGTCCTGGGCCCAGGAGGACTGAGACAAGATCTGGAAATTGTCTTTCTGCACCTTCCACCTTGGGCTTTCTTTCAGAGAATGTTGTTGTTCTTGTTGTTATGTGCCATCGAGTCGGACCCAACTTATAGTGACCCCTCCTTGGGTTTCCCAGGCGGTATCACTACAGAAGTAGATTGCCCAGCCTTCCTTCCCAGGAGTGACTGGTAGATGTAAACTGCCAGCCTTCTGGTTAGCAGTCAAGTGCCTTAGGCACTACACTACCAGAGCTCCCTCAGAGAATTTTAGCCAATATAACTTCCCAGGTAGGCTCTGAGGGAAAATACATCTGTTGCTTTGGGGAAGGGGAGGTGGGGGTGTGTTAGATCAGAGAAAGAGCAGCAGGGACCTGGGGACTTTGAAATTAGGTTGGAGGAGGACGGTTGTCCTATCTGCTCTGGGGAGGCTGTCTTCCCATGACTGCCACTAATTATTGAGTGATGGCCTCCATTTGTATCTGCCAAGGCCATTAGCCCAGATGCCTGGGTGACTCCAGTAACTCCAGTCTCTTTGGAGGCCAAGTTGTCATCTTCAGCATCCTTAAGTAGTAGAAACTGTGAAGGAGGTACCCTATGGACAGCCCCTAAATTTAAAAAATACACAAAGCTTTTGTAAGCCTAGGTATTTTCATCCAACATACTATGTTGTTGTTAGATGCCATTGAGTCATTTCTGACTCACAGCAACCTCATGTACTATACAACATACTAGGCTATTTTGACTCACAGTGACCCAACATAACAGAGTAGAACTGTCCCATATGGTTTTGTAGGCTTGGAGAGGAGCTTTTGTAGGGTTACAGAGGAGCCCAGGTGGCACAGGGGTTAAGCACTTGACTGTTAACCTGAAAGTTGGCAGTGCAAAGCCACAAGCTGCTCTGTCAGAGAAAGATGTGGCGGTCTACTTCTGTAAAGATTCCAAACTAAAACCAACTCACTGCTATCAAGTCAATTCCAACTCAGAGCAACCCCCATTGGGTTTCCAAGGCTATCAATCTTTACAGAAACAGACTGCCTCACCTTTCTTCCATGGAGAAGTCTGGTGGGTTCAAACCATCAACCTTTCAACCAAAAGTTAGGTGCTGAGGCCTTAACCGTTGTGCCACCAGTGCCCCTTAAAGACCCTTTAGATTGTGCTTTTTAAAAACCCACTGTCATCAAGTCGATTCTCACTCATAGCGACCCTATAGGACAGAGTAGAACTGCCCCATTAGGGTTTCCAAGGCTGTAAATCTTTACAGAAGCAAACTGCCTCATCTCTCCCACAGAGCGGCTGGTGGGTATGAACTGTGGACCTTTTGGTTAGCAGGTGAATGCTTAATCTCTATGCCACCAGAGCTCTTCTGCTTTTTAATGGTGTTAATTTCAAAAGCTGTTAATTATAGATGTCATGCTTCACTCTTACTACTTAACAAATTCAAAAGAAATTTTTTATCAGCCTTAGAGGGAATCCTCAGGCTTGACCCAGTGCATATTTAATACTTGATATGTGCCAGCCTTTCCAGGGATAATGGGTAGCACTTATTGAATGTTTTCCATGTGTCAAGAACAGTACTATGCATATTACATTCGTTACATTTAATCCTCACAACAACCCTGAGGCGCATACTATTATTATCCCCATTTTTACAGATGTGGAAACAGAGGCTCATATAGGCTAATGAACTCACTCACGGTCATATACCTACTGAGTGGCAGAGATGGGACTCAAACTCAGCCTACATATTCTTAAGCCCTGGGTTACGTTCAGCCAAGCCAATGTTTCTCAAAGTGTGGTTCCTGAAGCAGCAGCAGCAGCATCACTCGGGAACTTGTTAGAAATGCAGATTCTCAGACCCACCCCAGACCTGCTAAATCAGAAACTCTGGGGCGTGGGACCCAGCAAACTGTTTTAACAAGACAAAGTAACTCTGATGCACACTCAAGTTTAAGAACAATGCTATTAAACAGTGATATATTGTGTATAAATACAAAACACTGTTCCTGTTCTTCAAAAGCTGCTAATCTGGTTAGGAAACAAGACCAATGCACATACAACAATAAAACTAATAAGACAATATATAATCAAGTGACAAATTTCACACTGCTATCCATAAATACAGTGAAGAAGGAAGTAGGAACAAAGCAATGTTTGAGTGCCCACCCTGTGTCAGCCACTGGTGTTAGGTCTGACCTTTTGTAAACCAAAAAACCAAACCAGTTGCTATTGAGTCAGCTCTGACTCATGGGGACCCCATATGTGTCAAAGTAGAGCTATGACCCATAGGAAGTAGATTGCCAGGCCTTTCTTCTAAGGCACCTTCGAGTGGACTCAAACCCCTAACCTTTTAGTTAGAAGCTGACCTATCTATTTGCACACTCAGGGACTCCCTGACATTTTATATTGTTGGTTTTGGTGCCACTGAGTCTATTTCTACTCAAATGACAGAATAGAACTGCCACATAGGGTTTTCTTGGCTATAATCTTTACAGAAGCAGATCACCAGGTCTTTTTGTCATGGAGCTGCTGGGTGGGTTCGAACCGCCAACTCATTGGTTACTTCCACCAGGGCACCTTGACATTTTACATAGGTGGTTGTTGTTGTTATGTGCCATCGAGTCATACCTGACTCATAGCGACCCCTCCTTGGGTTTCCGAGACAGTATCACTACAAGTAGATTGCCCAACCTTCCTTCCGAGGAGTGGCTGGTGGATTTGAACCACCAGCCTTCTGGTTAGCAGTCAAGTGCCTTAGGCACTATGCTACCAGAACTCCTATTTTACATATATGTGTACCTAATTTAAAATTTAGAGGAAGGATCACAGTAATAGTGAAGAGTCAGGAAATTTCCTGAAGATGCGCATGCTTTCAACTGAACTTTGAAGTATGAGTAGAATCCAGGTGGGCAAAGCTGAGGGGATGACTCACCATCCAAGAGCAAGGCTGAGTGTAAGTGACCATCTAATAAAGAGACAAGGCCAACTGGAGGGCACAGGTCTCAGCTATACTACTGAAAAGTGGGATGAGCTTGAGCAAGTTATTCTAACTTCTAGACCGCTGTTTTGTCATCTGTACGAATGGAGTAATAGAGTTGTTGAGAGGATTAAAAGGAAAGAGTAAAGCATCTGACCTCACCTTACTAAGAGCCTGGTACATAGCAAGCACTCAGTAAATGTTAACTCTCTTTTCCCTGATTTTCTTAATGTTGGAGAATAGTGTATATATGTTCCAAGTGACTGGCAGCTTGTCTTCATTTTAGGATAATTAGACATTCTCTTCCCAATTTGTATTCATGAATTTTTCTCTGATAGAACTTAAAAACTCTGAGAGCAGGGATTTTTTTTTTTTTCTTCTGTTTTGTTCACTGCTGTATCCTCTGGGCCTAGAACAGTGCCTAGCCCATAGAGGACATTGCATAATTATTTGTAGGATGAATTAACTAATTTGTAGGTTACAGAACATGGGACTTGTGGCCTTTCTGATTTACTGATAATCTGTTATCTAGGAGACTGAGCTCAGATCTGACCCTTGGGCATATCTTTGCACAACCAAAGGGAAAGGTGCAAACTGAAACAGATACATAATGATTTGAGTGAAGGCAGTTGTTTGGGATAAATTATCTAGATATCTACCTTCACTGAAACTGGGGAAACCTAATTCCAAGCAAGCCCCACCCTACTTTCTGAAGTTGTTTTTTCCTGGTTGTAGGGTTTTGTGAGGAGTTTGGGGAAGGGGTGGAGGATGGTTTTCCTGGAGGACAGGCTTCAGCAGTAGCTTGTCATTGTCATACACCCTTAGATGCTTAAGTGCCTGCCCTTGTGAAGTATAGAGTCCGCCTCAGTGACAGCACATCGTTTCCTGACAGGAACTCACAGGAAGACAGGCGTGGAGCTGGGGCAGGACATGTTTTGTGATCTACAGTTGGACAAATCAATTTGCAACCTCCTTTTGGCAGCTTGATTTTAGTTTCCCTAGGCTGTGCTTCTGGTTTTATAAACATTCAACTAGATCCTGCCAGAGCCAGCATAGCACTCCTTTGCCAAGGACCGCTGACTCTATTCACCATTGAATTTTAAAAAGCAAAAGTATAGCCTAACCATTAGCCTTTCTAAATTAATTTCTGTTGTTATGGTTGACATCTAATTCAAAACCCCTCCCAGTCATGTCTAAATTCGGACACTACGATCAGATAGCACAGCATATTCCTGTGCCTTTCATTGAAATCACCTTTATTTTTTTTCCTCCGTTGCATAGCAATATAAATAAAACACCACAAGTCACCAGGCCACATATGTTGGCTTAAAAAAAAAAAAAAAACTGAGTGCTGTTTATTCCTTGGTTTATTGTTGTGTGCTCAGCATTTTCCTATCATTGTGCTATACTGTGCTGTTCCGTGTTACTGACCAACAGGAAGCATTGTTAAAGTCAGATGCCATATATGGCAAGTTTGAAGTTGCACTTTTCCTTCTCACCATTATTAATGCAGCTTTGAGTTTTCACTTGGTGGTACCTAACAGGCGCTTTTAGGACAGCTGTCTCATTGGTTTGGGAGTGAAAAACATTTGACTCAACTAACGCTTACATAGGCCACCTTCTCCTCTCTCTCAACCTTTTCTCAGACAGTAACTTCAGAGCTGCCACCTGTCAGAAACTCTAGTAAGAAATAAAGTATTCTTTGGGAGATCATCTAAAACCTAGACCACCCCAGAAGGCAGACAGGAACTTCTTCAGCTTCACTGTAGGACAGTCTTCATTTCTGGTTTCTGCCAAGGTAGGAAGAGAGCAGTAATGGCCAGGCTGACCTTGTGGGGATAACAGGGGCCCAGTGCTGCAGAGACCCCAGGAGTCTTCCAAGGGGCCAGTCTATGCAGGCCAGAGTCATGGGTCAAACAAGTCTAGGAAATAAAAATCTGGAAGGTAGATACTGGAATCAGACTATTTGGATTACTCCTGGCTCTACTACTTACTAGTGGGGTACCTTGGACAAGGAATTTAACCTTTTTGAATTTCAGTTTCTAATCTGTAAAATAGATATAATAAAGCATAAACATCAAAACTATGATCATTGTTCAGATAAAATGAGTTAGCATATGGGAAGTACTAAGCATGGTAACAAAAACACAATGCACTGCCGTGGCATTGGATCCAACTCATTGCAACCCCTCCTTGGGTTTCCAAGGTGGTATCACTACAGAAGTAGATTGCCCAACCTTCCTTCCGAGGAGTGGCTGGTGGGTTTGAACCACCACCAGCCTTCTGGTCAGCAGTCAAATGCTTTAGACACTACGCCACCAGAGCTCCTAAGCATGGTAGAGGCACATAATAAAAACTTGTTAATGTAAGATAGTAGGAGTAGTAGGATCTAAATATCAGAAGTAAAAGTGGGAAAGTAGAATCCAGGATCCAAGAAGAAAAGCAAGCAGGTGACCTATGCCCAAAAGCAAAGATACAAGGGTCTTACAGCATATCAAGGCCATGGAGTCCAAAGGGGCAGTTCCTTCCTCTGTCATCAGTTCTTTCAGCAAGCATATGCTCACCATCTACTATCTGCCTGGCACCCTGCTAAGTGCTGGGAATTCAGAGATGACTCATACACTGTCCTTGACCTTGAGGCACACAGGGATTTGGTTAGAGTTCCATTTTGCCTTTGACCATAGTTTGTTGTTGTTATGTGCCGTCGAGTCAGACCTGACTCATAGTGACACCTCCTTGGGTTTCTGAAGGCAGTATCACTACGGAAGTAGATTGCCCCATCTTCCTTCCGAGGCAGGCTGGTGGGTTTGAACCACCAGCCTTCTGGTTAGCAGTCAAGTGCCTTAGGCACTATGCTATTGCCTGTCTAGTATCTGTGCTCTGAGGGACTCTGTCATACTGGTGTCCTCCTTCTCCCAACCCCTCAGCACCTAGTAGAGATTCAGCTCTAGCTGACAGGGTTGTGCTCACTGACCCTAGAGTAGGAACTGTTTGTCTCCTGCCCTACCTTTGTGCCACTAAGTAGAAGCCAAGGGGTGGCAATGGGTAAATGTTTAGCTTATTAGTGCTTCTCAAACTTTAAAGTGTATACAATTCACCTGGGGATTTTGCTCAAAAGTATGCTCTGATTCACTCAGTCTGCATTTTGAACAAATATAGACCATGGGGATGGTGATGAAGATGATTCTGGTCTGGAAAGCACACTAGAGACCCACTGGCTTAGAACTTGGCTGAAGAAGTTAGAGACCCACAAGTGTCTTTTTGTTTTTGAATGGGGTAGGGAGTGCCCTCTCTCTTGGCTTGCTTGTGGCAGTTCCCTTAATTCCAATTGCTACTTTACCATGATTGTTTTAAGAAACTATTTTTTAACACCAAGAATTAATGGTTTTTGGAATCACCAGTGGCCACCTGGCCACTGTCCATTTCATTTCACGATGTTATTCTAGAATATCACCCATGCAATATCTTGAATATCTGTGAATATCTAACCCAGCCCTGTGTGAGAAAAGAGAGCATAACCTCCACCTCTCACCTTAATATCAACAGTTAATGTCACAACAGGGCTATTCTCCTGAAGCAAGTGTTTTACTGACCAGTGAGACAAGTCATGTCAAGGCCACTAAGGAATACGGGTTACCTTGGCCTACCTTTTCATCCTCTTTGGCTTTGATTGGGCACAAAAATAACAATGATAAATATTTGTAGGATGTTTCAGTTTGCAGAATGGTTTCACATGTGTTATCCAATTTGATAATGTATCACAGTTCTATGAATAGATGTAACTATCCCTATTTTATAGATATGGAAGCTGAAAGTTATGCACAGTTGGTGGTACATCTAAGATCAGAGTCAGGTAAGGGCAAAGCCAGGATTTAGACCTACAGCTTCTGATTTTAAACTCCATGTTTTTCTCATTGTCTTAATGTTGTTGTTGTTGTTATTTGCCATCGAGTCAGCCCCGACTCCTAGCGACCCCTCCTTGGGTTTCCGAGGCAGTTATCACTACGGAAGTAGGATTGCCCAACCTTCCTTCCGAGGAGTGGCTGGTGGGTTTGAACCGCCAGCCTCCTGGTTAGCAGTCAAGTGCCTTAGGCACTACGCTAGAACTTGTGAAATATAAGATATGTGAGATGCTGCTGGTTTGGAAAATGTATAGGCTGAGACCAGAGAGGTTATATCCAGTGTCAGGTTTAGTCTTAATGCATTCCAGAAATGCAGATGCAAAGAAATGAGAGAAGCAAGAGAAGGTCTGAGAACAGTTTAGAGCACAGGTGAAGCAGGATGGAGAATTATGAAAGGGTATGAATCAAGACACAGTTTATGAAAAATAATCTCCATAGCAAAAACTGAAGAATGGTAAGCATTATAAAAATGTTAGCTATGTGCCAGCACTTTTCTAAGCATATTTTTATAGTAATTCCTATAATCTTCACAACAACCCTATTCAGGGAGTCCCTGGGTGGCACAAACAGTTAAGCACTAAACTTCTAACTCCAAGGTTAGCAGTTTGAACCCACCTCAGAAGAAAGGACTGGCAATCTGCTTCTGAAAGGTCCCAGCCTTGAAAACTCTATGGAGTGCAGTTCTACCCTGACACACATGGGGTCGCTATGAGTCGGCACTCACTCGCCATCAGTAGGTTTGGTTTGGTTTACTATCATCCTCACATTGGTACAGAGCTACCCAGTGGCAGAGCTGGGTTTCTGTGTGTGGCTCCAAAGTCTGTGCTCTTAACTCCTCCAAATCTGTAGACTAAAAGGGAGAGACTATTGAGACCATGACAAGCATGTGAATTCTGGACCTGCACTGGCCAATATGGTAGCAACTAGTCCCATGTGGCTATTTATATTTAAATTAAGTGAAATCAAGCATTCAGTTCCTAAGTCTCACTAGTAGCTACAGTATTTGACAGCACAGACAGAAAATGTTCATCATTGGAGAAAGTTCTGTTGGGCATCTCTAGCCTAAATATATTTATCCTTTCTCCCATAAATACATCTTTTCATGTTTTCCTCTTATTAGGTGTTAGAAAAAAAAAAAAAAGGGGGAATATACTTTCTATAAAAGGTCACTGACATTTCCAGTATAGCAGGTTTAGGAAACTCAAGGGAATTCCAGCTGTCATGGAAAGAGGGAGCATAGAGCTAAAATAAAAATTAGTATACGAGCTCTGGTAGCTTAGCGGTTCAAACCCACCAGCCACTCCTTGGAAGGAAGGTTGGGCAATCTACTTCCGTAGTGATACCGCCTCGGCAACCCAAGGAGGGGTCGCTATGAGTTGGGGCCGACTCGTTGTCACATAACAACAACAACATAGGAAAGCAGCAAAAAAAAACAAAAACAAACTCACTGCTGTCGAATCGGATCCGACTCATAGCGACCCCTCCTTGGGTTTCCGAGGCGGTATCACTAGGGAAGTAGATTGCCTCATCTTCCTTCCAAGGAGTGGTGAGGAAAGCAGCAGAGGGCAGTCATTGATGCCATGGGAATGGTGTTTCCTATCTCGAGTAGGTTTAAGTTTTCAGCTTAAATGTAACATTAGCAGTTCTACCAATATAATAATAAAAGTTAGTGTCAGGCACTCACTGTTTTAGTGTCTAACATGAATTCATTTAATTCCTTAAGGAAACATTATTACCTCCGTTTTGAAGATGAAGAAGCTGAGGGTCAGAAAGATTAAGTGACTTGCTCAAGATCACAAGGCTAGTTAGTAATTGGCGGAACCTGATTCAAATCCAAGCTGCATAGAATCCCTGTTTTCATCTGCTGCACTCTTCTGTACCTCAGGACTGTCTATTTGGGTGTTTTTGTTCTTACCCTATGTAAGGGCATCCGTACCAGGTCTGAACACTCAGAAGAGGTAACATTTTCTAGGAGAGCAGTTGATAGAAATTCAAAGTGTGTGCCAAGTCCTTTCTCCCCATGGTAATGGTGTTTGGGAGAGAATCCATTTATAAACTAGGGGCAAGAGAATTGGGGAGGGACAGCAAAACCCCCAAACATTACCAGGAAGCATCGGACGTTACTGCCTCTCATTTCAGAAATCCGCTCAAGCTCAAATCTGTCTGGTCTTTTGTAAATGGGCCTGTGCTTCCTACTTTCCTGCCCTCAAATGTGCTCTGGTAACGTTGCTGTTGAAAGCAATCTCTGTAAACTTTCATAATTTCTAAGGGATTCCATCCAAGCTAACCTAAAAAAAAAAAAAAAGCGTTTGACTTACTCCAATCCAAACTGATTTCTGCTTGGAACATTTTTTTTCTTCTCTCCATAACAACTAAATCTGAGTGAAGATAATTATTGATTGATATTTAAAAATCCTGTTTATCTACTCAAAAATAGTTCTGTCAACCATCTTAAAAAATATTAAACTGCAAAATAAATAATTTAATGCCTTGTCTTTGCTTAACTAAGCTTGATATGAATAAGACATCACAATAATCATTGTAACCTTCAAGATAAGTGTTTATTTATTCAGAGGACCTGTGGCAAGCTTACGATAAGGGTCACCTGGATGCTACAAGTAGGAAATTCAGAGAGCCTAGAAAAGACCATTTTTTGTGCCCCCAGAGTTTATCCCCTAAGGAATGAAAGGTGAGGAATTAGGAGGAAAGACAGATATTGGGTTTAATTTACTTCTGTGACTTGGTAGATTGGATTTTAGCTCTATATACATTTGATCTTCACCTGATAAAGCCATCTGCTCTCTGGACTGATTATCCAATAGTCTGTGACATTTGTTTTGCAGGTTAAAGAAAACTACACAGCTCTTTCTCCTCATTTTTGCAGTTCCCTACTCTTCCCCTCCTTTCCTGTGTATTTAGATAAAGGAAAAAAAAACATTGTGTATAACCACTGAATAAATGCAACAAACTTCCACTATCTATATGTAAATCATCTGCTTTGTCATTCACAACAAGCTTTTCATCCCAATTTTGTTTTCTTACCCTAAATTTGGTATTCGCCCCATACTTCTAAGCTGCCTCCCAGACATATCAGTTGATCCATGTTTAAAGCATGCAAGTTAATTTTAATTATAACGTAGAGCAAATAGTAGAAGGTGTGTGACACAAATATAGAGCCCACTGTTCTTTCCAGAGATGAATAGAACCCTTCTGATTCTGTCTTGGTTAGATTGCAGCATCTTCCATAAGGGCCAAGAATTAAGCATTGGTTGATTTTAAAACACTTCCTTACGTTCAGGAAGTCTTCCAGGAATTTCCTAGCATGAGCTTGTTCTTATGGAATTTTTTGAGGAAAATAATAGGGGAAGTCTGAAACAAATAGTATCTTAAGAAGTTGTCATGCATTTCCAAGCTCACACAGCCATCTGTCTCATCACTCACTGCCACAGTCCTGCATCCTGATTCCACCTCACCTGGTCCTGATGTCAAATGCAAGAGCAGCAGGGTCCCTCGGAGGAGTTTCACATGGATGTCATGCATTTGATCCTCATATTTATTCTGATAAAATCTTTCATTTTGAGAAGTTTCCATCTGAATGCTCACCTTGCTTTCACTGAATAATATGATGAAAATCTTGGGAGCTGGCTCTCTCCTCTTTGAAAAAATTAATATCATCTCCAGAGAAAATGTGCTCCTGACTTTTGCTCACTAATAGGATAAGACTCCATTACCCTTATGGTATCATAATGGAGTTTGCAATCAGCTTGAGAATAGGGAGTGCTCCATTACATGATTCCATCGGTGATAAGAATTGCCACCAAGAGCAAATTATTAGCTTAAAAGCTTTTAATGAAAACTCTAGGGTTGAAGTGTCACTTCCAACTTGGTGTGACTTCACAAAGAAAATTGCAAATTGTGTGTCCACATGCTAATCACCCTGGAGAAGTAAGAATGCAGCAGTGATTTTGTTCATTCATTCAAGTGTAATATGTGTGTGTGTTTGTGTGCTTGTGCACACATGCATGTGTTCTAGGTGGTGCAAATGGTTTGCACTCAACTGCTAATGTAAAGATTGGTGGTTCTAACCCAGTGGTGCTGCAAAAGAAAGGCCTGGTGATCTGCTTCCATAAAGATTACAGCTGAGAAAACCCTATAGAGCAGTTCTACTCTGTAACATGGGGTTGCCATGAGTTGGAATAGACTTGAAGGCAGTAGGTTTGGTTTTTGGTTTTATATGTGTATGAGTATGTATGTATACATATGTGTGTGTGTGTGTGTGTGTATGCAATACATATATATAGAGAAAGAGAAAGTATGATAATGGAATTAAGTGTTCATATGCCCTTGCCAGTAAAAGGCTGTGCATGGTGCATAGTAGGCTTAGGAAAACACAGAGATGATACTACATGCTCAGAGTTTGTTTTGCTTTTCTGTGGGCAAGGGTTTTGCTAAGTGTATCCAACAATGTGTTCACACAGTGCTTCTGAGGTGTCTACACAGTGTTTCCCAGGTGCAGATAAATTTGAAAAGAGTACTTTGCAAAGTATTCCCTTAGAGAGCTGTGAGGAAGATTGTTCATGATCACTACGATCAGCCTAAAAGATGCCTTTGTGAAGGTCCTTCCTTCATTTATGTAACAACTGTTTGTTGGGAGCCCACTCTACAAGGCAGAGCAGTAGGTGCTTAAGATACAGCAACATAGACCCATCCCTGCCCTCACAGAGCTAAGGCCTTAGTTTTTTTTTTTTTTTTTTTTATATGTGGAAATTAGAACATTTTATTATAAACATTACCAGAATATAAGCTGATTGTGCATCAGGACTCTTTGAAAACTTTTAGAACCATATTTAATCTAAGCTTATTATAATGTATTTTGTTTTTCAATTTCCAACCTAGAAAACACACTGCAAATTAAAACAAAGAAAATAATTAATCTAAATTGCTTTATAGAGAAAACCAACAAACATAAAACTATCTCACTAAAAACAAAGCAAACCCAACCAAGAAAATGGTTCTGCAAAGCCTCCAGTTTAAAACAAATGATCTCCCAAGGGAGTTATAACTTCACTATCACAGCAATTTGATGAATGAAAAGCAGAGGCATTATTATTTAAGGAAAATTACATTATATGTAAGAAAAATGTAATGATGCTTTTAGAAAGTAAGGCAAAGTAATTTTGTGTTGGAGAATAAGCACACTAAATACCTTCCATTCAGCTGGTCTTTGTTAGAAATTAAAGTACCTGTCCATATATGAGAAGTGATAAGAACATGAACTTCAACTATTGTGTTCAATTTAATCTCAGGAGAACCAACTAAATAGCTTCAAAACCCAAGGATAGACTGGTCCCACAGCATTTCCTCCTCTGTCCTTTCTTGGCCTTGATCCTTTTTTTCTTTTCTACGCTTACGTTCCTCTTTCTTAGAGGATATATCTCGACTTTTCTTCTCCTTTCGATTCTTAAGCTTTTCGGTACTGTCACTGACTGTTTCCACCTCTGTTTTCTTTCTTCGGATGCTCTGGTGTTTGTCTAAATCCATTTCCTCACTTTTCTTCTTCTTATGCTTGGGCCTCTCCTCCTCTGGTTTTTCTCTGCCTTCCTCAGGGTGTCTTTTTCTCCTCTGGTGTATCTGTTTATGACTGGCTTGATAGGCACTGGTACTGTTTTCTGAGGAGAAGTGCTCGTAAATTCCAGATTCTCCACTGTATGAGCCACAATTATATTCTTGCTGACTATGGTGCAGGGGTACTGGTTTTTCTGAGGTATAGTCCCTCATGAGTTGACAGTAGCCTGGAGAATCTAATCTCAGTCTGCTGTCATGAACTGGTAGCCGCTGAGGTAAGCGGTTTTCCAATGTTTGTGGAACATTGTATGACCTTGGGTAAGTCTGAATGGTTTCAGATGGGAGTGTTTGATTAGACATTCTGTATGTGGGTCTGGAATCACCCTCTTCTTTGTACCCAAAGGTTTCCAAATAGTTCTCTCTCATTTTTCTGAAACAAGTCTTTGGCTCTAAGCCTCTGGCTTTCTGCACTTTTATATAATCTTCAAGTTCGTCTTGGAAAGAGTCATATGTTTTCTTTGAATGCTTCATTAGGTTGACAGCAAGGGATTCTCTGTATTAGGCTGAGAACTTGGTGGAGAAATGTGATCATATTTGCTCATTAACTGCTTCAGTCTTTCAACATGAATTTCCCACAGTGAGACTGCAATAACCAGGGAACTAAAAGTCATGATGCAGAGATTATAAAATTTATTTTGTCCAATATTCCACTCCCATTCTCCTTCTCTGAGGCAGGGGCGGGTGTCTACAACTACTGTCCCCCTCCCAGCCAACGCCGCCAGCCGGGAGATAGGCCGGGGTGGAGGTGGCGGAGAGGCAGTAACAACCGCTGCCGCCGCCGCCGCCTCCGCCGCCGAGCAGGCGGGGTAGGCCTTAGTTTTTAAAGCTGCAGAAATACTTAAATAGAAATGGTTACAGGATCCTATAATAGATACGGAGCAAAGTAAGTATGTAGGCCAGAGTAGGCTTCCCAGAGGAAGCGACATTAGGGCTGAGAGCTATAGGCTAGTGGGTATTAACTGGGCAGAGGGGGAGGAGACAGCAAGAGCTGAGGTCTCAAGTGGGAGATGAGGACTGAAACTGTGACTAGAGCCAAAAAACCACCATTGCCATTGAGTCAATTCTGATTCATAGCAACTCTGTAGGATAGAGTAGAACTGCCCCATAGAGTTTTCAAGGCTGTAAATCTTTACAGAAGCAGACTGCATCATCTTTCTCTAGCAGAGAGTACCTGATGGGTTTGAACAGCAAACCTTTTGGTAGCAACTGAATGCTTTAACCACTGTACCAGCAGAGCTCCCTGTGGCTAGAGCACCTGACCTTAATTAATTGTGTCTCTTATCTCAGCAAAAACACACATGCTAGCTGAGAACTTTGCCAAATGATGCTTTTTACCTAAAAGAGGGGATTTCTGCTGGGTTCCATCAGTCACCAGATAGCAGTTGTTGTTAGGTGCCCTCCAGTCAGTTCTGACTCAGCAATGCCATGTGACAGAATAGAACTACCTCATAGGGTTTTCTAGGCTGTAATCTATGGAGCCACTGGGTGGGTTTAAACCACCAGCTTTCCAGTTAGCACAATTAGCAGCCCAATGCTTAACTGCTGCACCACCGGGACTCCTTCACCAGATAGCAGAATAGCGTTTATTTACAAGTTAGCTGCTCATCACCGGACTAGTGTCTCCTGGGGATCATGTTTGTGATTCATGAAACCTTTTTTTTTTTTTTTAAGTAAAAATAATAATGAAGATGATGATGATGTGTCATCAAGATAGGACATCCCCTCAGCAATCCCAGGAAGGGGAAATAAATGTAGTAAAATAAAGTTGAAATCCATAAACAAGTTCTGCTTCTTGCCAAATAACTTGTCACGGGCTGATAGCCATTTTGTTCATTCACTTTCCTTTAAATGCTTTTTAATGTCTTTAGTCCTCTCTTCTGTTTCTTTAGTTGTAAAGCTCAAACTGAACACAAAGACTTGTATTTACAACTTGTAACTTCATGTTCTGCAAACTCTCTGGAATGTGTTAGCTACTGAAATAACTTGCCCATGAAAATATATAATATAATTACAGGATAGCTGGTGACCCACTGCTTCACGGCACAAATCTACATGCCTCTGTTGGTTCCTTTAACTGCTATCTTTTCATCTTTGTTTCATTTTTCTTCTCTTTTTTAATTATGGATGTACTTTTGCCCTTAAAATCCTGTTTCATCACATCTTTTCAGTGCCCATTCGCAGTTGGTGCTCAGGCAGTAAATGATGGTACCTGGCATCTTCTCAAGTGCCTTCTAGTGGGCTGGTTGTGTGATTGACTTCTTACCTGCAGTGTTACTTCCCTCCTGGAGCACCCAGTGGGGGTGAGCTCCTCTATGAGCCTCTGAGCCTCTTGGGAGAAGAGACTATATCTTTCTCATCTCCGAGTCGTTGGTTCCTGGTACACAGTACATACTCCATTAATTACACGATTAACATTAAAGCCCAACTCATGAGGTTGGATGAAAAAATCCAGTCCTGGAAAAACATTTTTTCTGCAGGTAGTTGTTACAAAAGCATGGGGATTTGTACTACTCCTGGAGGCAGAGCCAGTGCTCAGCAGAATCTGATAATGTCAGTAAATTCTTAATGGCCCTTGCCTCTTGCCACATCCACACCGAGTGTCCTCTCTTTGGTCCTAAGCCCCTCAGAGTCTTTATCTGTCTGGCATCTCCCTGTGTCTGGCATTCAGACATTATTCATGTTCTTGATCGTTCCCATCAAAATGTGTGGCTCCCAGCTCCTCTCTTCTCAAGGGCCTGCCATGGGCTTTCTAAGATGGCAGCAAGTTAAATGGAAGCCCCGAATCATAGTCCACCCAAGCTTGCCTTCCAAGTCCCTGACCCTGACCTCCCCCAGACTCATGCTATTTCCTCTACCTGGAACTCTCCCCTGTCTCTAGTCCTTCCTGCTCACTGACTTCCAACTCATTCTTCCAGGTATAAATCTAAATGTCTTCTGTTGAACACTGGTTACCACACTTTGTTCCATCAGCAGTGTGCTTTTCCCCTTTAGCAGTGTCAGATTACCCAATAACAAGGTAAGCAAGGGCATACTTGTGCTTACTTATTAATCTGTAGTGAACAATTTCACATTTTTCCACCACGTCAAAGATTCTCCTACTAGCTTTGGTTGGCATCTGTCTCTCTCCCAACCTCACAATGTCTTCCTACAGAATCAAAGCCTCTTTTCAAATTTACAATCCCTAACAGGGTTGGAGGAGCTCTGGTAGCATAGTGGCTAAGGCACTTGACTGCTAACCAGAAGGCTGGTGTTTCAAACCCACCAGCCACTCCTCGGAAGGAAGATGGGGCGATCTACTTCTGTAGTGATATTGCCTCGGAAACCCAAGGAGGGGTCGCTATGAGTCAGTCCGACTCGACGGCACATAACAACAACAGGGTTGGAGTACCTAGTAAGCAAGGTAAGCACGCGGTTCACTTGTACTTACTTACTAATCTGAAGTGAACAATTTTACATGAGTTTCTGTGAAATTGTTCACTCCAGACTAGTAACCACAAGTAAGCCTGTGCTTACCTTGCTTATTGGGTCATCCGCCTCTGCTCTTCACACGTCCTGCATTTTACTGCATTTATTAGTTACATGGTTATTTTCTATGTTAGACTGTGAGCCATGCCTTTTTCATAATTGTTTCCCTAATGCCTTCCACACTATCTAGAATGGACCATTGTTGATGGTTAATAAATGTGAAAGGGAAGAAGGGAAAGGAGATGTGAAACAAGAAAAGGAAAAGAAGAAAAAAGAGGCAGCCTCTCTCTTTATGTGCTTTAACCTTGGCTGAGGAGCAATACTATATCTGAATGCAAGCAAGTGGCTGAGGTAAAAAGGAGAAGAGGGAAATGGAGACTGAAGGAGCTGGAGTCCTTGGGAGGTGCAAACTGTTAATGGGCTCGGCTGCTAACTGAATGGTTGGCGGTTCTGGTATCCCCAGAGTCATCTTGGAAGAAAGACCTGGCAATCTACTTCCAAAAAAATTAGCCATTGAAAACCCTGTGGAACTCAGCTAGTAGGAGAAATGAAGCTTTGACATATGCTACAATAGGGATGGAGCTGAAAGACATGTTGATCACGAACAGACAACTACTGTATAACTTCAGTTACATAAAAAGACAAGAAAAGGCAAATGTATAGAGTTTATTAGTGGTAACTATGAGGGGAAAGGAAGGTTAACAGGGATGAGAATAGTGCGTTGATTAAGGGTAGGGTTGCACAACAGATTATTGTAATTGCTGTCAATAAGTTGTACACCAGTAAAAAGCTGAATTGACAAAAGTTGTATGATAGACATATTTACAACAATAACAAAAAAAATGAGTAGCTGCTGAAGCTGCTTATGAACAACCAAACATCTCATGAGATTTAATTCCTTGGTTTGGAGATTTACAGTGATGGTTTCATGAAACATCTAATTAATGGCCTAATACTATTAATATTAATGATCTAAAAATGTTTAGTGCTTCTGTTCTATCTTCTAGTTCATTGTATAGTGACTGAGATCTTAAAAACTTGCAAGAAGCCATACAAAACACATTTGGTCTCTTTTTGCCTGTTGCAACAGAGGAAGAAACAGAGTCAGGAACAGGAGGAGGATATGGAATGTGTGTCTAATTGCCTCCTTGAACAATCGCCTCCTTTGCCAAGAGACCAGAAGAACTAGATGGTGCCCAGCTACTATATGGATATTTTGATCAAAGATTCTACAGAAGAATTCTTCTACAGAAGAATCTTTGATCAAAAAGGAAAAAAAAAAAATGCAGAACAGAGTTTTAAATTCTCATAGACTTTAGACTTAGAAAACCAAACCAAAATCACTGCCATCAGGTTTCCGAGGAGGTATTTCTTTACAGAAGTAGATTGCCCCATCTTCTTTCCCTGGAGTGACTGGTGGGTTTGAACCACAAACCTTCCAGTTAGCAGTCAAATGCCTTAGGCACCATGTCATCAGAGCTCCTTAAATATTAGATGAACCCCTGAAACTATTGCCTAACGTAATCTTTAAACTTTAAACCAAAAATATCTCCTGAAGTCTTCTTAAAACCAAACAATAGTTTAGCTTAACAAGTAGAAAAATGTCTGCTTTGAGCATTATGCTCTTTTAAGAGCATAATTTGGGATCAAATTGACAAAAGCAACTCAAAAGATTATATAGAAACCTTAGGAGCCAGTGATTTTATGTTAATGGAAGAAGAACAACTAAGAAAAGGAGGGTGAGAATGATTGTACAATGCAAAGAATTTAATCAGTGTCACTAAATGGTACGTGTACACACTGTTGAACTGGTGTATGTTTTGTGTATATTCTGAGCAACAAAAAAAATAGAAAATGTTAAAAAAAAATCCTGTGGAGTACAGCTGTATTCTGACACGTATGGGGTCGTCATGAGTTGGAATCCACTTGATAGCCACTGGTTAAGGTTAAAATACTGGATTAGTAGGGGTTGAAGGCTTTCCTCAGGCAGTTCCATGAGGTCACCATCTCTTTCACTGTGTGAATTACAGGGAGTGATGAAAGCTGAATGACATTAGACTTTGTTCCTGACTAGACTGGAGTCTGTATGAATTTTCTCAAACAATTTCTGGTCTTTGGTAGATCAACTAAAGTCTGGTGAACACAGAGTATTTCATGAGCCTTACAGGAATAAAGTAGTTAAAAAGGACCAGAAGGCTATATGGTTTCTGTTGATGCCACTTTACAAAACAGTGACTCCTCTGTCTCTCATCACAGGCAACACCAGCCCTGACCAGGTTTTCACCTACAATGTCCCTGACACAGTGAGCAACACCATGCTAGGAGGATTCCCCTCCACATAATGATGACATTCAGCTAAGCCACAGTTTCCTTGACCCAGAAGGAAACCCGTGTGGTTTGGGGCTCGGGTGTAGATGAGTAAGCGCAAATTTTTTTTTTTCCTTGCCCAGTGGCTTTAAATTGCAACCTCTCTTTTCGTTTTCCATTATGCATCAAACACATCTGTGCCAGAACTGGACAAATGTATTCCATCTGGGAGGATGATCCCAGACTGCTATAAATTAAAGTTTGTGTTCAGAGATTCCAAAAATGTGGCCTGGTGGTAGGGTGTCCCTGGGACCAGTCACCTCCTCCGCAGTCTGCTTGGTGGCTGCAAGCTTTGGCCTGATGCCTCTGTCAATAGTTTCTGCTTTGTATTTGGAAACTTTGCCTTTCTATCAAGTCACTGCAGAGATGAGGATGGGCAAGGCTGACAGAGAGGCTGTGCCAGGCAAGGTTGGCCCAGGCAGCCTCTAGGTGTTCCAAGGATGGTGCTTCCCCGTGGGCATCACTCTGTTTCTCTTGTCCCAGAAACAGCAGTGATCTCAAAGCTGGGCTCCTCCCAAACTGAAGCCCTGCCCTAGAAGACTTTCCCACTTTCTCTGGATAGAAATATAAGCCACCTACCATGTAATGATTTTTTTAAAAAATATTTTTAAAATCACAAGAGCAATAATGGAGAAAACTTAGAAAATACACTGCAAAAGAAAAAAAAATCACCTGTAGCCCCACCCTTCAAAGATGAAATATTGTTAATGTTGTAGCTTGACTCCTTCCAATGTTTTTCCACACCATGCTACCCTTTTTTAAAAGTCAAAAATCTTTTAAAAATTGATTGAGCCCAGTTCTTGTAGCTGTCCCTCACATTATCCAATTAGTGCTTTCCTCTAAGTACTGGAAATTTTTACTTATTCCGTATTTGAGAGTCCAGCTGGTAGAACTCTGTCCCCTGACTTCCCTGTGAAGTTCTGCTGCTTTTCTGAAGCAACAAGGGAATTAACCTTTGGGGACAGAAGGTAAAGACAGAGAAAGTCATATAAATCCAGCCACATAGCCCACAGGGTAGCAATGAGTCCTTAACAAACAGGCTCACAAGACAGAAGGATGTTGTATTAAAAGGACTCTGGTCTAGTCCTGACATTGACATCATTTTTCCTTATTAAACCTCTATGACTTCCATCCTTTATCTTCTTGCCAGCATCTGTGAATGTTCTTCCATATTTGGGAAGGGGAAGCCTCTCGATTGTCCATCTGGTGATAGGCTAAGGGCAGCTGAGCAGACACTGGATTGGGTTGGCAGAACAGGAGGCTATTAGATGTAAACATCTCTGCTCACTATCCCATAGTGCCTCGAGCACAGAAGGTGCCCAGTAAATATCTGCTGATTGATTAATACAGTGAAATTCAAGAGGGGTGTTTATGGAAGGCGAGGACACTGTGGCTGGAGACAGCTGGCAGGCAGCTGTGGAAGTCCTACAATGACAGAAAAGGTTCCAGCTCCAGGGCTGAGACTCACAAAAGCCCTCAGAGTGGTGAAGGAGAGGAAGCGGGTGATGACTCTACCAGCCGCCAGCCCTCAGCCTCTCTGCGGAGCCACACAGCACGTAGACCTCGTTTTTTCAGAAAATTATTTTTTCCCTTTCTCACTTTCCATGGAAACTCAAAATAGAAAAAAAAAAAAAAAAAAGACCAGTCTCCCTCCTTGCAACCATCCCTAGGCAGCATGGTGACTGTTGAGTGGGGGGAGAAAGAGTTACAGACATCTCTAAAAAAGCTTTCTAACTGGGAACTGCACACTCATGAGATGTGGGCGGAGTCTGAGGTTGGTGTGTTTCTTTCCATTTAGAAAAAAGGGTTTCCCCCAGATCCCAGAGTTCATCTTGCTCTTGGTGACCCAGCAACTGAAGCACAGTCACCTGTCACTGTGGTGGTGTTAGTTGATTCCAACCCATAGCAGCCTCATCAGGTGTGCAGAGCAGAACTGTGCTCCATAGGGTTTTCAAAACTGTGGCCTCTGGATGGGTTCGAACCCAGAGGCATATCTATGGAAAATCACGTCTGTGGCAATTAGTTTTCAATTGCTGAATGATCTTACACAGCTGGCAGTGAAAACTGCAATGACAAATAGAAACTGTTGATTGGTGCCCCCCTCAAGCGGTACCCAGGGCACGTGCCATACCTGCCACACCCTAGATATACCTCTGTTCAAACCACCAACCCTTCGGCTAGTAGTTGAGCTTAACCACCCAGGGATTCCAGATGGTGTTGGTAAAGAGGTCCAAATTACCCAACAAGGGACAATAAGGCAGGGGAAAGATGCCCTCCAAGGGGAATGTTATTGGACCATTCTTTGTGAGAAGGCTTCCAGGCTGTGCTGTGTATGCCCCATAACCATAGCAGCCTGACAGGATGGGAAAAAAATCTGGGCTTAGAGTCAGTAAACCCCAATCCTATTGTGATACCGGGGACCTGGGAGGCTTCAAGCACATCATTATCTGAGCCTCAGTTTCCTCTCCTGTGAAATGTGAAGGGTGGGCTAGGTGATCTCTGAGGGTTGACCCTCTACACTCTGTGACTCCGCCTGCTCTCGAGTTCATGTACATTCTCCCCTCCTAAATGTGGTATTGTTTACTTTTCAGCTGGCAGGGTCGGCAGTCATTGCTTTTGGACTGTGGTTTCGGTTTGGAGGCACCATGAAGGATTTATCTTCAGAGGACAAGTCCCCAGAGTATTTCTATGTGGGTGAGTGATGTCCTTTTCCCTAACCATTAGCTCAGGATGGGACTGCGTCTGAGAGAAATCAGGCTTAGAGTATCACCCGCCCTTTGACTTCAGTGGAGGGAAGGGGCAGAGGATCAGGAAAGAGGTGGAAACGAGTTGGTCTCCTGGTCTCCTGGTCTCTCCTGTAGAATTTTCTCCTTCTCCAGCTAAGTGGGCCTGGACTCCAGATTTCAAAAAAACTCAAGAGCATTGTCATTATACGTGACACCCCTATCTGACTGGCTGTTTTAAGATCAGTGCCAGACATGACCTTTAGTTGCTTATGGTGACCTCTGCTTAGAGAGAAGGAGGGTGCTGCACGGGTGATTTTCTCCAAAGCCCCGAATGCTCCATCTGGGTCTCAGAGTTATGTGGACAGAGAGGATCCCACCCTTCACCTGGCTCATCCCTTCTGCTCTTTAACATCAAGGAAGGCCACTTGGGGTAAGATTACACCCTGTATATGTCTTTCAATGACTTCAAGGAAAGAAGTCCAAAGGAAATGTAACTAGAATTCATTTCCCAAGAATCAGAAAGCTCCCTTTTGCCCCTAAGTGAAGTGGGCACACCACACAGTCATTCACTCACTCATCTGCCTGGGATGGCAAGGGCTCTGCTGAGTCAGGATTTTATTTTATGATCTTGTATTTCAAATTGTGTAGGAGAGAAATATAACCATGACTAGGGATAGCAGAGCAGATGGGAGGAGAGAAGAAAGAGGAGGAGAGAAGAGAGGAAGAGAAGGCTGCCCTTGGGGAGGATGGGAGGAAGTTTTAGGGGATGGGGTGGCCAGGCAGTAGCTCTGCTTCCTGCCTGCAGCAGGATGGGGTGAGGAGTGCAGGGTGAGATTGTAGCCTCCAATACTGAGACGGTATTGGGAGTAGGAGCTAAGTTTATATCCATATGTTTAATTCTATCTCATCTACCCTGGAGTCCCCGGCTGGCACAAATGGTTAAGTATGCAGCTACTAACTGAATGGTTGGTGTTTTGAATCCACCCAGAATTGCCTCAGAAGGAAGGCCTGCCTTCTGAAAAATCAGCTATTAAAGGCCTTATTGAGTGCAGTTCTACTCTGACACACATGGGGTTGCCATGAGTCAGAATCAGCTTGGCAGCAGTTGGTTTTGTTTTTGTCTACTTCTGGTCTCTCCTGTAGCATTTTCTCCTTCTCCAGCTAAGCGGCCCTGGACTCCAGATTTCAAAAAACTCAAGACCATTGTCATTATACATGATACCCATATCTAACTGGCTGTTTTAAGATCAGTGCCAGACATGACCTTTAGTTGCTTATGGTCCCTCTGCTTAGAGAGAAGGAGGGCCCTGCACAGGTGATTTCCTCCAAACCCCAAGAATAGTGGAGTCTGCTTCTCAGGAGACACAGAGCCCAGCCCCACTCAGAGATGTAGCCATCCTCACTGGAGGGCTGCTCCTGACCTCCTGCTCCAGGGCTCTTCCTGCCGAGCTCTCTTCTGTGAGGAGGACAGTCCTATCAGGTAGGATACTTTTAGAAGAAAGTAGTAGAAAACCCACTAAAAGATGCATAACAATAGAGACATTCCACATTCCATCAAATCTTAGATTCAGCCCATTGTAAAACACCCAATTATATTGTTGTTGTTGTTGTTATGTGCCTCAACCCGACTCATAGCGACCACTCCTTGGGTTTCCGAGGCAATATCACTACAGAATAGGATTGCCCAACCTTCCTTCCGAGGAGTGGCTGGTGGGTTTGAACCGCCAGCCTTCTGGTTAGCAGCCAAGTGCTTTAACCACTATGCTACCCCAATTATATTAGGTTCCACTAAGAAAAGAAAAGAAAAAAAAAAAAGCTGCCAGTTTAACTATGACATGCATCCTAATTTTGGAAATATTATAATGTAAAATACTGTACATCTCAAAATTGATGAAATGTGCCATTTTACATATATATAGAGAGAGAGAGAGAGAGAGAGAGAGAGATATCTGGAGTTGTTGAATTCCCAAAATTCCTTCAGTGATCAACAAAGTCATGAAGAACCCCAGTTCTTTCCTTCTTCCTATTCTGCCATGCTCAGTATATTTTCAGACTTGTCCCTTTATGAATACAAAATATCTGCAACAGCGCCAAGTGTCATAGCCTCATACTGCTACATCCAAAGGAGAAAAAAGGAAGTTTCACCTCACACGGCCATTTTTAGGAATATAAAACCTTTCTCACAAGTCCCCCAACAGACTTCCCCTTGCAGCTTATTGGCCAGAATTCCATTGTGTGTTCACGCCTAAACCAATCTGGTCAAGAAGGGAATTACTATGTCTGGCTCTGACAAATGGAGAGTCACTCTTAGGCCTGGAGAGGGGCCCAGGCTCCCCAGAGGTTCTCTTAACACTTGAACAAAATTGGAGTTTTGTTCAAAGGAAGAAGCAAAGGACTCTGCCATAGTACTTACCACTGAAATGCTCTTTTCCACCTACATGTTTTCCAGGTGTCACACACCCTTTCATCCAAAAGCTAACACACACATTTAGCATATTCCTCCTTGAAAAATTCCTGGCCTGGCAGGCTCTGAAAGCTTCCCAGAAGAATTCTCACCTCCCAGGACAGGCCCTGAGTGCTCCAAGGACAAAGCTCAGCCCTGCCCTTGTCTTGCACCCCCTTCAGGAGCCAGTGAGCCACTTATATGTCCCCTGCTCCATGAACTCACAGGAGCAGGCATAGGGGAGGGCGAGAGAAGGATTCTGCCTCTTGCTTCATTTTGCTGACATTCCGGTAGCCGCTTACTTCATTTCTAATTCACTTTTAGCATAGTCACAACGCAGTTCCCACTGAATTAACCACAGCAAAGATTTAATCCTCCCAATTTGGTGGACTCTTGCCTCTCCAGACATAGATAGAGACAGTGTCCAATTATAAATAACAGCCAACACAAGCATGTGGTACTGACATAAACACTGAATTAAGATGTGAGAGGGAGCCCCAGCCTTAAGATGGAGGGGTACTTGAAAGGGGCCTTGAAGGACAACTAGATTTAGAAAGACTGTCAGGCAGATACCATCTTTTCCTGTGCTTATAGCAAATGTGGCTAATTATACAAGATACTTTTAGGGGAGTCTTCTTGACCCAGCTCTTCCAGTCATTTATAGATGATCCTCAGGATGAACGCTATTGGCTCTTTTAGTTCTGAGGTCTATAACTTGATGTCCTAGCATAGGTCAGTTCTAGTACAGCAGTGGAAGTCTTTTGCTCCTGAAATTCCAGCATATTGGGTGTTAGTGTTCAGTCTATCTGCTCCTGGCTGTGCTATTAGGTTTGCCCTAGAACTCTGTGTAGCTCATGTCCCTCAAGTGTGACTATCAGGATTTTCCAGGAAAAAAAGCTACATTTGTGCCCTGAGGTGGATGGGGAGGAGTCCATGCTTCGTTACAGCCTAAACCACAGAGAAACACCAACCAATTCAGTTACATTCAGAGATTTCTTTCAGGTTATTTGGCCAAAATTAACTGCCTAAAACTCAGTCATTTACTTACTCTTATCACCAAGTCTGAGGGATGATGTTCTGAGTCATGTGAAAAACACGTAAGAGGGGCCATTTCCATCTCAAAGGTAATAAACGTTTGGCTATCTGAAAAGTTCTCCATGTTATTTCAATATTCTGTATTTCACCAAGTATTTGGTTTTATGTAAATACAGCTACAGTCTAGGTATTCAAGCAAGAATGCCTCTATTTTTTCCATTCCTTGTAGGCGACTCCATTTGGCAAAAAATATAACCTATCCATGGATATACATCAGGAGCTCTGGTGGCGTAGTGCTAAATTTAGGCATTTGACTGCTAACTAGAAGGCTGGTGGTTCAAACCCAGCGACTCCTCAGAAGGAAGACTGGACAGTCTACTTCTGTAGAGATACTGCCTCAGAAACCTAAGAAGGGGTTGTTATGGGTCAAAATTGGCTCGATGGCAGTGAGTTTGGTTTGGTTTTAGGTTTTTGGATACATCAGCCAGTATACATAGTCCTGGGCTCTGGGATCACACAGAAAAGTAAAAGAACACTGTACTTGCTCCCAAGTCATTTGCAATCTGTTTGAAAAGACCCACAGGTTTGACAGGTAAAGTTACTATAAAACTAGTGTGTAACTAAATACCAACAAAGTGATATTGGCAGTGGGTGTCTCAGGAGTCATTCTAAACTGGTGAGGCAGAAGGATTTGAGTTAGGTTTTAACTCAATAGAATCAATAGAGAGCAGGAAGGATGAAGAGTAGAAAAGGTTCTGGGGACAAGAATATGCCAAGTATGTCTACAGGACTGATTAGCAAGCCCAGGCCAGACAAACCAAAAACACAAAGCCCACTGCCATCAAGTCAATTCTGACTCATACCAACCCTATAGGACAGAGTAGAACTGCCTCCATAGAGTTTCCAAGGCTGAAAATCTTTAGGAGCTCTGGTGGCACAATGTCTAAGATATTTGACTATTAAACAGAGGGTTGGCAGTTCAAACCCATTAGCCACTCCATAGAAGGAAGATGGGGCAATCTACTTAGGTAAGGATTTACCACCCAATGGGGGTCACTATGAGTTGGAATCAACTCGATAGCAGTGAGTTTGGTTTGATTTGGAAATCTTTACAGAAATGGATTGCTTCATATTTCTCCCATGGAGTGGCTGGTGGGTTAGAATCACTGACTTTTTGGTTAGCAGCCAAATGCCTTAACCACTGTACCACCAGAGTTCTTTTCCTAGGCTGAGCAGAGGATTCTTACTGTAGTGTAGAGGATTGAGGATGGTGGAAGGTAAGATCAGAGATGGTCAAGTGAGAGAAGGTGAGGAAGGGTAAGTATAGAGCTTTGAATTTGCTTGTTTGTTTAATTTGCTGACTTTTTAAGCAATAGAAGGATAATTTAGAATTTTAGGGAAAGGTTGATCTGTACTGTAATTAAAGAGATTACTTTGGCAGAGTGGAGTGAGAGGTAATCACAGGAGAGAAAACCAACATGCTAGATTATTTTTATAGTCAGGCCCGAAGAAATAAAGACATAACCCAGGGTGATTGCAATAGGAATTGTGAAGAGAGGGACAGAAAAGAAACATTATTAAACATTATTAAGTCTGGCTAATTAAATCACAAGACAGAAGAAATCAAAACAACAAAAGGTATCAGTGATAGACCAAGTCAAGCCAAGAAGTAATAATTGATTTTGAGATGAAAAGCTGAGTTACAGAAGTCAGGTGACTCCTACACAGTCAGGAGGGAGCAGTTATGTGGAAATGAGGATGGAAGCCAGTCTGGGGAACGGCTTCTGTCTGTGTTGCTCCAGAAACAAAGTAGGGCACCATGTTAGCTATTATGGATTGAATTGTGTCCCCCAAAAAATATGTGTTGTAAATCATAACCCTTGTATTTGTGAATATAATCCTATTTGAGAATAGGGTTTTCTTTATTATGTTAATGAGGTCATGCCAATGCAGGATGTGTTTTAAGCCAAACACTTTTGAGATGTGAAAAGAGCAGATTAGGCACAGAGACACATAAACACAAATGGAAAGTTGGATGCCATGTGAAGATCACCAGGAAACTGAGGAAGAGAAACTGAAAGAGACAAGGATTTCCCCCCTCGCCCCCAGAGCTGACAGAAAAAGTCTTCCTCTAGAGCTGACACTCTGAATTCAGACTTCTAGCCTCCTAAACTGTGAGAAAATAAATTTCTGTTTATTAAAGCCACCCTCTAGTGGTACTTCCATTATGGCAGCACTAGATAACTAAAAGACATTAGCTGATAGCAGTTTCACAGGTATAGATTTGGGCTCAATATAAGAAATGTTTTTTAATGATTTGATAAGTCAAAAAAGTATAACATGTCCAACAACTGAGGAATGGATAACCAAACTTTGGTACATTCACACAATGGAATACTATGCAACGCTAAAGAATAATGTAGAATCTGCAAAAC
>NW_006921597.1:11209437-11228488 GCF_000298275.1 Orycteropus afer afer
AAACCCACCAGCCACTCCTCAGAAGGAAGGTTGGGCAATCTACTTCCATAGTGATACTGCCTCAGAAACCCAAGGAGGGGTCGCTATGAGTTGGGTCACATAACAACAACAACATGTAGAGTAGGAGGGTGAACTAACTCTAATTCCTGATTCTGTTTTCTAATCCAAAGCAAAGCAACATGCACTGCCTGAGATTGAGGAATGAGTTATCATGCCCTATCTTTATAGACATATCTGTCAAGACTCTTAATTGCAAGTCACAGAAACCTGACTCAAACTATCTTGAGGGAAAAAAAAAAATTGTTCCTGTAACTGAAAAGTCTAGTATTAGGACTAGTCTCAGGGACTCAGATGATATGATCAGAATGCAGTTTGTAGCCATCACTTGGCTCTGCTTCCTCTGGCCCCATTCTTGGGCAGGTTTTCTTTCCACATGACAAAATGGTTGCCAGTGGCTCTGCTACATCCTCTGAAGTAAACTCAGAAGAGGAATGCACTTTTTTCATTCCAACAAGTCCTTCTAAAGTGCCAAGCCTAACTCACATTGGCAATATTGGTTCCAGTGCCCATCCTGAACCAGTCATTGTGACTAGCTTCTTGGGAATGGCTTGTTGGCCTGAGCCTGGGCTACATGCCTACCTTGGAGTTTTCAGCCCCATTCAAACCATATGGACTGAGAGTGGAGGTTCATTCATTTCTCCAATGGAGAAAAAAAGGAAGTGAATTCTGGGTAGAGAAAAATATAAGTGCATACAACAGAGCCTGACTCCTTCCTGCTTGTTCTTGGTGGCCTGGGGCATGGATATGAGTTTCCTCACCCTTAGTTCTTCTTCACTGGCCACATCTCCCCTCTTCAAGTCATCCCTGGAGTGGTTGGTGGAAAAGATGCTCATGGCCAGTGCTCCAAATCTGGTGACGTTATCATAGAAACTTATCAGTAGGCAAGTTAAGGAAATTCAAGATCACAAGGTTAAGTGACAAGGTCTGGCAGTCAGTGGTGGTTTCCCAGCCCCTCAGAGGTGGTCCTCAGCCCAGGTCTGCTGACACCTGGACCTGTGAGTGCTCTGTTCCCTGGGCTGCCTCGCTTCCTTGCTGTATAGAGGCAGCAAGAAAAGCTCCCTGTGAGGTCAGGGACCTTTTCTCCACTTCAGAGAAGTGAATATGAATAAAAATAGCAATATATATGTTCACAGAGATTGGTATTTCTTTTCCCAATAAATTCTTTTCCAAATAAGAGAGGTACCTGCTCACTAGCAATAAAATGAGATGAGAACTACACTGTTGTTGTTGTTGTTATTTGCCATCGAGTCGGCCCCGACTCCTAGTGACCCCTCCTTGGGTTTCCGAGGCAGTTATCACTACAGAAGTAGGATTGCCCAACCTTCCTTCCGAGGAGTGGTTGGTGGGTTTGAACCGCCAGCCTCCTGGTTAGCAGTCAAGTGCCTTGGCACTATGCTACCAGAGCTCCCTGAGAACTACACTAGGATACCATTTATGGACTTGCATAGCAAACAGGATGAGGTAATAGTACTCTAAAAATGTCGGCCCAGTTTTTGGAAAATATCACTTCATGTGACAGGGCACTGATGTTTATGAGTATATTCTTTTCAGAATTGGTTCCAGAGCAATCAGCCCTTTAAGCTCTTATCATCCTTTTGTTAGAGTATGTGTGAACAAGCTTGGCACATGCAAGTGGCTCTTAAAGAAACAAGGCCTCACAACCCAAGAGTTCTGCCTCTGAGAGGAATCTCAGAAGCCATGTTGTCTAGCTCCCTGCTCCTTGGGTAGCTGACTGACAAAGTTTCAAGGAGAAATTGTTCCATCTTCTAGGAATGCTTTCCTGTCTGGGGTCCTTGGTTCTTCCTCCTTGGTGATGGAGAGAGGCTCCCTTCCTGTGATAAAGATCCAGACTTAACTTCAAAGCTGTATATCCAAGAACAGGGAGGGGGGAGTCCAGCTGTGGAAGATTATGGAAAACAAGGACAGGGAAAGAGCATAGTCAGACTGACTGCTGCCTGTCATCTCTTGAAGGACCCCTGATTTCAGTCAAGGCCTGGAGGTCGATCCAGGGTCTCTGTGTCCACTGGTTACTAATGCGGAGAAGGAAGAACTCTGGTAAGAACAGAACTGGCAGCAAGCAACTTGGGTTTCCAAGACCCTTCGCCTTTTAGTCTGTTGCAATGACTTCTGGGAGAAGCCCCCAGTCTTCCAAACTCTCCGACCTCCCCATCTGACTCCCTGGCCTCTGGGGCTGTCTCTTGGACAGAGAGATGCCCCCAAGGGTCTTCTTCCTAGGAGAGCAGGGTGGGGAACCATCCCCTCAGCCTTGGAAAGCTGTAGAGACAGTGTGTGCTTGAGCACATGAGGTCATGTCTGTGAGCAGAGGATATTAGCGGGTTTTCTCCGTGAAAGGGTTGCCCACACAAACAGGAACCACTTGGCTCTCCAGGATCAATCTCCGGATTGCAGCTGACTCTCCCTGTTAAATTCAGAGTGCCGGACCCTGGCTTCGACTGTGGCTGGAAGTTCTGTGTCAAGAAAAATTCCTGTGCTGAGCATTAAACGGGGCTGACTTGCCTTTTTAAAGACTCTGACTCACTGGTAATATTTTTTTTAATTCTTAGTTTTCATTTGTACCTAAAAGTCATGGTAGCTGGCTGGCAGAGCTGTGCTGTAGCTTATACTGTTGAGGCAATTTCTGCAAAGCATTTTTACAAGAAGGTAGATTAGATAATCAGATTGAGAAATAAGAGGAGTTACCTAAAGCCATAGTTGGCAAACTTGGATTTCTGGCTCCTGACCATGTAGTTTCAGAGAAAAACCCAGGGATCATAAATTCTAGACCTCTCAAAAGCACTTTTGTCAAGAATGAAGAAAAAGAAGGCTACTGCCCTCCTTCCATTATAAAATTGCAAACTTAACAGATTTCTAACCAAAAGAGTAATTGTGTTTCTGAGTCTCACCTAAACTGTAGCTTAGGAATTAAGGATATGCATTTTGGAGCAGCCCTCCTGAGTTTAATTACAAGTTTGCCACTCATTAGCTATGCAATCTTAAGGTAAATTAATTTCTTGCCACTCATTAGCTATGCAATCTTAAGGTAAATTAATTTCTCTGTGTCTCAAATTCCTCAGCTGTGAAATATGGATACTAATACTAGCTACCTCATGTTGTTGTTGTTAGCTGCTACGGAGTTGGCTTCAACTCATGGTGGTCCACATGCACAATGGACCAAAACACTGACCAGTCCTGTGCCATCTTCATGATCAGTTACAGTTTGGACCATTGTGATCCATAGGATTTACATTGGCTGATTTTGGGAAGTAAATTTCCAGGCCTTACTTTCTACTCTGTCTTAGTCTAGAAGCTCCACTGGAACTTGTTTAGCAGTATAGCAACACACAAGCCTTCACTGACAGATGGGTGGTGGCTGCACATAAAGTTCAGTGGCCAGAATTGAACCCGAGTTTCCACATGAAAAGCAAAAATTCTACCACTGAACCACCATTGTCTCTCACTAAGGTTAGTGTATTAGATGACTTAACACATTAACATGCTTAAGCACAGTACCTGTTGTGTAGTGAGCCCTCAATAAATATTAGCTCTTTTAATTACATTGAGGGCATGCTGAGGAAGGGATTAGTCTGTGAGAGGCATAATTACATGTGAGGATGTAGGAAGAAAAGATAAAGGAGTAGTTTAAATGTCATTTAGTCAGAATGAAAGAATACTTTATAACATTAAGACTTCTCAATCGGCAGGTTCTTGAGCTAATATATGTCAAGTGGACAGTACAAATGTCACACAGAGCAGGCTGAGCCACCAGTAAGTGGTGGATACCACTATTAGTGTTGAGTGACTCTGTAACTTAATACATGTTAAGCACTTAGTACTGAAACTCCAAACCAAACTCACTGCCCATCAAGTCAATTCTGATTCATAGTGACCCCAAATGGGTTTCCAAGGCTGTAAATCTTTACAGAAGCAGACTGCCTCATCTTTCTTTCATGGAGTGGCTGGTGAGTTCAACCCACTGACCTTTTGGTTAGCAGTCAAATGCCTTAACCACTTGTTAACTAACCAAAAAAACAAATTTAAAAAAAAAAAAAAAAAAAACTGCCGTCAAGTTGGATCCAGCACATAGCGACCCCTTCTTGGGTTTCTGAGGCAGTATCCCTGGGGAAGCTGGGAAGGAAGGAGAGTTGCAGAGGCACAAAATGTTTTTAAATGAAAGAGGGTCATTAGTAGGTTATATAAAACCATTTGCTGCCAAAAAAGCCACTAAAGTTAGTGACCATGCCAATATCCATGGAAGCAGCAGTCAGGAAATCAAACAGTGTATTACTTTGGGCAAATCTACTGCAAAAGACTTCTTCAAAGTGTTAAAGAGCAAAGATGTCACTTTGAGAACTAAGGTGTGTCTGACCCAAGCCACAGTATTTTCAAGCTGCATATACATATGAGAACTGGACAATGAATAAAGAAGACCATAGAAAAATCAATGCATTTGAATTGTGGTATTGGCGAAGAATATTGAATGTATGATGGACTCCTAGAAGAATGAACAAATCTGTCTTAGAAGAAGTGCAGCCAGAATGCTCCTTTGAAGTGAGAATGGCCAGACTTCATCCCTTGTACTTTGGTTATGTTGCCAGAAGGGACTCATCGTAAAGTAGAGGGTCAGCAAAAAAAAAGGAGGACCCTTAATGAATGGATTGACACAGTGGCTGTGATGGCCTCAAGATTGGCAACAATCGTGAGGAAGGTGCAAGACTGGGTGATGTTTTGCTCTGTACATAGGGTCGCTATGAGTTGGAACCAACTCAACAGTACCTAACAACAACAAAAGGGAGGAGAGTATTTTTAAGTGAGTTTATGCTTGCAAAGCTTTTAAGAGGTCATTCTCTCCTTTTATGTCAATTCAAATGATGCTTCTAGCTTACAAAGAACTGTCTGAAATCTAAGAGAGAAGTGATAGAATTGTCAGGAAAGAAGGTGTCCTAGGAAAAACTCTTGTTGGTCGCATGTCATTGGCATTGCAAGGCCAAGCTTTTTATGATGAAATTGCAATCTCAAAGTATATTCTTTTTTCAATTCAAGGCAACTAGAGCTTAGAAAGCATGAGGAATTTGGCAAATAGGTCATGCATTTGTCACACACGCTGCTGCAGAGGGGAGAGAGTTCTATAGAACCAATCTCAGAATTAAAATGAGACTGTTAAGTGTTTACTCAACAGCTAGTTTTTGAGGACCAGACATTAAAAAGGATAAAATCCTTTTGAAATCCACAGGTGGCCTTCAGGTGTGCAAAGTATTACAGTCAGATTTGCAACTAGACTCAGTTGTTGTTCTTGTTGTTATGTGCCGTCGAGTCGGACCTGACTCATAGCGACCCCTCCTTGAGTTTCCAAGGCGATATCACAACGGAAGTAGATCGCCCAACCTTCCTTCTGAGTAGACTCAGTTGTTGTTGTTGTTGTTGTTATGTGCCGTCGAGTCGGCCCCGACTCATAGCGACCCCTCCTTGGGTTTTCGAGGCAGTATCACTACGGAAGTAGGATTGCCCAACCTTCCTTCTGAGGAGTGGCTGGTGGGTTTGTACCGCCAGCCGTCTGGTTAGCAGGCAAGTGACTTAGCCACTATGCTACCAGTAGACTCAGTAGGCTCAAGAAATTTTGCAACTTGTCAAATTTCTTTTGATTTTCCCTTTAGCCCCAACAAGCAGTGCTTCTTTGGAATTGGACTGAGTCTCAGGGCCCACACATACATATCAGAGGGATGGAGCTTTGTTGGGAATAAACCTCTGGAGTTAAAGTGTCTGGGGCAGTTTCAGTGTGTATTGAGTTCTGGGGTTCTGATTAGCTCAGAATGGAACATTGTACAAATAAGCAGATTTTCTTGAAGAGTTCATTATTTTAGAAGGGCTATGAGCAAAGAGTGTTGCCTGAAAGCTTGAACATACTTGTTCACAGATTCCTGTGCCTCTCTGCCCACTGGGCCACCAGCTTGCCAGATGTACCACTCTTTCCTATATTCCAGACTTTCTCAGGAGCCTTTTCTCAGGGTGTAAAACCACCATCCACCACTCATCAGTCAGTTTGTCATACTGTGGTGGCTTGTGTGTTACTATGGTGCTAGAAGCTGTGCCGCCAGCATTTCAAATCACCCATAATGAACAACTCTCAGTGGAGCTTCCAAACTAAGATGAACTAGGAACATTTACTTCCAAAAATTAGCCAGTGAAAACCTTGTGGGTCACAACAGAAGACTGGCTGATACAGTGCTAGCAATGAGCCTGATTCATTCTGTGAATCATTTATCCAACAAATACTTATTACGAATCCTGCCTTGTGCTGTGTATATTTTAGATAGGATGAATAAGATTTGTTTGAAGACTCAACATCTACCCAAAAACTAGACCAGGTGTCAAATGAGTTCCAACTCATGGTGACCCCACGTATTGAAGAGTAGAACTGTTCCAAAGGGTTTTCAAGGCTGTGACCCTTCAGAAGCAGATCTCGAGGCCTTTCTTCCAAGGCTTCTCAGGGTGAGTTCCAACTGCCAACGTTTTTATTAGTAGTCGAGCATTTAATCATTTGTACCACTCAAGGAATTCCTAACATCTATAGAGAGAGACAGATATGAGAACCTGCAAAAGCACAAAATGGAAAAGAGTAAGTCATGTTTAGGTCATGGTGAATTCCCATGTGGCTGGAGTGTAGGAGAGACTGGTACCTCGAGTAACACAAGACTGTGACTTTCTGCAGAATGTGTAGGATGTATCATGTAGCAATGAGAAGACAATGAACATCTTAAGCAGAAAATCGATATAATAAGGTGGTTACACACAAAACATTCTATGAGACCACTGGATAATGTGTTTCAGCCAGGTGGTCCAATAGAAAATGTATGGTGTGGTAACCAAGGCTACATCCTATGTGTCTCTTCCATTTTCCATCTCTGAGCCCCATTTGTAAAACAGAAATAACAACATTTGCCTAATTTACCTAATGGGGCTGTTTTGAGGAGCCAGTAAGATGATAAAAGTGAGAGAGTATTGAAATTTAAAAAAAAAAGAAAAACAATAGGGTTTTCAGACAGTAGAGTCAAATAATAGTATTCTTTTTGGTATGGTGTCATTTTTCTCATTATTACATCCATACCCCATGAAATTATTGTTTAAGAGAAAAGCAAAAGGGAGGAAGTGGCAGAGCTGGGACAGCAGGACTTCGCCTATCCCTGAGCAAGGCTCCTGTGAGACCAGGCCTCACCATGCAGGAAGCTGAGCAGCCTCACTTGCTGGCCTCTTCGGTGTCAGTGAGCACATAGATCTGCCCACAAACCGCATTTAGCAGCCCAGAGGGGCCCCAGGAAGCACCCTGAGTGCTGGACTACACGATTTCCTCACAGAGGTGGGACACCAGCTCCCCACCCTCTCCGGAGAATGGGAGTGGTTTCCAGGTGACTCATAGGAATAAAATACAACTAGCATTCTTCGCAGCAAGTCAAGTACCAGGTCCCATATTGTGTTCTAACTTATCTCAGGATCAGAAAAGGAAATACAGAAAGGCTAGGCTTTATTGCTCTCAGAACAAGAACACTTCTGCCCTCTTCTTTCTCTGTGAGAACAACTGTTCCATGTACCTTGACTTAGTAGTAAGTTAAGGTTGCTAGTGTTGCTAAGAAGGAGCTCTGGTTAAAGCATTCGCCTGGTAACCAAAGGTTAGAGATTTGAACCCATCAGCCTCTTGAGGGAAGAAAGATGAGGCAGTCTGCTCCGGTAGATTTTCAGCTTTGGGAACCCTAAGAGACAGTTCTATTCTGTCCCGTTTGGTTGCTATGATTTGAATCAACTTGATGGCAGTGGGTTTTTTGGGTTTGAATGTTGCTAGAAGGAGCCCTGGTGGCACAGTGGTTAAGCACTCAGCTGCTAACTGAAAGGTTGGTGGTTGGAACCCATTATCTGTTTCATGGGAGAAAGATATGGCAATCGGCTTCTGTAAAGATATACAGCCTTGGAAACCCTATGGGGCAATTCTACTCTATCCTATAAGGTTGCTATCAGTTAGAATAGACTCATAGCATAGCATGGCTTAATATTGCTAGAGAGGCAGGGTAGAGTGATGGTTATGAGTCAGCTTTAGTAACGGTTACAGTCAGATGGATATTTTTATGCCAGGTCTGCCAAGCACCAGCTCAGTGATTTCAGGCAAATTTCTTAGCCTTTTGGTGCCTAGGTCTATAAAATGGAGATAATAATAATACCTACTTTACAGGCTGGTCATGATGATTAAATTAATCTTTATGTGTTAGGTGTTTAGAATAAAATAAGCCCTCAATAAATGTAGCTAATGTTATGTTAATAACAATATTCAGTATATATTAGCTTATCTGCTGCCCTCATTGGGTAGTTTCTTGTAACACATACTCATAACCTCCTGTTATGGCCTGAACCAAAAGCCCTCTTTCTATCCCATGCACCCCCTGCTTCCATATCTATACCTGGGCAGATCATCACCCCTTTTCCCTCCCAGACACTCCTGGCTTCTCATGAGGTGAGACAGCCATTAATGCCATAGGTTCATGGGAACCAGAAGGGTTCAGTAAAAGCCATGACTTGTCCCCCAGCTCAAATCCTAGCTTGTAACCATCCCTGGATGCAAATTTATCCATTCATGCAAATAATAGTAGTACGTTATAAGTGGTAGAAATCTTAACTGTAAAATGTTTGCCATATAGAAGGCATACTGTCATAATGAAGAGCATGAGACTTAGGAGTCAGACAGACAGACATTGTTTCCAGTCCTGGCCCCATCATTTCCTGGTTGTGACATGAGGCCTTGAGCTGGTTTCTTCACCTTTGTAAGCTTTGGTTTTCTTCTCTGTGAAATGGGGATAATAGTAGCCCTACCTCATTGGTTAAGTTAGCTAATGTATATGAAGTGCTTAGCTAATGTGTATGAAGTGTTACCATTTGATATTATTATCAATTAAATGCCATGATACCCCTAAAATCTTGCCAGGCTGTGTAGAAGGCAGTGCTGTTAGCGCTCGCCCTCAGGGAAGAGAGACCAGAGACGGCCTTTCTCTAGTCGGGCTTGGAGTTGGAAGCATCTCCTCTGACCTCTTCCCACAGGGCTATATGTGCTGGTTGGAGCCGGAGCCCTGATGATGGCCGTGGGGTTCTTTGGATGCTGTGGAGCCATGCGGGAGTCCCAGTGTGTGCTCGGATCAGTAAGTGGTGTCAGGGGTTGGGGGAGTGGCAAGGGATTTGGTCTGAAGGGAGTCCAGACATCTGGCCTCCAGCCTCAACTCTTCCACAGACCCACTGAGACCTTGGCAATTCACTCCCTCACCCTGCGTCTCAGTTTCTCCATGTCTTGCATAAGAATAATATTATCTTTATCCTTGCCTCATGTGGAAAGTGTGAAAATAAATGAGTATTAGTGTGAAGATGTTTTGGGAAGAAAAATACCTAAGAATTATAAAAGATTATTATGATTGTGCTTGGCTGCTAACCAAAAGGTCAGCAGTTCACACCCACCAGCCACTCCATGGAAGAAAGTTGAGGCAGTCTGCTTCCATAAAGATTTACAGCCTTCGAAACTGCCCACAGGGGGCAGTTCTACTCTGCCTTAAAGGATCACTATGAGTTAGAATCGACTCGATGGCAGTGTTTTTTTTTTTTATTATGATTTTTCTTCACAAAATAATATTTCAAGGTGGGTGAGGCAGCTAAAATATTCCCATAGCCTGGGAAGTGCTGTTTTCTACAAGAAAAGCACTTCTGTTTGAGGTGAATAACTTAACCAGACATCCATTTTGTGGCATATTTTAATGAGCAGCTACTTTTTTCTGAAAAAAAAAAAAAATCAAGTAATTTCAAATAACTGCTGCACCTCTAATGTGGCCTAAGAAGAAAGGAGAGGGACAGGAAAAGAGAGATTTTTGTGTTTCTCCAGGGGAAGTCAGGACAGCAATTTTATTAGGCAGCCTCTCATTGCTCATTGCAATCTCTGGATTTTTCAACTGTGGCTGCTTATTTGTGATCTCTTGCTGTGTAAAATTCCTAAGTCATCTCCTCAACCCTCCATTCTTTTTCTCTTTCCCTTGTTGATGTCTATCTGTTCTGGTTCTCACTGAACTTGGTTTGACCAGAGCAGACTCAAGAGGCCTGAACAGAGGGGCATCCCCCTCACTTGCACTCCCACTTCCATTCCCAAAAGTACCACCTCCTCCAATAGGCTGTCTTTCTGGACCATGTAGTCCTCCCCAAGCTTAGGCCCTACCACTCATTCCCTGTCTCCTGACCCTATTTTATATTCTTAATAGAGCTTAATTTGTTCATCAAATATTTATTGATCACATAGGTGTCAGGTACTGTCATAGGTTCGGGGATTTCTAAATTACTAACTGAAATTATTGTATTTGCTTTTTTATTGTTTTATTTATCACACCTTCTCTCCTCTGATATAATGTCCCTGTGAGCACAGATATTGGGATCTTATCTTGTTCACCACTGTACATTCAGCACGAAAGACAGTACCTAACACAGAATAGCTGCTCCTTAAACAATTGCTGAATCAACAAATTCATGAATGAATGAACAAACTATAAGAAAGTGACTCAGTTGTCACATAAAAGGGACTGAGGAGGCATATGTTTCCCGTGAATCAACTAAACTAACAGCTTTGCTTAATGTTTTTCAAATAGAACTAGAATCAAATAACCTAATTACATTGAAAAGGTACTGAATTAATGAAGTTAGTGTTTTCTCTCCTCTGCAGTTTTTCACCTGCCTACTGGTGATATTTGCTGCTGAAGTAACCACTGGAGTGTTTGCTTTTATAGGCAAGGGTGTGGTAAGTAAAAATGGCTTACAATGTTTTCTATATGATGGTTAATGTGTTCACTTTATAGTGAAGGATATGAGAATATCAATACGCACAATATATTAAGAAACCAAATAATTACCAAAATTATAGTTTAAGCAAACCTTCTTGACCTATAAATAATGGACTGAACTGAGCATATGTTTCTATGAATGTGTGTGCTTATGCATGTGCATATGTTTCTAGGGAAATAGTCTGTAGTTTTCATTAAATTTATAAAAGGATCTAGGATCTAAATAATAATAATAATCAGGATCTCAAGTATGAGACTGAGCCCAATTTGAAAGTGGTTAGATTGGAGACCTGAGGAAGAATATACATTCTCATCCCTTGTTAGAGTTAGACTGTCATTTATCCTTAAGAATTGGCCTAGACAATAGAACTAACAAGAGGCAAAGTTATGATAACTTCTTAGCCACAGCCAATCATCCTGAAAGAGTGAGTTGTTGGATCTGTGGTCTCGGGACCATGGTCACAGGGGTCATCAGGCTCAATTGGCATAACACTACACAAAAACATTGTTCTACCTCCTACTTTGATGAGTAGCGACTGGGGTCTCAAAAGCTTACAAATTACCATCTAGATGCAACAATGGGTCTCTCCTTGTCCAGAGCAAAGAAGAATGAAGAAAACCAAAAACACATGGAAACAATTAATCTAAGGAACTAATAGACTATGTGAACCTCAGTCTATATGACCATGAGGCCAGAAGAACTAGATGGTGCCCAGCTACCATTGTCCACCGCTTGGAGAGGGATCAGTGCAGGAAATCCTGGATAGAGTGGGAGAACAATGTGGAACAAAACTCAAAATCATAAAAAAAAAAAAAAAAAAAAAGACTAGGTTTACTGGTCTGATAGAGCCTGCGGGACCTTCAAGACTATGGTCCCTAGTTACCCTTCAGGTCTGGAATTGAACTCACTCCTATAGTTTCCATCCAAACAATAGACAGGCATAAGGGGAGAATATTTACATAAGGTAAATATACTCTTAGGATGATCAATCATGGAAGAACAGAAGGGCAGTATCTGCACAGGGAGATAGCTCAAGGAGCAAGAATGCATAGAAGGACACAGGAAAGAGGTAACTACAGGGAGGAAGCGGGAAGAGAGCTGTTAGATTGTGGAGAATTGCAGTTAATGTCATGAAACAAAATGTGTATGAACTGTTGTATGGAAAATGAATTTGCTCTGTAAACTTTCACCCAAATCACACACACACACACACACACAAAAAAAAAAAAAAAATTGGCCTAGGCAGAGACTGCATTGTCCTCAAAGAAAAAAGCCTGACCTATTATGGGCTGGGTGGTTTAAATTTGCTACCTGGATGGTAGGTGTCCAGAACACCTGGATGGTAGGTGTCCAGAATAGGTTCTTAGGAGAACCCACAGAAGGAGTGGCATTCTTCCATGGGTAAAACACACTGGGAAAAGGAAGAAGAATGGACTCCTAAGTTTACTGTATTTCAGATAAATTCATGTGCCACGAATATTGTGTTTATGAACTTATTTTAGATTAGAAAAAGAAAATGGTAAAAATATAGAATAAGTAAATGTCACTTCCTTTGGAATTTTTCTTAAGTAGCTAGTTATATTTATAGATTAGTTTAAGTTCAACTCCATATAGAGGTAGAATTGGATCTTATGACTTTTTGAGGATCACAAGCCTTTACACTATAAAAAGTATTTAATAAGCTTTATGTGATATTTCAATGTAGAAACATTTTTCTTAGTGATGAACACATTTTAAACCATGTCATGAAAAAATGTGAGTACTTTTAACCAGTGGAGTACCAACAAGACATGGGACCCAATCCTGGTTATCCAACCAAATCACCTGTGGGAGGAGGGCAAGAATCTAGGTTCCAATGAAACCTGATACCCGAACAGTTTTGGGAACTTCCACTCTAAGAAATTTGTCTAGTCCATAGGAGTCTGTTCTTGTCTAGTCATTCTTCCATCTTCAAAAGACTTTAGATACTCCAGAATCTGTAACCTCTTATATATATGCAGAATTCCCTTAAAATATAGATAAATAATATGGGAAGACAGAATTTTTAAAGTGTGTGAAAGAGGAAATTTTCCTTGATGAAGAAGAACATTTAAAATGCCCCACTCATTGTCCCTTCCATTTAACTGGTTTTTTTCAGGCTATACGTCATATTCAGACCATGTATGAAGAGGCTTATAATGATTACCTTAAAGACAGGGGAAAGGGAAATGGGACTCTCATTACCTTCCATTCAACAGTAAGTAACTGCACTTCTTTCTTAAAATTATATCTTCTAAAGATTATGCAAGGTTCTCTCTAATCACCTTGATTAAGAATAGAAATAAATTCAGTTGAGCCAAGCAGTGCTTTATAATTTAGCCCTTATGAGAAGCATGATACGCGTTAGGTATGGAACCCTCGAGGACAGAGAAGCCCAGCACACAGAATTCACAAGAGAAAGTCAGGATACGTGCCCAAAAAAGATAAACGAGAACAAAGAAGAACACAGAGAAAGCAGCCTACACAAATATGTTACAAAATAATCAAAAGCCATAAAAATTTGAGCATCAGGTTTATGCTGAGCGGTTAGTCTATACGTGTATAGGGAGAACATTTTGATTCCAGAAAAAGCAAATGGCTCAAAGAAACGAGATACAATGAGGCTTATAAAAAGAAGAGGAGAGAGAAATATAGAAGATCAACCATTGGCTAATCTTGTTGTTGTTATGTGCCAGTGAGACTCATAGTGACCCCTCCTTGGGTTTCCAAGGCAGTATCACTAGGGAAATAGATTGCCCAACCTTCCTTCCGAGGAGTGGCTGGTGGGTTTGAACCGCCAACTTTCTAGTTAGCAGTCAAGTGCCTTAGGCACTAGGCTACCAGAGCTCCTGTGGCTAATCTTACCATGATTGATTGAACTCTACCCTCCCCCTGGTATCAGGCCCCAAGATGGTCTCTGACTGCAGCCATATCTTTTGAAATTCAAATTCAATGAGGCTAGTTTCAAGCAGGAAAGAAAGGATTTGCAATTTAGAATGAAAGAAAAGCCACTGGCAGATTAATTTTGATCAGGGATTTCTTTAAAGTGAGTATTTGGTTTTGTGTATAAGAAAACCCCAAAATCAAAGCAAGATATGTGCTATCAATTTCTCTCTTTGACAAACACCAGGTTCTCTGGTGTAGCACTGTGGTATAACACAAACAACTGTGCCCTTCATGTCAGAAAAGCTCATTTCTAGTGGTGGGTGGTTCTGCCACTGAACACTTTTGTGACTTCTAGCTAGTTACTTAGCCTCCCTGATACTCAGCTCCCTGTTCTGTAAAATGAAGAATTGTGTGCGATAGCCATGCTCCCTTCTCCAATATTCTGTGGGAATATGCTGTTGCTCTGCACAGTTAGTCAAGGTAGGCTTTCAGAGGAGATGGGCAAGGTCAGGGATGTATGATTTCTTCAACACTGTTATATTGAGCCCTGATAGCATTGTGGTTAAAGCTCTCAGCTGCTAACTAAAAGGTCAGCAGTTCAAACCCACCAGCTACTATCTGGGAGAAAGATGTGATAATCTGTTCCTGTTAAGATTTACAGCCTTAGAAACCCTGTGGAGCAGTTCTACTCTGTCCTATAGTGTCACTACGAATCAGAACCAACTGGAGGACAGTGGATTTTGTTTGCTTTTTGTGAGGACAGTGGATTTTGTTTGCTTTTTGTGACACGGAGAAGTAATGTATTCCTGGGCCAAGTGTTTTCAGGTATCTGAGCTCTTTGTGACAGGAACGTCTTGGAAAAGCCAAGTATTAGCTGCCAAGTATTTACATTGTTTAGCCTCAGCTGCCCCAGGGGCATCAAGCAGCACACAATTTCCTTTGTGTTTAAAGGGCCATCCCCAAGGCATCACACCTGTTTGTTGGCCAGTCTTCAAGCTCTGGTCTCCTGACCCTGGGGATTACTGTGGCCATTTCTCCTTCCCACTCTGTCCCCAGTTAATGAGCCCTTCCTGAAGCTCATAAACTTTAGCTACCCAGCAGGGTTAAATTACTACCAGTCAGGAAAGAAAGGATCTAAAGGCCCCGACTCCTGTCTAAAAAGCAGCAATTTATACCAACAATTAATTAGCTTCCTGCCACATTTGGGTTGCCTTGAGTCACTTCCTATCATAAAATTCAGACAACTTTAGAGAAGTCATTTTCTTGTTTTGCCAACACAATTATGTGATTGTTCACTCTTTTTCCAGAAATGCCAGTTTGTGTTGCACAGACTAGCCTTCATGCCCCTTTGTTACCACAGCCATCTTAGTCGTTGGCAGTAATCACCAGGTTTGTAGTTGTTGTTCTTCTTCCCAGGTGCTAAGCTCTCTTTTCTGACTCTAGTTTCAATGCTGTGGAAAAGAAAGCTCTGAACGCGTCCAGCCCACATGCCCAAAGGAGCTTCTAGGACACAAGGTAAGCTTCTCCACCAGGATGCCCATCCTACCTGTAATGTAAAATAGTACTTGCCCTCAGAGGTGGAGGGAGGGAGGGTTAAGTCCTACCTCTGAAATTTCAGGTGTCTCTATGCCTTGGCTTTATTTATGTAAAATAAGCAAAGTAATGCTGAGTCATGGTCTCCCAGAACCCTTTGATGGGGTTGATGTGAGGCTGACTTGCTAGTAATAATGTGAAGTATTTACGACATTAATTAAACTCAGCAGGGCCAGAGGTATACACACTGAGAATGTTGCCTGACACCACTCCATGAGTCACAACACTGATAAATGCTTTACTTGTTAAGTACTGTGTGCCAGGCACTATGCTGGTTTCTGGGAACTCAAAGATGCAAAAGACATGGTTTCTGCCCTCAGCAGCCTCACAGACTAGTCAAGGGAGATAGTGATATGACAGAAGTCTGTACAGAGTTCAGTGGAAACACAATGAACAGGCTTTACACAGAGGGGATCCTTGAACTGAATTTTGATAAGGGAAAGTCATTCTGGGCCCAGAAAGTGTTATAGGACCAAATGCGGTCCCTGCCCAGTGCACAGTCAGGCCAAAACAGTTTACACACCAAGACTAAGAAGAGAGAAAATTATTTATTGCGATGCAGCAATGCAAGGAGTAGGGCCAGTACCCAGATCTGACACCCCAAGATGCCATCAAAATAGAGCTTTTGTAGATTTCAGAAGAGGGGGTTATGCATATTCACAAAAGATTGAGGAATTTGGGGCGTGAAATGGTTGACTATTGGCCCAGAGGCGGATGAGTCACACCAGCTTCCTGTCATCAGCTGATAGGGGCTTGGGCAGGGAAGAGAGTGTCTGTTCCCTTTAACTTTTGTTCCTTTCTGCCCTTCTGTGCATGTCAGTGGGCCAGAGTTAATTTACAAGTTGTTTTCTAAGACACTTTTAGCATGTCTATCACCTGCAGGAAAGAATGTTTTCCTTCCATTCAGTTCTTTAAGGAACTGAATACTCATCTGTGCAGGGTGAGGAAATGTTGTTGTTGTTTGCCATCGAGTCGGCCGGACTCATAGCGACCCCTCCTTGGGTTTCCGAGGCAGTATCACTACGGAAGTAGGATTGCCCAACCTTCCTTCCGAGGAGTGGCTGGTGGGTTTGAACCGCCAGCCTTCTGGTTAGCAGTCAAGTGCCTTAGGCACTATGCTACCAGAGCTCCTAATAGTTGGGGGTAATTTAGTTTACTTATCTATTCCCATCTGGGTACCAGGTGGGGGAAATAGTTTTTACTTTACTTGGTTTCAAAAGCAGCAGGAACAGAAACATAGTGGTATGAAACTCCAAGATTGCAGGAGATAGGGAATTCAAAGGGAATAGTAAGTGATATTTTTAGGGAGGCATGCAAAAGCATGATTTTATATCCAGTGGTTGGGGGAGCTATTGCCTTTAGCACAAGATTAAAATAATCAGTTTTGCATATTAGAAAGAATACTCAGGCTGCTGAGTATTGATTATGTGAAAGGTCAGCAGTTGAAACCCACCAATGGCTCCATGGGAGAAAGACTTGGAGATCTGTTCCCATAAATATTATACCCTGGGAAGCCCTATGGGGTAGTTCTACTCTGTCACATGAGGTTACTATGAGTTGGAATCAACTCAGCCACACACAATACCATCACTCAGGCTGCTAGGTGTGAAAAGTGAAATAGGAGGTTGGAGACTAAGGATGGAGACTACTTAGGTGAGGCCTTTGGTCATCCTGGTAAAAGAAGCTAAGAGGCTAAAGCAAGTCATAAACAGTAGGATTGAGGAGGAAAAGATAAGTTCAGGAGCTGTTCAGGAGATGGAATCAACAGGTCTGGGTGACTTACTGGGTGTAAACAGGGAGTGAAAGGGAGGAAGCCAAGATTTCCAGAATTCTGCTTGGATGACTGGGTGGATGGAAATTCCACTCACTGAGAGATGAAAATATAAGAAAAGGCACAAATCCTGGGGGCAGATGACACTTTCCATTTTGGTCAAGTTTACAGTTGAGGTGCCTGCAGGACTTAAAAGTAGTCTGAGCTGAAGATGCAGGTAGGAACCCCCAGCTTATTGGTGGTAATTGAGGCCATAGGAGTGGATAAGAATACCCAGAGAGCATGTGTAGAATGAGGAAAGAGATGGGCTCAGGACACTGTCCTTTAAGGGGTAACCCAAGGACAGGAAGTCAATGCAAGACAATAGAATACCACTCAGGAAGTAGGAACAACAAAGTTTAATACATGCTACAATATGGATGAACACCACTCATCTGTCAGTTTGTCATACTGTGGTGGATTGAGTGTTGCTGTGAGGCTGGAGGCTATGCCACCAGTATTTCAAATACCAGCAGGGTCACTCTGGTGGACAGGTTTCATTGGAGCTTCTGGGCTAAGACAGACTTGGGAAAAGGAAGGGACCATCCACTTCTCAAAGAATTGGCCAGTGAAAATACCATGGACTGCCAGAAGAACTAACAAATCCATCCTGGAAGAAGTGCAGCTGGAATGCTCCTTGGAAGCGAGAATGGCCAGACTTCATCTCATCTACTTTGGTCATGTTGTCAGAAGGAACCATTCCTTGGAGAAAGATATCATGCTTGGTAAAGTGGAGGGCCAATGAAGAAGGGGAAGGCCTTCAACAAGATGGATTGACACAGTGGCTGCAACGATGGGCTCAGGTATAGCAAAGACTGTGAGGCTGGCACAGAACCAGGCAGTGTTTCATCCTGTTGTATGTAGGGTCGCTATGAGTCAGAGCTGACTTGAAGGCACCTAATAACAACAACAACAGCAATATGGATGAAGCTGAAAGACATTACATTATTCTGAGTGAAATAACTCAATCAAAAAAGAATAAATATTGTATGACTTCACTTATATAAAAAGACTAGAAAAGGCAAATGCATAGAGACCAAAGTTTTTCATTTGTTACTAGGGGTGGGAGGAAGGGGAAAGAAGGGAGGGGGTTAACAGTGATGGAAAAATCATATTGGATAAGGATAGATTTGCAAAGACAGTTATTATAATTGCTGTTAATAAGTTGTGCACCTATAAAATTTGGCAAAAATTGTTTGATAGATATATTTACAAAAAGCAAAAAACAGATCATGAGATTTGATTCCTTATTTAGGGTTATGGTTTCATGGAATATCCTAGTTAATTGGCCTAATAATGTGTTTAGTGCTTCTGTTACCTACTCATTTCTTGCATAGTGTCTGGAGTCTTAAAAGCTTGCAAGTGGCTGTCAAAGGCACAGCAATTGCTCTCTATTCCTCTGGAGCAACAGAGGAAAAAGGAGACTCAGGACTATGAGGAGGACAGGGACTGTGTGGCTAATTGCTTCCAGGAACAACTCCCTCCTTTGCCATGGGACCAGAACTAGATGGTGCCCAGCTACTATTACCAAACATTTTTATCAAAGATTCTATAGAAGAATCCTGATCAACAGGGGGAAAATGTAGAACAGAATTCCAAATTCTCATGGATTTCAGAATTTCTCATGGCTCCATGGAGACACAAGGCTGGATGAACCTGTGAAACTATTGCCCTGGGGTAAGCTTTAAACCTAAAACCTAAACTATCTTCTTAAAACCATACAATAGTTTAGCTTAACTAGTAAAATAATGGGAGCTCTGGTAGCATAGTGGCTAAGGCACTTGACTGCTAACCAGAAGGCTGGCGGTTCAAACCCACCAGCCACTCCTCGGAAGGAAG
>NW_006921597.1:11228588-11234533 GCF_000298275.1 Orycteropus afer afer
GAAACCCAAGGAGGGGTCGCTACGAGTCAGGTCCAACTAGACAGCACATAACAACAACAACAACAGTAAAATAATGCCTCTGCCTTGGGCATTATATTCTTTTAAGAACTATCTGTGATCGAAGTGACAACAGAAACTTGAAAGATTAGATTGGAGTCTTAGAGGGCACTGAATTTACATTGATGAGGAAGAAACAACTCAGAAAAGGAGGATGAGAACAGATGCACAACTCAATATAATCAATGTCACTGAATTGTACATGTAGTAACAGTTAAATTAGTATATGTTTTTCTGTGTATATTCTCAACAGCAACAAAAATTCTAATATAACTAAGTTTTCAAAAAATAAAAAAAATGTCAGTGGAAGAGACAATAATGGAAGAGACAAAGAGTCAGGGGAGAGAGTCCAAAGGCAGTGGCATCTAAGAAGCCAAGGGAGGAGATAGTTGTGTATAGAGCCAAATGCTATAATGAGGACAAGTAAATGAAGACTGAAAATTGTTTGTTGGATTTGGTGCTTAGAAGATCATTAGTGACCTTTTCTAGGCAGTTCAGTGAAGTGATGAGAGAAAACACAAGTACAGTAGGGGAAGAAGCAAGGATGGATACAGATGTGGGGACAATGACAGAGATGCTTTAAGCATTTGACTGTGAAGGGATGGACAATATTTTAGTTTCACTTCATGTCATGAATCATCCATTGAATGCTTATTGAATCCTGAGACTTCTGAAATGAATAAGACACAGCCACTGCCCTCAAGGTGCCTATCATCTGGCTGAGGAGACAGACAAGCAAGCCATTAACACTGTGAGTAAAGGCTACAATGGAGGGAGCCTGTCAGACTCAGCCAGGTGCATGGGAGTCAAGGACTCACAGGAGGCTTTCTTGACATGATTCTTAGGATGAATTGACCTGTCAGCAAACAAAACTGGGCAGGGTATTCTAGGCAGAGGGGACAGGCAAAGGCATAGAGGCAAGAGAAAAAAAAAAAAAAACTTTTTGCTGTTGAGTCAGATCCAAAGCATAGCAACCCTTCCTTGGGTTTCTGAGGCAGTTTCACTATAGAGATAGTACAATCTTCCTTCCAAGGAGTGGCTGGTGGGATTGAACCATCAGCCTTCTGGTTAGCAGGTAAATGCCTTAGGCACTATGCCACTAGAGCTCCCTAAAGGGAAGAGAAGTAGATATATTCCGGTAAATGCAGGCAGCAGAAGTGGCTGAGAGCCCAGGGTGCCTGTGAGAGATGAATACTCTGAAGAGGAGAGGAACAGTTTTTGAAGAGCTTGAATACTTTTGTGAAGCCAAGAATTTAGACTTCACATTGCCAGCTTCGGAAGGTGGAATCTGAGGTGAGAAAAGATATGATCAAATTTGCATGTAAGTGAGGTTGCTCTAGTAGCAGTTTGGAGGACTGATGGAAAATGAATAACCTGGAGTAAAGGACATCAGTTGAGAAGGGTGTTATTATTGTCCGCCAAGAGCCATTAACTGGTAACCAGCTGGACTGAGTGGCAGGAATGGAGAAGAGAAAGCCATTCAGAAAGTAGAATCTACAGAACCTGGTGACCAGCTACATATGAGAGAAGAGGGAAGAATCTACTGCCAGGTTTCTGCCTTCCTGCCTGGATAGATGATGGTGTCATTTGGTGAGTTGAGAAATAGAAGGAAAGAGGTAAATTTTGGAGAAAAGAAAATGAGTTTAGTGTTAAACATACTAATTTTGAGGAGTCAATGGGAATGTCCAGTATGCAATTGGAAAATCTAGTATGTGACTAAGGAGAGAGATTTGGATGTCCATACTTTATAAGAATCTTGAAGCTGTAGTTATGAATTTTATCCATTAGGTTTGTAAGAAACAGACAAGAACAGAACCATGAGGAACAACATTTAAAGGTGAGCAGAGGAAGAGTTTCCAAACAAGGAAATTGGGAAGGAGCAACCAGACAGATGTTAGAAGATCCAAATGAGTATGCTCTGGTCCTGTAGAAGAAGGAGGGAATGGTCACCAGTGTCAGGTGCTGTCATTGAGGTCAGTTCAACATTTATTGACCACCTACCATATGCAGATCCACAATGTCACATGGAAGTGAGAATGGCCAGACTTCATCTTGCCTACTTTGGTCATGTTGTCAGAAGGGACCGTTCCCTGGAGAAGGATGTCATGCTTGGTAAAGTAGAGGGTCAGTGAAAAAGGAGAAGACCCTCACTTAATGAGATGGATTGACGCAGTAGCTGCAACAATGGGCCCAAACATAGCATGGATTGTGAGGATGACGTAGGATGAGGCAGTGTTTCAATTGGTTGTACATAGGGTCACCACGAGTCAGAGCTGACTCAGCAGCACCTAACAACAACAACAACAACAACAGCCATATGCAGATACAAAGATGAGTGACACAAAGTCCCTACTCTGAGGGAACTTGCAGTCTAATTGAAGAGAAGAACACAGAACAAGATAAAGTGTTGTAATAAAGGTATTCACAGAGTGTGCATGGTGCCATGAAAACACAGAGGGGCACTTAAGAGAGACCAGAAGTTGGGAGATAAGGGAACGGCTTCCTGGGGGCACTGATATATCAGGTAAATCATAAAGTATGAGAAGTACATAAGCATTGGGCAGTAGAGAGTCCAGCAGCAGACTGCCTGCAGAAGAACAGAGTAAGCCACAACACAGAAGAAGAAAACATGATAGTTTGTGTGGGGAACTAAAAAGTCAAGAAGGTCCAATAATATAACTATTGAAAAGCTGACAGGATTTAGCAGTTAAAGAAGTAGCTGGTGACCTTGGTGAGAGCACTTTCAGGGGAGGAGTGAGGAAAGACCCCAGGCTGAAGGAAATGAGATGTGAGGAGGGGGGCACCCTTGTAAAACATTTGACTTCAGACAACGGACATGAAAATAGAGTTCATAAAAGACAAAGTACAAGTTAAATGTGTAAAAAATGTATGTGACTAATAATCATCTTAAGAATTAATAGCAAATTCAAATGAAGAGGTGTTGTTAAAAAACCTAAGTAATAGGCCAGCTTTCCTTTTCTTTAATACTAATACACAGAGTTGGCAAGATTGTTGTGAAATGACTGTCAGCCACTCAAAGGGGGAGATCCTGAATAGAGTGGGAGAACAATGTGAAACAAAACTCAAAATCATAGAAAAAAAAAAAAAACAGGGACCAGGTTTGCTGGTCTGATAGAGCCTGGTGGAACCACTGAGACTATGACCCCTAGCTGCCCTTCAGGTCTGGAACTGAACCCACTCCTGTGGCTTCCAGCCAAACAAAAGACAGGCATATGTGCTGAACATTTACATTAGGTAGATACACGCCTTGGAGAAATCAATCATGGGAGAATAGAAGGGCTGTGTATGCACAGGGAGACAGCTCAGGGGGCAGGAGTGCATGGAGGGATGGACACAGGGAAGAGTTAACTATGGGAAGAAGTGGGAGGGGAGCTGTTGTATTGTGGGAAATTACAGTCAATGTCATGAGACAAAGTGTATGTGAACTCTATGGAAAATGAATTTGCTCTGTAAACTTTCATCCAAATCACAATAAAATTTAAAAAAAGAGAGAGTGTTGTGAATGCATTTTCACAGAAATTGGTACAACAGATTTAGAGGTCAATATTTGTGTTTTTTAACTGAACATACAACTTCAAAAATGTTTTGTTAATGATTCTTTGATATCATGATTCTTAATGGCTGTAAGGGAGCTCTGGTAGCATAGTGGCTAAGACACTTGCCTGCTAACCAGACGGCTGGTGGTTCAAACCCACCAGCCACTCCTCGGAAGGAAGGTTGGGCAATCCTACTTCCGTAGTGATACTGCCTCGGAAACCCAAGGAGGGGTCGCTATGAGTCAGGGCTGACTTGACGGCACATAACAACAACAACAACATGGCTATATAAAGGAGCTCTGGTGGCACAGTGCCTAAGGCATTTGACTGCTAACCAGAAGGTTGGCGGTTCTAACCCACCAGTTGCTCCATGGAAGGAAGATGGGACAATCTACCTCTGTAAAGATTTACCACCTTAGAAATCCAATGGGGGTCACTATGCATTGGAATCAACTCAATGGCAGTGGGTCGGGTTTGGTTTTTGGATGACTACGTAAGGCTGGGGGGTTCAGTATGCTCATGCTCTTGGATTCAGAAATTTCACATCCCAGAGTTAGTCTAAAGAAGAAAATAAATGTGAGATGTGGACAGATTTTGTACAGCAGCATTCATGGAAATGTTATTCATAAGAACAAAATATTGGATAGGACCTAAATGTGTAACAATGGGGAATTACTTAAATTATGATACATTCATATGATGAAATGTTTTACAGCCATTGTTGTTGTTGTTGTTGTTAAGTGCCATCAAGTCGGACTCGACTCATAGCAACCCCTCCTTGGGTTTCTGAGGCAGTATCACTACGGAAGTACATTGCCCCATCTTCCTTCCGAGGAATGGCTGGTGGGTTTGAACCGCCAGTCAAGTGCCTTAGCCACTATGCTACCAGAGCTCCCTTACAGCCATTAAGAATCATGATATCAAAGAATCATTAACAAAACATTTTTGAAGTTGTATGTTCAGTTAAAAAACACAAAGTTGTACATAAGGAATGAACTAAGTGTGGGGATATGTTTGTTGTGTAGGAAAATATACCAAAAATGTTACTTATTATCCTTAGGTGGTAGGAGTACAAATGATTTTTATTTTCTTTTTACATTATCTGTTTTCCAAATGTCTTCAATGAGCATTTATTCCATTTATAATTAAGCAAAACTAACATAGATTTTGTTAGTTTTTCACAAGAAGAGTTGCCTGTGAAGGAGAGGAGGGAATATGGGCAGAGCTCAAGGGGGACTGTCTTAGGAGAAGAGTTTTGTTGCTATTTTCCAGTGAAGGGCTTGAGCATGGCATTATGTCAGTAGAGAAGGAGAGGCCAAATGTACAGCAAGGACAGAAAAGCCTTCCTGGGTAGATAAGAGAGCATCCAGAGCCCATAAAATAGTTAACTTTCAACAGAGAAGGGCACTTGTGTGATTGACGAGAAGGAAAGAGGAAGGAGTGGCACTGCCTTGTTAACATCATACTCTGAGCACCTATGACAGTGCCTGGCATCTAAGTCTATGGGAAAGGGAGAGGGAAGTTGGAAGAATTGCTCTAGGTTGACTCTCATTTTCTCCAGGAAGTAAGGGAGCCACTGTCTAGAGCAGCGTTCTCAAACTTTTACCATGACTTATTAGAATTATTTTTTGTGGATCTGTGTCCTTCTCTAAACTGTGAGCTCTCTGAGGGCAGACACCATGCCTTATTTATCTGCATATCCCCCACCCCTATTCCAGTGATTGATGCAAAGTAGATACTCAAGGAATGTCCATTGAAGAATCAACAAATGAATATATGAAAGAATGAATGAAATGTGATAGGAGAGTGATGAGGGTTTGGTGCAGTTTATGTGGGGATTAGAGGGAGCTGACCAAGGCCAAATAAAAGGGTTTGGGCAGCCTAAGGACACAGTTGAGAGAAAACCTCTGTACTTAAGAGCATTCCAATAGAAGCTTTTGATGTTAAGAAAACTAATTATGATTACAGGTAGTCTTCTATCCCTGTCCAGTTGTTCCCTCCATCCGGGAAAATTCTTGAACTCAACCCATAGGCGTCCCTTATGGGCCCAGATGAAAGGATAAGGACCCACCTGGCCCAGAGTCTTCCAACTCCCAAAATGTGGTTTTCCCAAGTCCTTAGTTTGATTTGACCCTGTACAGACTTTTTTATTTCTTAATGGGGAATACCTACCTTATATAATAAATTAGATCAAGTATGTAGAGAGACTTTTAAACTGTATAGAGGTATGCCCCTATAGAGAGCTTGATCTTTATCTTTAAGGCAAAGGTGAGCCACCATAGGTTAGAAGTACCTGGGATAATGGTGGGGAGGAAAGGTTGAAGGAAGGCA
>NW_006921597.1:11235408-11237400 GCF_000298275.1 Orycteropus afer afer
CCAACCTTCCTTCCGAGGAGTGGCTGGTGGGTTTGAACCGCCAGCCTTCTGGTTAGCAGTCAAGTGCCTTAGCCACTATGCTACCAGAGCTTCCAATAGCTTCCCTTTTTAAGGCTACCAAATTTAAACTAGGTAAGTGACTCAGTTCTGGGTTTCTACTGACTACTAGAAATTCAAAATAACATTCTCTCTCACCCTCTGATGAGAAGAAGTGGTGTCGCTTGGTGATTAAGAGTGCAAGCTCTAGCATCACACTGTCAGGATCCAACTCCTGGTTCCATTACTTATAAGCTCTGGGACTGGAAGAAAGTTTGACTGTACCTCAACTCTGTTATGTGTAAAACAGACATTATAATACACCAACCTCACTGGATTGTTGTGAAATTAAGTTAGATAATAGGTATAACATGCTAATGACATAACAATTAATTTGTATAAAGTATCTGTCAAAAACTGCTACCTCTATATGGAATTTAAGGATTTCCAAACCCAAAATCTAGGCAAAGGGAATACCATATGCAAAGATGCAAAGTATAGTGTGTCTGGGCACCTGCAGGTGTTTTAGTACAGCTGAAGTAGAAAAGAGCATGCTATAAGAATTGATAGGGATAGAAGGGTATGGCAGCAGTAGCAGGAAATGACACTGGAGAAGTCATCAGGATTAGGTAATAGAGGTATGCCCCTTTAGAGAGCTTGATCTTTATCTTTAAGGCAAAGGTGAGCCACCATAGGTTAGAAGTACCTGGGATAATGGTGGGGAGGAAAGGTTGAAGGAAGGCAAAATTGGAATCAAGGAGACTCCAGTTGAGTGGTAAATTATAATCTGAAAGTAATGAGCTATTATCTTATGGATATTTTACTTACTATTATTTTCTGAAAGTAAAAAACCCCCAGATGCCAGAATTGCTTCCTCTAGCCAGGTTTCAAGGCCCTAAAGCAGCTCCCAATCTCAACAGGAACCTCCCACCAAAAGGACAGGAGTATATCATTTTTCCACAAATGACATTTTTGCTTTAAGGTTCTCAGGATGATGTTATCTGGGAGGAATAGTTTAAATATTAGCAGAAGTGGGTGTGGATTAACTTTCATGGTGTGATCTGTGGAGAAGAAAAGGAATGAGTCCAGGTGATTTCATATGTCGAATCAGTTATTATTCCTTATTCCTGACTTTTATTTTTCTTCAAAACAGAATTGTATTGATGAAATTGAGACCATAATCAGTGTTAAGCTCCAGCTCATTGGGATTGTCGGTATTGGAATTGCAGGTCTTACGGTGAGAAAGTCCCAGAACTTACTACCTCTTTTGCCTTCTAAAAAACATTGAATCTTTTTCTTTTATTTCTCTTCAAGCATGATATGGCAATATTCTATAAGCTTTTTCTCATAAAGGACAAAGACATTTGTTCATAGGGCCTCTTCAAATAACAAAGCCAACTAGATGCACCAAAACAACTTTCAACTTTAAATATGACTGCAATAATCAAAAAAAGAAGGAAAAAAAAAAGAACATTGCCATGCAGTTGAATTCTGACTCCTAGTGGCCCTGGGAGCTCTGGTAGCATAGTGCCTAAGGCACTTGACTGCTCACCAGAAGGCTGACGGTTCAAACCCACCAGCCGCTCCTCGGAAGGAAGGTTGGGCAATCCTACTTCCGTACTGATACTGCCTTGGAAACCCAAGGAGGGGTCGCTATGAGTTGGGGCCGACTCAATGGCAAACAACAACAACAACAAGTGGCCCTGTAGGACAGAGTAGAACTGCCCCACAGGGTTTCCAAGGCTGTAAATCTTTACAGAAGCAAATTGCCTCATCTTCCCCCACAGAGCGTCTGGTAGGTTAGAACTGCCTACCTTTCATGTAGCAATGGAGCACTTTACCACTGTGCCACCAGGGCTCCTTTGTCATTGCAATGTTGTTGTTGTTGTTGTTTGCCATCGAGTCGGCCCCGACTCATAGCGACCCCTCCTTGGGTTTCCGAGGCAGTATCACTAC
>NW_006921597.1:11238135-11238964 GCF_000298275.1 Orycteropus afer afer
GAGCCACCATAGGTTAGAAGTACCTGGGATAATGGTGGGGAGGAAAGGTTGAAGGAAGGCAAAATTGGAATCAAGGAGACTCCAGTTGAGTGGTATTTTCCATTGTGCAGGGGTTGGGTGATAATAGTAAATGCTAATATAGCACTTATTCTGTGTTATTGTTGTTAGGTGCCATTGAGTCATTTCCAACTCATAGTGGTCCTATGTACAACAGAGTCCAACATTGCCCAGTCCTGCACCATACTCACAATTGTTACTATGTATGAGCCCATTGTTGCAGCCACTGTGTCAATCCATCTCACTGAGGGTCTTCCCCTTTTTCCCTGACCCTCCACTTTACCAAGCATGCTATCCTTCTCCAGGGACTGGTCTCTCCTGATAACATGTCCAAAGTACATGTGAGACAAAGTGTCACCATTCTCACTTCCAAGGAGCATTCTGGCTAAATCTCTTCCAAGACAGATTTGTTTGTTCTTCTGACAGTCCATGGTATATTCAATATTCTTTGCCAATACCATAATTCACAACCATCTGTTCTTCTTCAGTCTTTCTTATTCATTGTCCAGCTTCCACATACAAGAATATGAGGTGATTGGAAATACCATGGCTTGGGTCACGTGCACCTTAGTCCTCAAAGTGATATCTTGGCTTTTTATCCTTTAAAGAGGTCTTTTGAAGCAGATTTGTCCAGTGCAATACATCACTTGATTTCTTAACTGCTGTTTCCATGGGCATTCATTGATTATGAATCCAAATAAAAATAAATCCTTGACAACTTCAATATTTTCTCCATTTATCATGATGTTGCTTGTTGGTCCAACTGTGAGCA
>NW_006921597.1:11246241-11268848 GCF_000298275.1 Orycteropus afer afer
TTCGCTGTCAGACCGCAGCTCCGTATGTCTCCTTTTTTTGGTATTTTCACGCAGATTCTTCTGCTAATTGGGGTTGAGTCCAATTCTGTGTCCTTCCCTTCAAGGCTCAGGGTCCACAATTATCTTCTGTGTCTACGTTAATTGGTTTCCCTTTTCTTTGTTGAAGAGGGTCTGTGCAATCCTTCTGCCTAGTCCGCCATCTTGCCGGAACTGAACTGTGAGCATTTTTGTTGCCTTTATGATGATCTGTAATCCATACTGAAGGCTATAGTCTTTGATCTTCATCAGTAAGTGCTTCAAGTGTTCTTCACATTCAGCAAGCAAGGTTGTGTCATCTGCATATAGGGCCTAAGGCACTTGACTGCTAACCAGAAGGCTGACGATTCAAACCCACCAGCTACCTCAGAAGGAAGGTTGGACGATCTACTTCCGTAGGGATACCATCTCAAAAACCCAAGGAGGGGTCTCTATGAGTCAGGTCTGACTCCATAGCACATAACAACAACAACCAATCCTGATGGCATATTCTTCTTCATATAGTCCAGCTTCTCAGATTATTTACTCAGCATAACACTGAATAAGCATGATGAAAGGATACAAACTTGGTGTACACCCTTACTAATTTTAAACCACACAGTATCCTCTTGTTCTGTTTAAAACTGCCTCTTGATCTATGTATAGGTTCCTCATGATAACAATTAGTGTTCTGGAAATCCCATTCTTCACAATGTTATCCATAATGTGTTATGATCCACACAGTCAAATGCCTTTGCATAGTCAATAAAACACAAGTAAACATCTTACTGGTATTCTTTCCTTTCAGCCAAGATCTATCTTACATCAGCAATGATAGCCCTTGTTCCACGTCCTCTTATGAATCCAGTTTGAATTACTGGCAAGTCCCTGTTGGTGTAGTGCTGCAGCCATTTTTGAATTTTGAATGTCAGCCAAATTTTACTTGCATATGATAGTAATAATATCATTTGATAATTTCTACATTATGTTGGATCATCTTTCTTTGGAATGGACACAAATATAAATCTCTTCCAGTCAATTGGCCAGGTGGCTGTCTTCTAAATTTCTTGGAGTACATACATGAACACTTGCTGCATTGCATCCATTTGTTGAAATACCTTGATTGGTATTCTCTCAATTCCTGGAGTCCTGTTCTTTGCTAATGCTGTCAGTGCAGTTTGGACTCCTTCCATCAGTTCTTGATAATATGCTACCTCCTGAAATGGTTGAATGGTCAACTAATTCTTTTTAGTACAGTGACTGTGTGTATTCCTGCCATCTTCTTTTGATGCTTCCTGCATCATTCAATATTTTACCAATAGAATCCTTCAATATTGCAAGTCAAGGCTTGAATTTTTTTTCTTCAGTTCTTTCAGCTTCAGAAATACTGAACACCTTCTTCTCTTTTGGTTTTCTAACTCCAGGTCTTTGCACATTTCATTATATTACTTTTCTTTTCAAGCTGTCCTTTGAAATCTGTTCAGCTTTTTTACTTCATCATTCCTTCCATTCACTTTATATTCAAGAGTAAGTTTTAGAGTCTCTTCTGACATCCATTTTGATCTTTTCATCCTTTCTTATCTTCTTACTGACCTTTTGCTTTCTGCACACATAATGTCCTTGATGTCATCTCACATCTCGTCTGATCTTCAGTTCTCAGTGTGTCAAATCTGTTTTTAAGATGGTCTCTAAATTCAGGTGGTATATAAATAAGGTCATACTTTAGCTCTCATGAACTTGTTAATTTTCTTCGGCTTTACCTTGAACTTTGCATATGAGGAGTTGATTATCTATTCCACAATTGGCCCCAGGCCTTGTTCTGACTCATAATATTGAGCTTCTCTATCGTCTCTTTCCACAGATATAGTTAATGTGGCTCCTGTGTATTCCATTCAGTGAGGTCCAGGTGAAGAGTCAACATTTATGTTGTTGAAAAAAGAGGTATTTGCAATGAATAAGTCGGTGGTCTTGCAAAATTCTATCATGTGATCTCCAGCGTTGTTTCTGTCATCAAAGCCATATTTTCCAACTACTGATACTCCATTTTTGTTTCCAACTTTCACATTCCAATCACCAGTAATTATCAATGCATCTTGATTGCATATTTGGTCAATTTCAGACAACAGGTGTTGGTAAATATCTTCAGTTCTTTCATTTTTGGCATTAGTGGTTGCTGTGCAAATTTGAGTAATAGTCATATATAACTGGTCTGATATGATTATATATATATATATATATACAGTGATAGGATAATATATGGCATTATATATTGGCATATATTATACAATGCCTGACAGCATTGTACTTCAGGATAGATCTTGAAATTTTCTTTTTGACAATAAATTTTATGCCATTCCCCTTCAATTTGTCATTCCTGGCATAGTAGACCATAGGATTTTCCAATTAAAAATGGCAATATCAATCCATTTCAGCTCACTAATGCATTCCATTTCATTTTTGACAACTTCAAATTTTACCAGATTCATACTTCTTACAATCCACATTCTGATTATTAATGGATGTTTACAGCTGTTGCTTCTCATTTTCACGCTACATCAAAATACATCAAATACATTCAATTCAACTCTACTTTGAAGAGGCAGCTCTTCCCCAGTTGTATTTTAAGTGCCTTCCAACCTGAGGGGCTCATCTTCTGGCACTATATCAGACAGTATTTCACTGTTATTCATAAGGTTTTTACTGAACAATTTTTTCAGAAGTAGACCTCCAAATCCTTCTCCCTAGTCTTTCTGAGTCTGGTAGCTCTACTGAAACCTGTCTACCATGGGTGACCCTTTGGTATTTGAAATATTGGTGGCGTAGCTGCCATGATCACAGCAACATGCAAGCAACCACATGAAAAAGTGATATATGAGTGGTGGACTTACTCTGTGTTGTTGTTGTTGTTAGGTGCCGTCGAGTCGTTTCTCTGTAGCCCTCTCTATATATTAACTCATGGTCTAAACTAAAGCAAGGGCAACAGGAATTGCAAGGAAATCAATGAATCGACAGTTCTCAGGGAACACACAAGTACCCTTCCCCTTTTCTGTATCAGAGCACAGAGGTAAGGCAGTAGGTAGAAAACATTGCCTCCAAATCCAACAATATCTCTCAAACCCTCCCTTTCTGCTCTTGTACTAGCCCGGTCACCATTCTGTAGAGCCCCAGGATCAATCCTTGGGTACAAAGTTTGAAAATGTCCTATATTATGGAGGAACCAAACATGCTCTCCTAACAATTCATTTATCTTATGTGCATGTGAAAGCTTGACAATGAATAAGAAAGATTAAAGAAGAATTGATGCCTTTGAATTATAGTGTTGGCAATGAATATTGAATATACTATGGACTGCCAGAAGGACAAACAAATCTGTCTTGGAAGAAGTGCAGCCAGAATGCTCACTGGAAGCAGGATGGCAAGACATTGTGTTACATACTTTGGACATGTTATCAGGAGGGACCAGTCTCTGAAGAAGGACATCATGCTTATTAAAGTAAAGGGTCAGCAAAAAAAGAGGAAGACCCTCAAAGAGATAGACTGACACAGTGCCTTCATCAGTGGCCTGAAACATAGCAAAAGTTGTGAGGATGACACAGGACAGGGCAGTGTTTGGTTCTGTTGTGTATAGGGTTGCTATGAGTTGGAACCAACTTGATAGCCCCTAACACACTTGACTGCTAACCAGAAGGCTGGCGGTTCAAACCCACCAGCCACTCCTCGGAAGGAAGGTTGGGCAATCCTACTTCCGTAGTGATACTGCCTCGGAAACCCAAGGAGGGGTCGCTATGAGTCGGGGCCGACTCGATGGCACATAACAACAACAACAACAACAACAATACAAACAATTCCCTAATCTCAACAAATGGGCAGCCTAGAAGTGGCCACTAATGACTCATGACAGTGGCAGGCTGAGGCTGAAGAGGTTTCTTTCTGAGGGGATTCCCTGAGAGTACAACCAGAATGAAGTAGTGTTTGCATCCAGCCTTACAACCAAGCTAAAGGGGAAGTGCCCTCTGTTGGCCATCTAAAATCAACACCCCTACAGTTTCTTCTTTAATGCTTTTCTTTGTAAGTTTCACAGTTTAATCAGTTAACCACATGTCCATTAGGTGTCTCCCCTGCCACACACTCTGAGGTGCATTAGCCAGAAGCTTAAAATCTTGCTCCTGACAATTCCCTTACCATAAACCCCCTTACCTCCAATAATAATAATAATAATAATAATAATTCATGCTATTTTGAATTTAGCATTCACAGATCCTAGTCTGACTTTAAGGAGCTCTGGTGGCTCAGTGGTTAAAAGCACATGACTGCTAACCAGTAGGTCGGCAGTTTGAACCCACTAGCTGGTCCAAGGGAGAAAGATGAGGCAGTCTGCTTCCATAAAGATTTACAGCCTTGGAAACCCTGTGAGGCAGTTCTTCTCTCCTCTGTTGTTGTTGTTGTTGTTAGGTTCTGTCAAGTTGGCTATGACTCATAGTGACCCTATGCACAGCAGAATGAAACACTGCCTGGTCCTGTGGCAGCCTCATGATCCTTGGTAAACCTCAGTCCATCATTGCAGCCACTGTGTCAATCCATCTTGTTGAAGGCCTTCCCCTTTTTTGTTGACCCTCCACTTTACCAAGCACAATATCCTTCTCCAGGAAATGGTCCCTTCTGACAACATGACCAAAGTTGGTGAGACAAAGTCTGGCCATTCTCACTTCCAAGGAGCCTTCCGGCTGCACTTCCTCCAGGACAGATCTGTTAGTTCTTTTAGCAGTCCATGGTACTTTCAGCATTCTTCGCCAGCACCACAACTCAAAAGCATCAACTCTTCTTCGGTCTTCTTTATTTGTTGTCCAGCTCTCACATGCATATGTTGCTGCTGTTGTTAGGTGCTGTCAAGTTGTCTCCAACTCATCGCAACCCAGCAGAACAAAATACTGCCTGGTCCTGTGCCAGCCTCATGATCCTTGCTATACCTGAGCCCTTCACTGCAGCCACTGTGTCTATCCATCTCACTGAGGGCCTTCCCCTTCTTCGTTGACCCTCCTCTTTACCAAGCATCATATCCTTCTCCAGGGAATGGTCCCTTCTGACAACATGACCACAGTAGGTGAGATGAAGCCTAGCCATTCTCGCTTCCAAGGAGCATTCTGGCTGCACCTCCTCCAGGACAGATTTGTTAGTCCTTTTGACAGACGATGGTACTCTTAGCATTCTTCTCCAACACCACAACCCAGAAGCATCAACTTTTTTTCATTCTTCCTTATTCATTATCCAGCTCTAACATGCATAAGAGGCAATTGAAAATACCATGTGTGGTGGTTAATTTTGTGTGCCAAGTTGGCTGGGCCTAGTTGAATGTAATTATTCCTCATGGTGAAATTGATAATTAACTCCATGGTGGAATCTATTGGAGCAGCTGAGTAGCTGCTTTGGCTATGTGGTCTGCTTCCTATATATAAGAAACAGCTTTGGGAATGAGCTCTAGCTCAGGGCAATCTTGAACGCTGCATGTAGCTGTGTCATTGTTCAGCAGCCTGCCATGCTCTGCTGACCTTGGAACTTTCAGTAGACTTGAATTAATGGCTTACCATGTGGTTTGGTAACATTGGGACTGTGCCATTTTATTTGTTGACCTTGGGCTTGTTAGCCTCAGCAGCCAGTAGCTACCTGAGTGAAGAAATGCCTCTAGTTTCAGTGGGCCAGGAGCAAGAGGCAGACCTGAAGCCCAAGGTCGAGGGGCTTTCACACAGCCCCTAGAGCCTGGCACTTTGAACTCAGACTTCTAACCTCCCAAACTGTAAAAGAATAAACTCCTGTTTGTTCAATCAATCCCATTTGTGGTATTTTCTGTAAGAGCAGCACAGAGGTAACCAAAACACCATGGCTTGGGTTAGGTGCACCTTAATCATCAAGGAGACATCTTTGCTCTTCAATACTTGAAAGAAGTCTTTTGCAGCAGATTTGCCCAATCCAATACATCATCTGATGTCTTGACTGCTGCTTCCATTGGTGTTGATTAGGAGCCAAATGATATGAAATCCTTGACAACTTCAATCTTTTCTCCATCCACCATGAAGCTGTTTATTGGACCAGTTGTGAGAATTTTTGTCTTCTTTATATTGAGGTGTAATCCATACTGCAGACTGTAGTCTTTAATCTTCATCAGTAAGTGCTTCAAGTCATCCTCACTTTCACCAAGCAAAGTTTTTCATATCACAAGTTGTTAATGATTCTTCCTCCAATCCTGATGCCATGTTCTTTATGTAATCCAGCTTCTCTGATTATTTGCTCAGCATACAAGTTGAATAAATATTGTGAAAGGATACAACCTTGACACACTCCCTTTTTGATTTTGAACCATGCAGTATCTCCTTGTTTTGTTTGAACAGCAGCCTCATGGTCTATGTACAGGTTCCTCATGAGTACAATTAAGCATTTTGGAATTCCCATTCTTCTCAATGTTATCCACAATTTGTTATGATCCACACAATGTAATGCTTTTGCATAGTCAATAAAACATAAGTAAACATCTTTCTGGTATTCCTTGCTCTGGGCCAAAATCCATCTGACATCAGCAATGATATCCCTTGTTCCACATCCTCTTCTGAATCCAGCTTGCATCTCTGGAAGTTCTCTCTCAATATACTGCTGTAACTGTTTTGAATTGTCTTCAGTAAGATTTTACTTGCATGTGGTATTAATGATATTGTTCGATAATTTCCACATTCTGTGGGATCACCTTTCTTTGGAATGGGTACAAATATGGATCTCTTCCAGTCAGTTGGCCAGGTAGCTGTCTTCCAAATTTCTTGGCATAACCAAGTAAGTTCTTCCAGCAGGGCATCTGTTTGTTGAAACATGTCAATGGTATTCCATCAATTCCTGGAGCCTATTCTTCACCAATTCCTTCAGTGCAGCTTTGACTTCTTCCTTCAATACCATTAGTTCTTGATCATATGCCACCTCCTGAAGTGGATTAACATAGACCAATTCTTTTTGATACAGTAACTCTGTGTACTCCTTCCATCTTTTGATGTTTCCTGCATCATTCAATATATTGCCCATAAAATCTCTGAATATTGCAACTCAAGGCTTAAGTTTTTCCTTCAGTTCTTTCAGCTAGAGAAATGCTGAGTGTGTCCCTTCTGGTTTTCTAACTCCAGGTCTTTGCATGTTTCAATATAGTAATTGGCTTGGTCTGCTTGAGCTCCTCTTTGAAATCTTCTGTTCAGCTCTTTTATCTTGTCATTTCTCCCATTTGCTTTAGCTACTTTCTGCTCAAGGGCAAGTTTTGGAGTCTCTTCTGACATCCATTTTGGTCTTTTCTTCCTTTCTCATCTTTTTAATGACCTCTTGCTTTCTTCATGGATGATGTTCTTGATGTCATCCCACAGTTCCTCTGGTTTTCAATCATTGGTGTTCAGTGCATCAAACCTATTATTTAAATGGTCTCTAAATTCAGGAGGGATATAATCAATCAGGAGAGTGATATTGTGGCTCTCATGGACTTGTTTTAATTGTCTTCAACTTCAACTTGAACTTGCAAATGAGCAGTTGATGGTCTGTTCCACAATCAGCTCCTGGCCTTGTTTTGGCTGAAGATATTGAACTTCTCCATTGCCTCTTGCCACAGATGTAGTCAATCTGATTCCTGTGCATTTCATCTGGTGAAGTCCACATGTATAGTCATAGCTTATGTTGTTGAAAGAAGGTATTGATGATGAATAAGTTGTTGGTCTTGCAAAATTCTATCATGCGCTCTCCAGCATTATTTCTGTCACCAAGGCCATATTTTCCAACTACCAGTAACTCTTCTTTGTTTCCAACTTTTGCATTCCAGTCACCAGAGATAATCAACACATCTTGATTGCATGTTCAGTCAATTTCAGACTGCAGAAATTGGTAGAAATCTTCAATATCCTCATCTTTGGCTTTGGTAGTTAGTGCATAAATTTAGATAATAGTAGTATTAGCTAGTCTTCCTTGTGTTTGGTGGTGTTGTTGTTATGTGCCATCGAGTCAGACCTGATTCACAGTGACCCTTCCCTGGGTTTCCCAGGCAGTATCACTACAGAAGTAGATTGCCCAACCTTTCTTCAGAGGAGTGGCTGGTGTGTTTCAACCCCTAGCCTTCTGGTTAGCAGTCAAGTGCCTTAGGCACTATGCTACCACAGCTCCCTTGTAGCTGTAGATGTATGGATATTATCCTATCACTGACAATGTTGTACTTCGGGATAGATCTTGAAACACTCTTTGTGACAATGAATGCCACACAATTCCTCTTCAATTTGTCATTCCTGGCATAGAAAATCATATGATTGTCTGATTCAAACTGGCCTAAAACCAGTTCATTTCAGCTCACTAATGCCTAGGATGTCGATCTTTATGCATTCCATTTCATTGTTGACAACTTCCAATTTTCCTAGATTCATACTTTGTACATTCCATGTTCCAATTATTAATGGATCTTTGCATCTGTTTCTGGTTGAGTTATGCCACATCAGACAATGGTAGTCCCAAAAGCCTTACTCTATCCATATCCTTAAGGTTGTCTCTACTCTGAGGAGTCAGCTCTTCCCCAGTCAAATTTTGAGTGCCTTCCAACCTGATGGGCTCATCTTCCAGCACAATGTCGGATGATGTTTCAGGGCTATTCAGAAAGTTTTCCAGTAAAATATCAAACAGTGTTTCACTGTTATTCATAAGGTTTTCACTGGCCAATTATTTGAGAGGTGGATGGCCTCTTCCTTCTTTTGAGTCTGTCTAAGCCCAGAAGCTCAGCTGAAGCCAGTCCACCATGGGTTACCCTGCTGGCACTTTGCAACATGGTGGCATAGCCTCCAGCCTCACAGCAACTTGTGACCCACCACATGACAACTAACCGAGAGACAAGTTCATCTCCCTTAGCTGTTCCAAGCCAATGCCAGCTCATTTCCTGGTCTCCCTTAATTTTCCAAACCATCTCCTCTAGGGTCATTAAAGGAGCTCTGGTGGTGCAGTGCCTAAGGCATTTGACTTCTAACCAGAAGGTTGCTGGTTCAAACCCACCAGCCATTCTGTGGAAGGATGACTAGGCAATCTACTTCTGTAAAAATTTACCACCTCGGAAACCCAATGGGGGTTACTGTGAGTCAGAATCAACTTGATGGCAGTAGGTTTTGGTTTTCTAGGGTCATTAAGAGTCAGAAGCAACTCGATAGCAGTGGCTGGGTGTTAGTCTGACTTAGGATGAGAGAACCAGAAAATTATGCTACTAATTTTTTAAAAGAACACTGATGATAATTTTTCAACATTGCATACCCACAGATAGGGTTACACAGGCCTTGCAGAATTGAAGGGAAATGATCAAGGACAAGAAGCGTCTTCTGTAATCCTTCCCTTCAAACCGTATGAGTGGCATTGATTTTGCCCAGATATTTGGCTTCTCAAAGAACTACCCAAGAGAGAGAAGTCAGTAATCCCATAGTTCAAACACTTATATTTATGGTTTGGCAAAAATACTGAGTTAAACAGTGAAGCAGCATTTGTACTAGAAATGGACCAGGGGGGGGGAAAAGAAAAAAAGAAATGAACCAGAAATAAAGAGATGTTCTACTCTCAGTATGTGGTCACCGCTGCAAAAATTCAAAACTTTTCCAGTGCTAGAAAGCTATTTAGATCACAAGGGTGTTTAAACAACATATTTTTCAAGATATGTAAAAGAGATACAAGATCTGGGATTTACCTGAGATATAAAACCACAAAACCAGTAGTGTATCCATCTTTTTTACAATAATTAAGAACTCTTCTTTAAGCTAAAAACAAAGCCCTTTTCTTAATGTAGAATCCTTATTATTTGTTAACAATAAAATATAGTAGTACATTTTAAGCATCTAATTTTGAAATCTTTAACAAGTAGCCATTGTTATGCAGCATGTATAATAATGCCATTTATAACCAGTAATTATTGGTTACCATGAGTTAGACATCTAGGCAGTTTTCTGACACATTTGAAAGTCACTAATATGTGGTTCCTTCTGTTTCAGATCTTTGGCATGATATTCAGCATGGTCCTTTGCTGTGCAATACGAAACTCACGAGATGTGATATGAAGCTACTTCTATGTGAAAATTACGATCTAAATCTTTCATACTAAAAGTCACGGGAGCTGCCTTCGGGCTCATTTTTAATATTCAAAGGACATTATGACCTAAAAGTAATTTGATGTCAATTATACATTTGCACATGTGTGTATGTAGGGCTTATTACTGGTTTACTCCTTGAGTGAATGCCTGTGTGTATCGACTGAGAACATACTCATTTTTGTGCTTGTGTGTTTCTGGTATATGCATTATATGTAGTGAGATCTGTTTCCTGGGAATTCCTGATTTTTGTTATGTAAGAAGAACAATCTACTTAACAAACACCCAGAACAACAGTCAAAAATCTTTTATAAACTTTCCAAACTTGGCTGTTCGGAAAAATTATTAAATGGTCACTGTCTCAAATTCTAGCCATAGAGAGTTGGATACAGAGAATTCAGGGATTTCTAGCTAATGGCAGGAATAGGCTACAGGAATTGAGAGATCAGAGTGGAATGTTAAAATTGACTAAGTTGGGTGTAAAGGTTTCCTGGGCTTTTTTTGTATATGTACTATTCCAGAATATAGTAAATACAGCCTTAGAACTAAAGACATCTGTAAAACTAAATATAGCACGGAAAATCTAATGTGAATAAGTCATGGTTTCCTAGTGTCTCAAAACAAAAAAAAACCTCCCTCTGGAAAGAGTAGTCACAAAGACAATCATGTGCTCTATAAAAATGAGTGTTTTTAGGACTTTAAAAAAAACTTCTAAAAGTTTTTACAGAAATATTTTTGTTCTTCGACAAAAATATGTAAATATTGCTTTACTACTTTCCTGTTCTGACCCTGCTTTACAGCCCTCACTCACATCCTCAAGGTGGCTTTTAATCCAGACTCCTCTGAGTTTCTCCAAATGTAAAGATAGAAAGACAAGAGCAGGATGTCTGGTGGTCTCAAATTGTGGGAAAGAGAATCTTTACTGGCACTGTATCTTTGAAATATACCTCATAACTTGAGTTTACATATTTTCCTAATTTTTTTGTATTCTCTTTATTTATTCCCTTAGAGAATTATTTTCCCTAGAGCTAAGAACTACAGTTTTCACCACTTAAAATGAATAAAACATAATCCTACATAATTGAAATATTATCTCATGAGCATTTTTGGGGAAAAAAAAAATAGAAAGTATCTTCTCCTGGTTGTGTGCACACAAAAGGGACAAGCTGAGGAAATACATACACACACACAACGTAAGTATGTCCTTTCTGTACAAATCCCCTATGGAAATACTTCATTTTATGAACGTAACCCCAAATTTGGACTCCCTGGGTGGTGCATACAGTTAAGCCTTCACTAGCTGAAAGTCTGGCGGTTCAAGCCCACCCCGAAGACAGGACTGGTAATCTGCTTCTGAAAGATCACAGCCTTGCAAACCCTGTGGAGCCCAGTTCTACTCTGTACACATGAGGTCACCATGAGTCAAAATCAACTCATATGGCAAGTCATAACAACAACAAGAAACTCAAATTCAGGATATGAATTGACATATTTATTGGTAACTTTTAACAACCTGGTGGTAGTTGTTGTGAAGTGACTTTGAGTCAGTTTTCAATTCATAGTGACTCAATGTGTCAGAATAGAACTAACTGCCCCCAAAGGGTTTCCTGTGCTGTAATCTTTATGGAAGCAGATTGCCAGGTCTTTTCTGCCTCGTACCCACTGAGTGGGTTCAAACTGCCAACTTTTCATTTAGCAGCCGAGTGTTTAACCATTGTGTCATCAAGGCTTCTAACAAGTTGGTACATTTAGTAAATCATGGAGTTGTTTTCTTGTTTAAATTGCATTTTAAAATCCCATACCAAAGTGAAAGTATGGGGTACTTGGAAACATGTACATGTACATGTACATATGTGAGAAAACAAGTCTCAGGTGTGCACTAAAGGAAGGTACCACACTCCCAAAAACCTTTTATAAAGCCTTTGCTGAAAAGACATAACTGCTTGAAATAGGCTCCATCCCAACGAGAGTTACATGTCTCTTTCTGCCATGCTTGTTACTGCTACTAACTTTGGAGAAAGCTTCTAGAAAAAAACATCAGATGAGAAGGCTAAAAATTTAATTATGCATGGCTATTTTATTAGATCTGTAAACGAACAAACCCAAACACACTGCCGTCGAGTCAGACCCAACTTCTAGTGACCCCCTCCTTGGGTTTCCAAGGTGGTATCACTGCAGAAGTAGATTGCCCAACCTTCCTTCCAAGGAGTGGCTGGTGAGTTTGAACCACAAGGCTTCTGGTTAGCAGTCAAATGCCTTAGGCACTATGCTATCAGAGCTCCTTGGTAAAGTAGAGGATCAGTGAAAAGGGAAAAGACCCTCAACAAGATGGATGACACTGTGGCTGCTACAATGGGCTCAAGCACAGCGCTATGGTCTATGGTGCCTGACGGGGAACAGTTTTGTTCTGTTATATATAGGGTGGCTATGAGTCAGAGTCAACTTGACATCTAACAACACAGGTAAAGAAAAGATTATTTTAAGAAAGTCACTTCATGAAATAGATATTTGTACTCCAGTAGTTATGAAATGAAACTTTAAAAGCAAAAAAAAAAAAAAAAAATTGTCAATCTCTCTTGGTGGGTTTAGTTCATCTATTTGTCTGAAGACAGGAGATAGACCCAAGTGCACACTCAGGTTCATTCCAAGTCATCTCTGACTCAACAAAACTGAGTGTCATTCATTGTGTGAATTAACAACCTTGACAAAGACTACTATCATAGATAAAAATAAGAAAGCAGAGATCTGTTCCATATATGATTAATGTGCCCCTTTTGGAGGTAATCTTTTCCAAATTTTATGCCATAAGTAAAATTAGAGAACTGCATCACTGAATGAGGGTAGATTATACATTTTATATAAAGAGACAGAGATAGATATGTGTGTGTGTGTATATAATTTGAAATATGTATAACTTGAATATATATATATATATACACACATATGTATGTATGTGTGTATATATATATATATATATATTCAAGTTATACATATTTCAAAATATATGTATACATACACAAATATATATATTTTATATATTCAATTTCAACTCATAGAGAGCCCTCCTTGGGTTTCTGAGGCAGTATCTCTATAGATGTAGATTGCCCAGTATATATAGTTGTTGTTATTTCTGCTTGCTTAAGCTAATTTGAGAACAGCCCAAACATTTTATTAAGCCTCTGTTGCTAAGGCACTAAATCAAAATTTCTTAATGATGAAATATTTTAAGTTATTTCAAATTAAATTTCCTAAGAACTGGAATTGTTTGATTTTATCTTAAAATACTATTATATCTTTCTACTTAACCTTCACACAACTTATCTAAATGTCCAATCCACACAAAACTGTGCAAAAGATAACAGAGTACTAACTTTCTTTATGTTTCTCTTGGGAGCTGGGCTAAAAAAGCAACACCTGCCCTAAGAACTTTCATTGCCTATAGTTGTATTTCAATTAATATTGTTTCACCCGAATTATACTTCTCTTTCCCAGAATAGCTACTTTGTTATCTGTGGTTCAGTATGTGAAAACTGCACACTAAATCAGCGTCGAGTGTAGACCCCAATGCAATCAGCAACAGCAGCTGCTCTCTGCTCCCCGCCCCTCCATCCCCTGAGCAGTTCTCACATTGCAGTGAGACAGAGAACATGCTTTTACTTATGAAGTGAGTTTACCAAATGGTAAAAGGAAGAGAAACGCTTCGTGTCATAGGTGTAACGTGGTTTCCAGGTCCCCATGTGCAACCACTGAGGCTTCTATGAACCACCGATGTTCCTGGTTCCCTGCTACCTTGACATCCCCTTTGGCCACCAGCCCCTCAATTTCAGGAATCCCATTTTCCCCACCCTGGGAATTGCACTCATGGGCTCTTGAAATTAAATTAATTTCATCCTCTTAGTTTTGGTTCATCAAAATTAAATTTGTGTTAAGGTATGTTTTAAGAGGGATAACATATTTCTACTTTTAACATGATTCTTCATTTTTACCTATAAAATGTAAGGTATTAAATGTAGGTGTCCTTTGAAAGGTGAAATGACTTGTTCATATTCTCGTTATAACAACAAATATTAAACCCGTTCCAGGAATCCACTGTTCAGATAGTTCTCTTCTGGAGACAGACAGGGCATGAGCAATAGAAGCCACTTGTCCTCCACCCAAAGACCCACTGCCGTCGAGTCAGACCCGACTCATAGCGACCCCTCCTTGGGTTGCTGAGGCAGTATCACTACAGAAGTAGGATTGCCCAACCTTCCTTCCGAGGAGTGGCTGGTGGGTTTGAACCGCCAGCCTTCTGGTTAGCAGGCAAGTGCCTTAGACACTATGCCCCCAGAGCTCCTAAAAGCTCCAAAGTATAACCTATGCTGTAAAGTTTTTAACTAATGTGCCAGAAATACAAAGCTTTGGTATTTGTTTTTTCTCCTGTGTAATTTATTATTATTTTTTCTTTTTTTAAATTATCGGTATAAAGTACTTAGCGCACACCTGGCAGCTAATGAATATTAACTATTGTTATAATTATTAGCTTGTTACTCTGATGAGAAGTTTTTGTTATTTATAGCTCAAACATAATTTTTTAGGTGTCATGAGTAACTTAAGGCACTTCTGCGTAACTCCAACTCTGCTTACTTGGACCCATTCATTTGTTGAATGAAAGGATTCCTTTTGATACATTTCCCTAAATTCAAATACTTGATATCAAGTAGCCATAGCCAGCCATAGCCTGGGCCTGCTTGGCCTTGTAAGATGCGACCCACTCTGATGTTAGAATTGGCTTTTTAATTTGTTTGAGAACCACTATTTTGTGCATTTTAATAAATATATATAAGAATATTCATATGCTAAGATGAACGGGAGAACTCTGCCCTCAAAGATCTTACAGTTTGGAGAAAAGTAAGCAAGTGTATTACCATGAGAGACATACTACTATGATCATTAACCCAGAGTGGTCAGGGAGGAGGAGTTCTGAATTTTGGAGTCTCGTTCAAACTCACCGGCCACTCCACAGAAGGAAGATGGGGCAATCTACTGCTATAAAGATTTACTGCCTTGGGAACTCAATGGGGGTTGCCATGAATTGGAATTAAGTCGATGGCAGTGAGTTTGGTTTGGTTTGGTTTGAAGGAGCTCTTGTGGTGCTGTGTGTAAGGCATTTGGCTACTAAGCAGAAGGTTGCTGAGAACGGAAGGAAGATGGAGCAATCTACTTCTGTAGATTGGAAAACCTTGGAAACCCAGTGGGGGTCGCTATAGGTTGGAATAGACTTGATAACGGTGGTTTTTTGGAAGCTAAGTCCTGAAGAAACTAGTACAAATCAGCCAAGTAAAAAAGTAGTAGGGGTGGAGGAGGGAAAGGAAATCACTAGGGAGTGGCGTGCAAGAAAACCATGGGGAGAAAAGAAAGCACGGAAATGTTCAAGGAAGGTCTGTCAGAAGCTGAAGCTGAAAAGGTAAAGGGCCCTGTTCAACTGTGCTAAGGAGACTTATCTTTGTCCTGAGACAACAGGGAAGAATTTTAAACAGTTACAAAATCAAATCTGAACTTTTTTAAAGTTCACTCTGTCTCAGTATGAAGAATAATTGGCAGGCAAAAGGCCAGAGTCATGGGGATTTCTGACTAATGTACTGGAAACTCTACTAAGTTGACAGAGATCAGAAAAATTCAGGAGAAAGAGTCTAATTGGATGTTAGGGATGAGGGGAAGGGAGGAACCGAGATAATTCCCACATTTCTGACATGGCAACTCAGTAGATAATGCTACCTACAGAGAAGAAAACACAGGAGGATACGCAGATTTTAATGGCAACTTGAATTCGAGATGACTATAGGACCACTATGAGTCAGATCCAACTTGACGGCTTAGAGTTTGAATATAGAACCAAACACACTGCCGTCGAGTTGTATCTGACTCATAGCGACCTCTCCTTCGGTTTCCAAGGCAGTGTCTCAATGGAAGTAGATTGTCCAGTCTTCCTTCCGAGGAGTGGCTGGTAGGTTTGAACCACCAGCCTTGTGGTTAGCAGTCAAATGCCTTACACACTACACTACCAGAGCTCCTATAGGACACTTGACTACCTCACACTGGAGCTCAGAAAAGAAGTCTAGACTACAACTAAAGTTTCAGAACATAAAATGATAGTGCCCGGGTTTGAGCAACATGAGCCACTTCTTATGATTCAATCCTCACTGAGAAATTAAAGTTTAAAAAATTAGAATCCCCTGCTTTAACTCAAAACCCCAAAGCAACTCTTCATTCCCCTTCCTTTCTTTATCTCAAGCTGGAGTGTACCTCTCAGCTGCCTGCAATCCTTCAATAGCTGCCACCTGGAGTGTCTTTTACTGAAACTGGCAACTTCCTTTGTTGTTGTTATGTTCCTTTAAGACATCCAAAATTGAATTAATACAAACCCTGAGTTTCTCATATGCTCCACATTTAACAGTATCCAGGGGGGCCAATAGGACACAAAAGACTATCACAGCTCTAGCCTTTCCTTCACAAAGTTTCAAATCTTCACCCCTACACCACCAAGTGAAATTACATTCCCAGAAAGAAGTACTGTCCAAATCTATACCACTGTTGCCTGCTAAAGAACATCATGTAGATTTGGAGTACTCCAACAGAAAGGTGGAACTAAAAGGCATGAAAATGTTAGTTTCAACTTCATTAGGATGCTAGGCAGTCAGCTGATGATAAATGCCATGGATGTGTTACATTTTGAATCCAGATAGGTGACCTTCACTGGGTGGTCTAGGGAAGAAGAGAGGACAGGGAAGAACAGGACTGAAAATTACCCTATTCTTTGGATCAGTAGCAAGTCACTGTTGTTTCAAGAGGGACCTGGAATAAGAAGCCAAGGAGAGAGAGGATAAGTCATTAAAAGGATGCACAGGGGCAGGAGAAGGTTGTTTGGTGGTGGTTTAAAGTGGGAGGAGATTGAAGGATACTTTATATTGAGGATAAGGAGTCAATTAAGAGGGGAAAGTAAGGTCTTGGAGGAGATGGCAGATGGAATCAGAAGCACCTTCTGAAACCAGTGAGAAAGATGCTGAGTCCGGACATTTCAGTTGCAAGTGTCAGAAATCCAACTCTCACTTGAGGGGAAAAGGAAAGTCATGGTTTCTGTAAAGGGTAAAGCCAACTTTAGATTCAGCTCAGTATTATCAATATTTCTCTCTCTCTCTTTCTCAGTCTCTCTTGCTCTGCCCTGGGTGGGCTTTATGCTTAGGCTGGCTATTTCCAGATGATACTATAGATGGTCATCAGTGGCTCGAGGCTCACTTTCTACCAGCGTAGGAACCCCAGCAGAGCAAGCACTCCCTTGTCCTATAGTTACAATAACAGCCCTGGAACCGACTCACACTGGAAGAGATTGATTGGGCCACACACCCATCCTTTAACCAGTCAGGCTTAGCTGAGCCTAAGTGGTTCCACTCCCATCATTTCTGTTCAAACCACTTGAACTAGCACTTGGGGATAGGGAGGACCCTCAAAAGAAAATCGAGATATAGTTTCCAGAAAAAAAGAAATGTATGCTACATAAGCAGAAGCCGCAGGCAGAGGGAGGGTAACAGAAGTAGAGAAAGTGAAACTGGAGTTGCCTTAAAGGATGTTGTTGTTGTTGTTATGTGCCGTCGAGTTGGACCCGACTCACAGCGACTCCTCCTTGGGTTTCCGAGGCAGTATCACTACGGAAGTAGGATTACCCAACCTTCCTTCCAAGGAGTGGCTGGTGGACTTGAACAGCCAGCCTTCTGGTTAGCAGTCAAGTGCCTTAGGCACTACGCTACCCTGGAGTGATGAGTGGATAGGAAGGAGCCCAACATTAGTAGGGTTAGAATGGAAGTTACCGCAATAAAATAATTTTTACTGCATTTTAGATCCAGAGTTGCTGCTTTTAAAAAGCTGCCATTTCTTAAAGAAGAGCTTTCGTTAGTTGAAGTTTAATTACCAAAAAGCGTCGTGTTGTTGTTACTTGTCAATATATCCATGCTGGTACACTCACTTCTAAAGAGTTGGGCCATTAGGAAAGCAGAGATTGGTGCTGCACTGATCCCAAACCCATTTAATTATGAGAGAACACTTTATATTTCGAAGTCAAATGAAAAACAAGAAGGATTCTTTCTGAAAGCACCAAGTCTCAAATTTCCTCTGCCAAGAATTGTCTCCTTTAAACTTGAGGCTACATTTAATGACCACTTCAGAGAATGTTCCAAGGATTCCATCTGTCTGTTACACACACAATGATTCCTCATCTTCTTATTTCTAAGCTCACTATTCATTATCTCTTAAACGCCCCCCACCCCCACTTTGACTCATAGTGACCCCTCTTTGGGTTTCTGAGGTGGTAAATCTTTAGATTGCCCAGTCTTCCTTCCGAGGAGTGGCTTGTGGGTTTGAACTGCCAGCCTCTGGTTAGCAGTCAAATATCTTTGGCACTACCCCCCTAGAGCTCCCAAATAAAACCAAGGCACTCCAAAACAGCATTTCTATATCCCCAAGTTACTGGATCCAGTTGTAAGAAATTGGCAGTCATTCCAATCCCTAAACTCTCTCCCCATTCAAGCAACATCTAATTCTAAAGATCATCTCTCCTAGAGAGCTCCACTTTCATGAATAGTTTAATATAATGTATATGTGTATCTATTGCAAACGGATTGCCTTCGGTAGGAGGAAACAAGTTACCTCTGATGTGCCCACTCTGAGAAACTCTGTGGTCCCTGAAGTTGCAGACCCACCACACCCATGCCCAGACCTAGCCTCCTCCTTGCAGGCTGAGGAAGCCTATTTAAATAATGTCTTCTGAACTTAACTGTTTATAAGGAACCTCCTTAAGTTTCTTAGTCTTTTCACAGTTCAAGTCCTTGGAAAATGTTTTTCAGAATCTATGAAGGTCATTTGTGACTAGTGCCACTTAGGTATGAACTTTATACTTTTCTTTATTAATCAAAGAGGGAGCTCTGGTAGCATAGTGCCTACAGCATTTGACTGCTAACCAGAAGGCTGGTGGTTCGACCCACCAGCCACTCCTTGGAAGGAAGTTTGGGCAATCTACTTCCATAGTGATACTGCCTCAGAAACCCAAAGAGAGGTCTCTATGAGTCAGATCCCACTTGATGGCAGTGAGTTTTTTTGTTTTGTTTTGTTTTGTTTTGAATTTGATGGACAGTTTTCAGAGAAGTAATAACCCTGCAGCTTTAAGTGTCTGTGCTATCAAGCAATATGAGAACCCAAAGCCCTAGATCAATATTTGGAGACCATGCTAATTAATAGCAACCCTATAGGACAGAGTAGAACTGCACCATATGGTTTCCTAGGCTGAAATCTTTACAGAAACAGATGGCCACATCTTTCTACTGCAGAGCAGCTGGTGGGTTCAAACTGCTGACCTTTCAGTTAGCAGCTGAGCACTTAACCACTGAACTACTAGGGCTCCTCAAACTTCAGGTTAAAAAAAAACAAAAAACTCACTGACGTCATGTGGATTGACTCATACCGACCCCTCCTTGGGCTTCCAAGGCAGTATCTCTATAGAAGTAGGTTGCCCAATCAAATGACTTAGGCACTATGCCAAAATAGTGGAGGTCCCTGACTCTTTTGTATATAAAACTAGAATTATATCTTCCCTATTGGCAGAGTGTGGGATTGGTTCTATGTTAAGGAAAAAAGACCCTCAATTCAAACTTGTTCTACAGAGACATTTTATTAAGCCTTAGGACAAAGACAAAACAATCATCCAGGATGAGGAAAACCATCAGCATGTACACAGTACAAGAAGCCAAATGGAGTCTGCTGAGTCATGATCATAGGGCTAATTACATATGGTAGAAAATAAAGGAAATCATCACAAAAATCATGATTGGTGGCAGATTAATTCATCACTATTGCAAGTAGGGCTACAAAAGTGGGGAAAGGACTGTTACTGTACAACTGAAGATTTAGAAAGGTTAGCAGACTGGGTTCTGAGGATTGACCACCTTGCATGGTGGTCAGGATCTGACTCATGACCATGTGGCCCTGAGACACAGCCATAAGGAGGCTATAAAACAATACCAGGACCCCAACCTTTAACTTAAATTAGATGACATTCAGCTATATTCAGTAAATTATTAAGGACACACCCTGGCAAGTTCCCTAGTTCTTTGTGTGAACATAATCTACTTCCAACCATGCTCTTCCTTAAGGCAAACTTCCCCTTCTGAAGTTTGTCCTAGACTTTTCTAAGCATAACAACATTGCCACATTAATGATCAGAAACTCAAATGTCTTCTGAATTTATATCAAGACTCAAAATGGATCTGGGGCTCCCACTGTAGACTGCAGTCTTCTGCAAACCAAGTGCTTTAGAATTCAAGCCTGAATACAGCATTAACCCATCTACACTACCCTCTCACCCCCAACACTGTCAGCATGCAGGCATTTACAGGATACCTGGCCAAAGTGCCTAACACATTTGACTGCTAACCAGAAGGCTGGCGGTTCAAACCCACCACCCACTCCTCGGAAGGAAGGTTGGGCAATCTACTTCCATAGTGATACTGCCTCAGAAACCCAAGGAGGGGTTGCTGTGAGTCTTTAGGTTTCCAAGGCAGTATCACTACGAAGTAGGAGCTCTGGTAGCATAGTGGCTAAAGCACTTGACTGCTAACCAGAAGGCTAGCGGTTCAAACCCACCAGCCACTCCTTGGAAGGAAGGTTGGGCAATCCTACTTCCATAGTGATACTGCCTTGGAAACCCAAGGAGGGGTCACTATGAATCAGGGCCGACTCGACGGCACATAACAACAACAACAACAACAACATCACCACGAAGTAGATGACCCAACCTTCCTTCCAAGGAGCGGCTGGTGGGTTTGAACCAGCAGCCTTCTAGTTAGCTGTCAAATGCCTTAGGCACTACAGTACCAGAGCTCCTGATAAACCTTCACATCCCAAATGCCATTGAAGCTATGGGACTGGCTAACTGGCCCTGCTGGCCAGCTAGCTGCTGGCTAACTGGCCCCACTGACCAAGGTGATATTCCCCTTGATGGTGGCAGTGTAGATGGGAGAAATGGACAAATACAAGATAAATTGTCTTTTTTGAGGTCAAGTCTGCAGGGCGGGAGATTTATCTCATTTCATGCATCTATGGAAACCAAACTCTCATGAAAGATTATCTAAGGAAGGAAAAGAGAAGTAAACAACTGCCTGCTAAACACATTTTCTGGAAACCAGTGTCAATATCAATGAAGGTTTAGATTAGAATTTAGAATGACTCTGAAAAGATTTACTGCCTCGGAAACCCAATGGGAGTCGCTATACTCCATGGCAATGAGTTTTTTGTTTGTTTTTCCCTATTCTATTAAACCCTTTAGCACTCTCTCCTGTCCCCAAAATCTTTCATGATCATTTTTCCTGACATCAAAAGGCAAAACAGCACAAGTCGCTTTTCATTTAAACACTGGAGAGTATCTCCTATTACTTGAAGGACTATGAAGGATTTAGACTTGCACATGTAAAATGATCTTGGCCTCTTTTCTAGGCTTTGTAAATTGACTTTTTGGGGTATAACTTTCATAGGTTAGTTGGTCCACAGCAATTAAGTTAAATAGTTTGTATACTGTCTACTCAGTGTTGATGACGTTTTACCCATCACATTTGCATGACTAGGATAAAGTATTATATTGCAGATTTCACATATTCCTTACTCCTCATCTTCACTCCAACCCTGCTTCGAACCTTTGGAAGTAGGTGTTTCTAGTAGTACCCTGATGCCATATATTTCTTCAACTACTGATCACGTAACTAACTCCTCATAACCCTTAGTGGTCTCATATTCACTTTCTATATGATAAGGGAAACCTCTTGACCCTCTGTTAGGAGAATCTGCTCAAGGCTGGCTTCCATTAGCATATCATGTCCCTATTCTCCATTTCTTTCCTGCTGCAAGAGATCTCTTTAAATTGTTCAGAAGCAAAGATGTCACTTGGAGGACTAAGATGTACCTGACCTAACCCAAAAAACCAAAAACAAAACTCACTGCCATCGAGTAGATTCAGACTCATAGTGACCCTTCCTTGGGTTTCTGAGGCAATGTCTCCATGGAAGCAGATTGCCCGGTCTTCCTTCCAAGGAGTGGCTGGTGGGTTTGAACTAACAACCTCTGGTTAGCAGTCAAATACCTTAGGCACTATGCCACCAAAGCTCCCCAAGCCAAGGTATTTTTAATCATAAGCATGCAAAATCTGGTGTTGCCCCAGGGGCAATCTTTGGGTGCAAAGTTTGAAAATGTTCTGTATTCTAAAAGCAAAACTCCACTGCCATCAAGTTGATTCAGACCCATAGCAATCCCTTTTGAGTTTCTGAGGGGGTAAATCTCACAGAAGTAGATTGTTGAAGACGGCGGACTAGGCAGAAAGACTGAACAGACCCTCTTCAACAAAGAAAAGGGAAACCAATTAACACAGACACAGAAGATAATCCTGGACCCCTGAGCCTTGAA
>NW_006921597.1:11272669-11281511 GCF_000298275.1 Orycteropus afer afer
AAAAAAAATTAAAAAAAGTAGATTGTCCTGTCTTCCTTCCGCGGAGTGGCTGGCGGGTTCAAACCACCAATCTTCTGGTTAGCAGTCAAATGCCTTAGGTACTATGCCACCAGAGTTCATTTGTTCTACATCATGGAGGAATTAAATAGATCCACCTAACAATTCAATTATTTCATGTGACTGTGAAAGCTGGACAATGAATAAGAAAGAGTAACGAAGAATTGATGCCTTTTGTAGTGGTTAAATTTGTGTGTCAACTTGGCTGGGCCTGGCTGAGTAGCTGGGCAGCTGAATGGAGTTATTCTCCATGGTGAGACTGGTAATTAACTCCATGGTGGAATCTATTGGAGCAGCTGAGTAGCTGCTTTGGGTATGTGGTCTGCTTCCTGTACATAAGAATCAGCTTTGGAATGGTCTCCAGCTTATGGCATGCTTGAATCCTTCATGTAGCCATGTCATTGCTCAGCAGCCTGCTATGCTCTGCTGACCTGGAGACTTACAATGGACTTAAGTTAATGGCCTGCCATGTGGTTTGGTAACATCGGGACTGTGCCTTATTACTTGTCAACCTTGGGCTTGTCAGCTTCAGCAGCCAGCAGCTGTCTGAGTGAAGAAAAGCCTCTAGCTTCAGGGGCCAGGAGCAAGAGGCAGAGCTAAAGACCAAGGCTGAGGGGCTTTCACCCAGCCCCTAGAGCCTGGCTTAAACTCATACTTAAAGCCTCCAAACTGTAAGAGAATAAACTCCTGTTTGTTAAAGCCATCTCATATGTGGTACATTTCTGTTAGAGTGGTACTAGGTTTCCAGAACACCTTAGAATTATGGTGTTAGCAAAAAATACTGAATGGACTGCTAGAAGAACAAACAAATCTGTCTTGGAAGTACAGCCAGAATGCTCCTTAGAAGTGAGGATGGTAAGACTTCATCTCACATACTTTGGACATGTTATCAGGAGGAACAAATTCCTGGAGAAAGAGATCATGCTTGGTAAAGTAGAGGGTTAGCAAAAAAGAGGAAGACCCTCAATGAAGTGGATTGACATATCGACTGCAACCATGGGCTCAAACATAGAAATAATGGTGAGAATGGCATAAGACTGGGCAACGTTTCATTCTATTGCAAACAGAGTTGCTATGAATTGGAAGTGACTCAAAGGCACCTAACAGCAACAACATTTTACCTCCACCCTACCCTCTCGTGTTGAAACCATACTTCATATGAGCTTGTAAGGTTCTTTCATTCAACTTTTCTTCCAAAGCCCCTTAAGACCCCTAATGTTATGTATAGGTATATGTATGGATAAAACAGTACTCAAAACATACATAAAGTATTGTGAACTATATTGATATTTTATTAGTTTTATTCCAGATAGACATGTTTAACCAAATTGCAAATTACATCTCTATTGAAGTCAGAAAGAAAATCCCACCGCATAGGACTTCTGAGGTTTGGTACAGTAGTTTGTCTTGATGGCCTCATGTATACAATCACTATAGTCAGTATTACACTTTCCACACATACAGCTTATAGCTACAGGGTAGGAGAAATAGGGAGCAACATGCTGTGGGCATCCCGGTATTTCTACAGTCCTGTAGATGAAGTCTCTGTATGTACAAACATCCTGGGACAGAGCATACTTGGGGAGAAACAGCTTGCCATTGATATCCTGAGGAAAAAATGAAAAAGTGTTACAATGAGATGGAACTTTAGGGAACATATGGATAATAGAAACAGATAAAAGTCAATTCATTTTTATTTGCTGTCAAGTATCCTCTTTCACAAATAGAACTAGGGGAAGGAGTTTTTAGCTCCCTTCCCTAATACCAACTTAACACATCCACAATGAATCCCATAGAGACAAAATTGGTAATCTTTTATCCTTAATCATGGGAACAAGATTTACATAAATAAGGAGAAGTTAAACTGTCAGAAAATATTAAAATAATATTGTAATCTGTGCATTCTAGTTCTAAGGAGCTGATAACTATTAAATTTCAGAAATAAGGTTGTGGTTTATGTCTTATTCTACCTGTACAGGAATGAAATGACTCTAGGTTTATCCAACTTATAGCTAAAGAAAGGACATGAACTACGTACCCGTGTCATACAATATCCAGCACAGATGGTGGTGTTGATGGTTAGGCAATAAGCACATTCTCTCTTTTCGATGTGCATTGTATACTCAGTTGGAACACAAAAAGATATTGTTTGCCCAAAAACAAGGCCAAAAACCATGGACATCAGGAAGACAGCAGTCATGCTACATCAAAGATAAAATTAAGAACCTGTTACATGTATCCCTTCAGGACATTCAGAAGGAACACTTGGAAAGAGCTAAAATACATAAAATGGCCAATAATAATAATAATAGCAGCTACCATTTATTCAATGTCTACTATGTGCTAGGCCCTATCATAGATCCTTTCACATATTTAATGCTCATAATAACCTTTCATTTTGTGTTTATATGTGACTATGATTCACATTCGCTATAGTTCAGAAACTCACAGAGTGTAAGTGCTATTTCCAAGTGCCACTAAGCTCCACTGGGCAGTTAAATAGCAAGCCTGAAACACATTAGAAAAGTAGCAGGGATGTTTATGTTAACTAAGTGTCAAATAATTCATTCAGTGGAAAAATAATCCAAATGCTTGCCTCTATGACTGTAAGAAATAACGGTTATGCTTCAGGAAGGGCTTTCTCAGTATAGTTTCCCCAAAATTTTCAATAGCCTAGGTTCAGTAGCCTAAAAGGCCAACAAACTGGCTATAATCTAAAAGGGGAAAGAAACCAAGAAGCATACCCAAACTCCAGTACCATCCCAATGCATTCCCCAGGAATCTTGGATATAATTCTGCCCATTGCCTTTCAGGGAAGATACCATAAAGTTGGAGAAAGTCCAGAAAAGGTCAATTAAAATTATCAGTGATGTTAAAGGGCTGTCCCAGAAATCTAGAATCCCCCTTCTCAACCCTTAGTAAATTCCTGTGAAGTTCAAAGAGGGAAACTCGAGATAAATAAAAGACGATTTTATACAGAAGATTTGAGAGACCCATGATCCCAAAAAGATTATGGAGGCAAAAAATAAAGAGTAATGCAATGACAGTAAGACAATCATGGGTAACAGACACATTAAGGGTTAGCCAGGAAAGTTAAATAAGTTGTTGGCTACATGGAAGACAAGGAGCGTCCACTGTGTCTTAGGAAAAGCAAAACGTGTATCTCAAAAGAGCCGGTCTCATGGAGACCTTGTTCAATATCTATTGAACATCATAACAGGCTGAATAATGTTATAACATATAATTATTTTAGTTCTGCTAGAGAGAGAGGGTAATTAAATTTCAGACTTCTGGATGTAAGTTGATCACCTCAAAGATTAAGAAGATATTTTTATCTCATAAATACTTTACAGCTAACTAGTGTATTTGGATTTTTTCCTTCTCCATTGTCAGAACAGAAAATGCACATCTTAATGGCATAGTATTCTTACCTCTCAACACAATTATTTTTTGTTTGTCCTATTAAATAAATTATAATTCATTACATATTTTTATTCAAGAGTCAAAAGTGTATGAAGATTTTCTCAAACTTGTCAATCATATCCTAATAGCATTTTTAAGCTAATACATTAAAACTTCCATTCATTGGAACCACATAGATATAACCTAATTTACCAGAATTTTGTTTTCATTTAACTTACAAGAAAAGTGAAAACTACATTAAAAGGTTGCCAGGGATTTATTTTAAATGTCAATTTTCAGTAACTAGTGATCATTTCAACCAGTTCTTACTCCTAAAATGAGAATTGCAGTTTAATTAAACAAACATATATTGAGCATCTGAGTCAGGCACTGAAAGACAAAAAAATGGAGAAGATATGGTTCTCGTCCTCAAAGGGTTAACAATCTATTGAAGAAGATAAATATGACCACAAATAATAAAAATATAGATTGTGCTAAATGAAAGAGCCCAAATTATGAATTCCAGACCCTCAATAACCAAAGATTTCCTGTGTTTATTTCACTTACTTCTGTAGAGACAAGGAAGTGAACTAGCCCACTTTAAGAAGACTTTCCAGTATTAAAGGTAAAGTAAGAAGGATTTTCTGGTGAACTCTTTTAAATACAACTTTGCATATTCAAGCATTCCTAGGCAGTTTTTTTTTGTTGTTGTTGTTATTTGAATTAGTGTGAGAATACATAAAAGTTTCTTGCTCATGGAGTCTTGTTTTCTCAAGTGCTTCATAAATGTGAGCTCCCTCTAGAGCATAGGGTTGGTTTCATCATTTTAGTGCCAAAGGCTTAGAGGATCCTCTTCAGAATTTTAAAAGTATCAACTGAGAAAATTATGTAAAACGCTCACCACAACAATCTTACAGTTCTAGCCTATCTAGCCGGCCTATTACTGGGTTTTACCATCAAAAGTAATGAATTTCACATATTTGTATTTGAGCTTGTAGCTCCATGATTCTATATAAAGTAGATGAGCAGTGAACTAGTAAGAATATATTGGTCTATGAATTAAGAAACAGAATTCTATTTTAAGATCTCTCATGGATCTATGAGAAATTGACTAAAATATTTCATCTGTCTGGATCTTAATTTCTCCATCTGCAAAACAGAAAGAGGTAAGTACATTAGACTCTTTTTTAAATGACAGGATGAAATTTGTTTTGGAACTTTTACCCATTGTTGCCATATTCGCTATGGACAATCTGTTTTCAAAGTTACTCTTACAAATGCAGGAGTATAAACTAACAAAAGTAAAAACTGAAAGTGCTGAATTATCAGCCACAGTAACTATATAACTTTGTGGATATAAAGAAAGTAAAAACTATTCTTTTTCCTTTTTCGTCTTTATTGCAAATAGTGAAACTTCATCCACAAAATCTTTCAGGTCCTCAATTTCCTTGCCTAAAAAAGAAAGGTATCGAACCCAGAAGATGATTGGGAAGGTCTTTACAACACAAACAGTCTGTGATTCTATGTGGTAAATTAGTGTCCGATCTCTGGTCTAAAAGTTAATGATCTAGAATTCTACTTCCAGATTTAATTGCAGTTGTGTTTAACTGAGAAATTGAATATCTTTGTGCCTTCATTTTCTCACACGTCCCTTCCTAAAATCATAAAAAGAATAAAAACATAGATGTGAAGTCTTTGGAATTCTATAGAAGAAAGACTATATAACTAGATAACACTGAATAAATCCGTGGTAATTAATACCTTCTTATATGCCACAACTTCTCCTTTATTGTGTCCTGGGTTCTCACCTCTGAAATTTAATTATCTCTTCTAAAATCTTCATGCATAAATTATTGAGCACCTGGACACAGACAGTATGATTTCAGGCCCTAAATAATAAGTGATGTCATTGCATGCACATATTTCCTCATTTTCAAGGTCTTATTCCAAGATATGTACTTTCCTTTGACCCTTTGACTTCCTTTTCTCTTTTCATTTAAGTCTAATCACCTTCATTTAAAAAAAAAAAAAAAAAATCTCTTTACTCTGCTAATTTCCTTCACCAATCTTTTATCTCCAAATTCCTTGTTATACCATGAAAAGAATTGATCAGCCACCCTATGAACAATCCTGGAACTTAACTAAAGAACTGCAATTTTCTAGAGATCAAAGTGTACTATAAAGTAGGTGTTTGCGTTGGACAGTATCCAAAGGAGTTTACTTTTAAGCAGCTAAAAAGACCTTGCAAGGTGGACTCCATTACTACCAGCATGCTTCAAAATTACTTTTAAGTGTTCCCAGAAGTATATTTTCACCAAAGATGACCATTAGTAATTGAGAAGATTTAACCCATAGACTATTCAATTGATAAAAATATTTAAATCAAAAACTAAACAAGAGAATGATCATCATTCATTAAGGAATTGATCAATTGTTCTTCCTTAAAATCAATGGAATTTTACCTTATACTTATGTTCACCTACTTTCACCCACCATTGAACAATGTGGAGCAATAATTAAAATTTTAAAGCCTATCAGAGCAAATTATCACTAAGTGTTTGCCAATTTAAGATTAAATGCTAACATGGTAAAAATGAAGGAAAATTAGAATAAGAACATATCGCTTCATAATGCCTTTTCAGTATAGCTACCTACCTGACTTTGCATTGGTGAGCTGATGCTGTAATGACCCAGACTAAAAGCTCTTGGTTCATTTTATACCCTTCTAGATAATTCCCCTCTGATCTTCTTGTTTGTATAATTGCATTTGAATCCCTGCTTTCTTATCTAAAAAACATCTACTGAAAATTCATACTGAACCCCAAATAAAATGTGTTTAGGCAAACAAGTTCATAATACCTTCCTCTGGAAACTCATTATTACAGCATGCATTTCCATCTCTCTTATTAAATTATTCTTTTAAATATTTCCTTTATTAATGTGGTTTCAACACAGACCCAGAAAAACAAACTGGGGGGAAAAAAAAAAAACACCTTAACATCATAAGTAAGTTTTGGGAATGAGAATTTATTTGAGACTTGAGTGCCCAAGATTTCACCTAAATGTTCACTTTACCCAAACGCTTTGCTGTGGAATCGTTCCCAACTCATAGTGACCCCTCCTTGGGTTTCCGAGGCAGTATCTCTATGGGAATAGATTGCCCAGGGTTCCTTCCAAGGAGTGGCTGGTGAGTTTGAACTGCCACCCTTCTGGTTAGCAGTCAAATGCCTTAGGCCCTACACCCTATATAAAAGTATTCCTCATCCACAAGGCAAAGGCAACTTCACTATATACAACTCATTGTAACAAAAATTCTAATCAGTTCAAAATATTTTTTTTCTCTGAATTTTAAAAGATATTGAAATTTGCATGTGTGGGAAAAAAAATGGTCATTTAAGTACCAGGATCAAATTTGGCAGGACGTCAAACTAATCTGAGGTCAAATCCTGGCTCTGCTGTTTACTAGCTATATGATATTGACATGCTTGACCTCTCCACACCACCTTTTCTTCACTTGTTATCAGGTAATATCGATGTTTATGTAAAAGCACATAATATAGTGCTGGCACATAATAAGTGCTCAATAAATGATAACTAATTTATAATAATTCAACATCTACTTAGTTAACAAATGTTTAGTCACATAGCTATTGTTGCTATTAGTTGCCATTCAGTTGATCCTGACCCATAGCAACCCCACATGAGAAAGTAGAATTGTCTACAGGGTTTTCTTTCAGGGATCCAAGAGTACATAGTAGAGAGTTGTGGTAGTTATTGGGCCTGGTTGAGTGGCTGGGCAGCTTGTGGTAGTTATTCCCCATGATGAGACTGGCAATCAACTCCATGGTGGGATCTACCACAAGCAGCTGGGCAGCTGTTTTTGGGCTGTGGTCTGCTTCCTGTATATAAGAGAAGCCTTGGGAATGTCTCTAGCTTATGGCATGTTGAACCTTACATGTAGCCATGTCTTTGTTCAGCAGTCTGCCATGCTCTGCTGACCTTGGGACTTACAGTGGACTTGGATTAATGGACTGCCGTGTGATTTGGTAATATCTGGACTATACCTTTTTACTTGTCAACCTTGGGCTTGGCAACCTCAGCAGCCAGCAGCTGTCTGAGTGAAGAAAAGCCTCTAGCTTCAGTGGGCCGGGAGTTGGAGGCAGAGCTGGACCCCAAGGCTGAGGGGCTTTCACCCAGCCTCTAGAACCTGGCACTTTGAACTCGGACTTCTAGCCTCCCAAATTGTAAGAAAATAAACTCCTATTTGTTACAGTCATCCTATTTGTGGTATACTTCCTGTCAGAGAGGCACTAGGTAGCCAGAACAGGAATCAATATTTTTGTTGAATCACAAATGATTGAATGAATGCATGAGTAAATAATTATTTACTTCTAGAATCAACCTACACTTTACTCCATCTCTTTAGTTATAACCCAGTTTTGCACCTTTCAATTCATTTTCCTCACTGTGACTAAAGTAATATGCCAAAAAATGCAATGGGAACTTCCCATTGCCCTCGGGGGAACCTAAACTGCTTATTATCATTTACAAAGCCCTCTTTAGTTTCATCTTTCACCATTTCCCACTCTTCCTCCTACCTTCCCATACCCTTTCTCCACTTTCTCTGTTCTTCAGCCAAACTGCACTGAGTTTCTCAAATAAGCTACATTCTTTCTTGCCTCCAAGGCTTTTCAGATAGTGTGTACTCTGGCTGGAACACCTGCACAATACCCCTTTCCTTGCCTCATCTTGTCTAATTCCTATTCATGTTCCATGAACTAACCTAGAAAACATCACTTTTGCAAAGCCTTCCCCAGTTCCCCAGGGTCTTCCTCATGGTTAGTATTTTAAGAGAATTAGAGAAAATATACACAACACCTGTCACATGGTAGATGCTCAGTAAACTAGATATTCACAATTTGTCTTAACTTATCCTAGTCTTTATTGCCTATAAGTTAATGAAGGAAATGAGTGTCCCTGGAGGAATGGTTGGAGAAGTCAAGGCAGAGTCTGGCATATGTATCAGAAAGGGCCATTTAAGGTATGAAGAGAGTATACTGGAGGGCCCAAGTCTTGGGAATGTGAGTTGCTAAGAGAAGGACCAGGAGCTCTGGTAGCATAGTGCCTAAGGCACTTGACTGCTAACCAGAAGGCTGACGGTTCAAACCCACCAGCCACTCCTCAGAAGGAAGGTTGGCAATCTACTTCCGTAGTGATACTGCCTCGGCAACCCAAGGAGGGGTCACTATGAGTCAGGTCTGACTCCACGGCACATAACAACAAAGAGAAGGACCAGGAGCTCTGGTGATGTAGTGCCTAAGGCATTTGACTGCTAACCAGAAGGCTGGCGGTTCAAACCCACCAGCCACTCCTCAGAAGGAAG
>NW_006921597.1:11281611-11283594 GCF_000298275.1 Orycteropus afer afer
TGGGGCAATCTACTTCCATAGTGATACTGCCTCAGAAACCCAAGGAGGGGTCGCTATGAGTTGGGGCCAACTCGAAGGCACATAACAACAAGAGAAGGACCCTGAATACAGGGAAAGTGGAAGAGAGGGTGCTGCTTCACATTATTTCCAAGGGAGATGCTAAGACAAGAAGAGTATGGTACTGAGGGCATGTTGAATGTTTTTTTCTAATGGAACTAGTGCTTCTATTGTGTTAAGCATTGATTAAAATGCAGGTTCTAGTGGATTTATAGGAACTTTGGTAGCATAGTGCCTAAGGCACTTGATTGCTAACTGGCTGGCAGTTCAAACCCACAAGCCACTCCTCGGAAGGAAGGTTGGGCAATCTATTTCCGTATTGGTATCACCTCGGAAACCCAAGGAGGGGTCGCTATGAGTCCTGTCTGACTGGAGGGCACATAACAACAACAGTAGATGGATATACATATCCTGGTGGCATAGTGCCTAAGGCATTTGACTGTTAACCAGAAGGTTGGCTGTTCAAACCCACCAAGTGCTCCTTGGCAGGAAGATTGGGCAATCTACTTCTGTAGTGATACCGCCTCAGAAACCCAAAGAGGGGTCACCATGAGTTGGATCCAACTCGATGGCAGTGTTTTTTTTTTTTCATAATTCAATCTGTAACACATGGAAACTGTGAAATAAAAAATGGGTGTTGTTTTAAGCCATTAAGTTTGTGGTAATTTGTTATGCAGTAAACTAATACCAAACCATAAACCAAACACACCAATTAAAAGACAGCAATTGTCAGAGTGTCGGGGGGGAAAAGAGGACCTAATTACATGCTACCTATAAGAAATGCACTTTAAATATGAAGGTACAGATAAGTTTAAAATTAAAAGAATAAAAAGTTAAATACCATACAAACATTAATTGAAAAAGTTGGAGTAGCTATATTAATACAAGATAAAAAGAGATTTCACAGCAAAGAGTATCATCAATGTTAAAGAAGTCAATTCCTCCAACAGGACACAGCAATTCTAAAAGTTTATGCACCTAATGACAAATCTTCAAATTTCATGAAGGAAACACTGATAGAACTGCAAGAAGAACAAGACAAATTCACAATAAAAATTAGATATTTCTATGCCCTTCTCTCAATATTTGATATAACCAATAGACAGAAAATCATTAAAGATATGGAAGATTTGAACAAAACTATCAAGCAGCTTTTCCTAATTGACATTTATAGAACACTCTACCCAAAAAGGAGCCCTGGTGGTACAGTGGTTAGGGCATTTAGGATCTCTGGTGGCATAGTGGATAAGGCATCTGGCTGTTAATCAGAAAGTCACTGGTTCAAACCCACAGCTGCTCCGTGGAAGAAGATGGAGGCAATCTACTTCCATAAAGATTTATAGCCTCAGAAACCCAATGGGGGTTTTGGCTACCCAAAAACAACATATTACACATTCTTTTCAAGTTCTTTTTTTTTTTTTTGTTATTGTGACTGGCGTAATGCCTAAGGCATTTGACTGCTAACCCAAGGAAGGGTCACTATGAGTTGGATCTGACTCAATGGCAGTGAGTTTCATTCAGTTCGATGGTGATTTGGGTGAATGTTTACAGAATAAATTCCTTTTCCGTTCAACAGTTCACACCCATTTTGTTTCATGACATTGATTTTTTATTTTCTTGTTGAGAGTTTTTTTTTTTTTTAATTGTGACTTGGGTGAAGATTTACAGAGCAAATTCATTTTCCATACAGCAGTTCACATCCACTTTGTCTCATGACATTGATCATAGTTTACCACAATGCAACAGCTCCCCTCCCACTTCCTCCCAATAGTTACCTCTTCTCAGTGTCCATCCCTCCATGGACTCCTGCCCCCTGAGCTGTCTCTCTGTGCATAAGTAGCCCTTCTTTCTCCCATGATTGTTCTCTCCAAGGAGTGTATCTACCTGAGGTAAATGTTCAACTCATATGCCTGCCTTTTGTTTGGC
>NW_006921597.1:11283733-11297407 GCF_000298275.1 Orycteropus afer afer
CTTCCAAGTGGATGACAGTGGTAGCCGGGCACCATCAAGTTCTTCTGGTCTCACAGTGGTATAGACTGCAGGTCGGATGGTATACCAGTTGCTAGGACTAATTGTTTCTGTGAATTTTGGTTTTCTTCATTCTTCTTTGCTCTGGATGAGGAGAGACCCATCATTGCATCTAGGTGGCAGCTTGCTAGCTTTTAAGATCCCAGGCACTACTCACCAAAGTAGAAGGTGGAACAATGTTTCATATAGTATGTTATGCCAATTGAGCTTGATGTCATGACATTGATTGCAATCCCCACAATGTAAGAGGTATCTTCCCATTTCCTCCCTGTGGTTACCTTTTCCCTGTGTCCTTCTTTCCTATGCATTTCTGCCCTATATCTATCTCCCTGTGCAAATGCTGCCCTTCTGATCTCCCTTGGTTTCTATTCTAAGGAGTAGTTGCTGTAATTGTTCACCTCATAAGCCTGTCTATTGTTTGCCTGGAAATTAAGCCACAGGAGTGAGTTCAGTTCCAGGCCTGAAGAGTGGATAGGGGTTTCATCACTCCCTATCAGGCCAGTAAGCCTGGTCTTTTTTATGATTTTGAATTTTATTCCACATTTTTCTCCCACTCTATCCAGGATCTCTAATTTTGATCACTTTCTGCATGGTTGACAGTGATATCCAGGTACCATCTAGTTCTCTGGACTCAGGGTCATGTAGACTGAAGTTCCCATGGTCAATAGTCCTTTCGACTAATTGTTTCCACACATCTTTGATTTTCTTCATTCTTCTTTGCTCTGAATGAGGAGAGACCAATTGCTGTATTTTAGATGGCCACTCACAAGGTTTTAAGACCCCAGTCACTACTTACCAAAGTAGGATGTAGAACAATGTTTTTGTGTGGTATGTCATGCCAGACAGTGGCATGTCTCCCAGAACCATGGTCTTGAGCCCACAGTCTCAGTGACTCACTCCCTAAAAATGTTTGTTGCTAAAAAGTTATTATATCTTGCCCCTTGTCAGCTCTTTTACATATATGGACATTCTTATAACATACACAAAAATGTATGTAGAAATATCATCTGCCAAACCTATATATGGTCATAGATATATTCCCTTTTGCTTATCATTTTGCTTGTCTACCTATATATCCACCTGTTGATTACTGTTTGTTATTACTAATAATGCAGTGTTGTGTGTGTAAAAGTCTTTACCTTTGTAATCTTTACCTCTTGTGCACCACTCCATGTCTTCCTTTTCCTGAGTGTCATTGTGCTGGTCACTTCTTTTTGGTATATCACCTTTCCATTTACCTAAATCAATACATGTCTCTTACCTAGCTAGCAATTTTCCCTCCCTCTTTTCAAGTTCTTAAGGAATGTTTATCAAGATAGATCATATTCTGGTTCAAAAAAAAAGAAAACGAGTCTCAATACAATTTAAATAATTTAAATTGTATGAAGTATGATTTCTGACCCAAATGGAAATAAATTATAAATCAGTTATTAGAAATGGCTTCAAATATTTAGAAACTAAATAACCCATAATTGAAGAAGAAATCAAAAGAGAAATTAGAAAGTATTTTTAACTCAATAAAAATTAAAACACAACACATGAAAATTTGTGGTATGCAACTAAATAAGAAGAAAATTTATAGCACTAACTGCCTATTAAGAAGAGAATAAAGGTCTCAAATGAATGACCTCAGCTTCCACGTTAAGAAACTAGAAAAATAAGAGCAAATTAAGCCCAAAATAAGGGCTTTATCAACAAAGTTAAGAAGCCACCTAAAGAATGAGAGAAAATATATGGGAAGCATATATCTGATAAGGGTTTAATATCCCGAATATAAAAAGAAATGCTATAACTCAACAAGGAAAAGACAACTCAATTGAGAGATGAGCAAAATATTTAAGTAGGTATTTCTCCAAATAAGTTAGACAAATGATCAATAAGCACTTGAAAAGATGTTCAATATCATTAATCATTAGGCAAATACAAATCAAAGCCACAATGATTTATCACTTCAAAACCAGTAGGATGGCTCTTAAAAGAAAGGAGATTAATGAGTGTTGGAAAGGATCTGGAAAAATTGAGACCCTCATCTACTGCTAGTAGGAATGTAAAATAGTGCTTCCACTGTGGATAAGTTTTTCTGTACCTCAAAAAATTTAAACATAGAATTACCATAGGTTGTGAAAGTATTATGCTAAGTGAAAAATATCAGACACAAAAGGTCACATATTGTATGATTCCATTTATATGAAATACTCAAAATACATAAATCTTTAGAGACAAAATGCAGATTGGTGATTTCCAGGGCCTAGAAGAAGGAAGAATGGTAGAAACTGCTCAGTGGGTAAGGGGTTTCACTCTGGAGTGATGGAATTGTTTGGAAACTAGGCAGAAGTGATTGTATGACATGGTGAATGTGATAAATGCCACTGAATTTTTCACTTAAGATGGTCACTTTATGCTATGTAAATTTCACTTCAATAAATTATTTTTCAGCAAACTACAATGAGATACCACTTCACACTCACTAGGACAGGTCTCATAAAAAAGACAAAGATTATCAAATGTTGGAGAGGACTGGAGAAATTGAAATGCTCATACACTACTGAAGGGAATGCAAAATGTTGAAGCACTTTGGAAAAGAGTTTGGCAATTGCTTAAAAAGTTAAACATAGGGTTACTATGTGACCCAGAAATACCATTCCTAGGCATATACCAGAAAGAAATGAAACCATATGCTCACATAAAACCTAAACACAAATCTTCATGGCAGCAGTATTCATTACAGCCAAAGAGTAGAGACAACCCAAGTCCATCCACTAACGAATGGATAAACAAAATGTAGTATATCTATATAATGAAATATTGTTGTTGTTGTTATTGTGTGCCGTCGAGTCAAACCTGACTCATAGCGATGCCTCCTTGGGTTTCCGAGGCAGTATCACTACGGAAGTAGGATTGCCCAACCTTCCTTCCGAGGAGTGGCTGGTGGGTTTGAACTGCCAGCCCTCTGGTTAGCAGGCAAGTGTCTTAGCCACTATGCTACCAGAGCACCCAATGAAATATTTAGTTGGTAATAAAAAGGAATTAAGTACTGATTCATGCTACAACATGGGTGAACTTTGAAAACATGTTTAGTGAAAGAAGTATCACAAAGGACTACCTGTTGTATGATTCCATTTATATGAAATATGCTGAATAGGCAAATCTATAAAGACAGAAAGTAAATTAGGGGTTGCCTAAATCTGGGAGGATTGGAGGCAAATAGGGAGTAATTGCTAACAAATACAGGTTTCTTTGGCAATGATGAAAAAAAAAATCCTGAAATTAATTGTGGTGATAGTTGCACAACTTGGTGAATATACTGGAAACTATTAAATTATACACTTTAAGTAGGTAAATTGTATGGTATGTGCATTATATCTAAGTAAAGATGTTATTTAAAATAGCTTACTTCCTCAAAAAACTCTTCCTTGACCACCAAATCTAATGTAGTACACTACATCTGTCATTTTTATCATATTATCCCATTATTTTCTTTGTGGCACTTATTTCTAATATTAGTTGTTTACATGTTTTATTCTCTGTCTCTCCCCTCTCAACAAGAATATAAGCACCACAAAGTCAAGGCTTTATCTATCTTGATAACCATTATATTCTCAGAGTTCAAACAATTTATGGCATATATTAATCAAAAAAAGAAATCAAACTCACTACCATCGAGCCAGATCCAACTCATAGCAACCCTTCCTTCGGTTTCCAAGGTGGTATCACTACAGAAGTAGATTGCCCAATCATCCTTCCAAGGAGTGGCTGGTGGGTATGAACTGCCAGCCTTCTGGTTAGCAGTCAAATGCCTTAAGCACTATGCCACCAGAGCTCCTTGGCATATATTAGGTGATATATATTTATTTAATGCATAAATAAATAGAAATACACACTCCTCACTTATCAACATGGTAAGGTTCCAAAGACCAGTGTGTTATACAAAAATCAGCATTATGTGAAAATAGAGGATTACTCATCGTCTCAACTCCTCACCTATGCTGTGAATTTCCCACTGGGGCCCTGCAGAGGTCACCTACCACCGATGCCTCCCCCTCCCCCAATTCACCTCAGGAGAGCTCAGCCTCCACAATTGCTCATAGGGGAGGGCTGCCCAGTCTTCCAGAGCCAGTGTTGCTTCAGTGCTGCCTCCCTCCCCATCTCAGGGGTCCCCTTTCTCCTGCCCTCAATGTATTTTCAGGATGGATGGCCCCAGCTCATCCTCTGAACAACCCCAAAATGCACTTGGTGGTTTTGCTGGGGGCAATGAACCACAGGTGCAAGGGCCTGGGTGTCTCAGGGGGAGTGCATGCTACTTGCTGGATACCCCCACCAGCTCCTTGCCCAAGCATCCCCTAGTTCTCGCTGGGCATCCCTGTCCTCATTTCATCCCCATGTCTCCATGAGAATGGACAATCCAGAGCTTCCTCCAAGGTTGTGATAGCCAGCCCCAGCCTCTGCCCTTGACCTTAAACTGCAGCTGTCACTGGCCACTCACCCACTGACCCTAACCCCTCCTAGGTGGCTGCCCTGCCCTCACCTTTGTCCAGCCAGGAGGGGATATCAAGGAAGTATAAGAGGGTGCACAGGTGCTGGTCAGCTGACATGGGGTCCTGTAGGCCTCATCTCTGGCTTCCTTCTGACCGCTGCCTGGCTCAATCCTGCTGCCCTCAAGCTGGGAGCTTGGGCCAGATGCTAGGGCCACATTTTCTTCTCAGCCTTAAAGGAGGCCCACCTTCAGGACACTAGCTGCTGCTGTCCTGGCCTCAGCCCCCTGTGGACACCCAGGGCCCACCAGGCAGTGTCCTGCCTCTACCAGCTCCATTCCAGTCCCCTCTCCACTCCACCTGGCAACCCAGCAGCTCAGGGAGACCATACTACCTCTCCCCTCCCAGGCAGTGAAATACAATATAATATGAGCTTCCTTTCTATATGCACATGGGATCCACTGATCAGGGGCCCTAGCAGGGCCTTGGCATTTGTTACTGCCAGACACATGTCATTACTGTGCAAAATAGGTGAATAGTAGATTTTTTACTATTGTCATAAATGTGAAAAGTTGAATAACAAGATAGCCGCTAAGTGAGGAGCAGGTGTACAGATGTTATTCCCACAGTTCAAAACTATATCAAATGGAGAGGTTATTAAATGCTCTGAAGCCCTATAGATAATTACAGAATAATTATAGGAAATCCCAAGCTAAAATTCAAGTTTTCTGACTTCCTTTTTAAATGAATAATTTCTTTTATAAGGATCAGTACAAAGCTGCTTCCTATAAGGCGGAGGTTAAAGATGTCTCAAACTTCCAACTATCTCAAACCACCCTACCGCTTTATCATCAACTGTTCCCCTTTCTCCCAGTGTTCTTCCTCCAACCTTTGGGTTCCATAATTCACTGCAACATCTCACAGAAGTGACAAACCATGCTTAGAGTTAAGTGGTTTATTAGGGAAGTAACAGGGGACAACAAGGGATCAGGAATTATGCAGAAGTAACCAGAATAACTCAGGATACAGTTTTTGATCAGGACAGCTTCCTCTTATCTGCTGTTGCTAGGTTCTGCTTGGAACCTTGTAGTTCTGCTTGGAGCCATCTCAGGCAAGTATTACAACTCTTAACTCCATAGGGCAGCAAACCCCATTCACACTAGTCAACCATCTCGCACCAGTCTACTGGTTTCTACTATCTCTTGTTACCATCACTCTTGCTACTCCTGCACCATAATCTCTCACTGTCTTCCATGTTACAACTCTTCCTCTGTCTCCTGGATCTGGGAGGTTCTCAGTGCAGGGACCCTAAGTCTTAAAGATAAGTGAGTTCTGCTTCTCTCTCTTCTTTTTGGCGGTAGTGAGATTCCTCCTATTCATCTCTGGAATGGTTCATTTTGAGCCTAGTGGGATGACAAAACTGACCAATCCTTCATTAGGCTTTCATCTACCTTATTTGTGTAGTCCCACACCCACAATTGTGTCAGGTACATTATTTGCATTATTAGCAAACTATCTAATCCCATTACTGGGCTGCAGTGTTTCATTTGCATAATCCCACCAGTCGTTTGGTGGGAGTTACAAGACCATGGTAAGAGAGGTCATATAAAAATAATCCATTGCACCACACTTTTTATTGCATTAAAATTTTAACCTATATTTTAAAAAGGAGCTCTGGTAGCGTAGTGCCTAAAGCATTTGACTGCTAACCAGAGTGCTGGCAGTTCAAATCCACCAGCCACTCCTCAGAAGGAAGGTTGGGTAATCTACTTCCATAGTGATATTGCCTCGGAAACCCAAGGAGGGGTTGCTATGAGTAGGGTCCGACTCAACAGCACATAACAACAACAACATTAAAAAAAAAAAAAAAAAAAAAAAGCCATCCTAAATCCCAAATTATCTAAATAGAAGAATGGCACTGGAATATGAATCAGACTTACTAACATTCCTTCATCCACAAAGAATAGACACTCTTACAGTTTCTAAAATGGTCTATTTCCACAAAATCTAAAATCTTGAGTGTTAGATATCTTTTATGAAATCAATGTATCCATCTGAAATCTGAGGGTCACATTGGAATGGTCTGCCATTTAAAACTGTATTAGAACTAGTTAGAGGTGGTATGGTTTGTTTACTTAACTCTCTTCTTTGCTTTTTTTAAAATAATACCGATAATTGACAGCAAATAGAGATAACCTTAAAGTGCTTATTGATCTTTTTTATTATGTTGAAGCTCCCAAATGGAAAGGAAAACTTTATGTAATATGTATAAAATTATGCTAATTTGCTTCCTAATATGCCAGATTTATATGAACTCACCCAAGCTCTTTTCTTTCTGTTTCAAAACATTTTTTTGAACTTAAGGTCATATATTAATATTAATAGGAATTGCTAACATCTTCTGTAATAAAATTAATAGAGTTACAAAGTCATATCAGTATCAAATTTTTCCTTTCCTCCATGTCAAAACTTGTTCCTCTATCCTTTAACATATTATCTTTCATGGACTTATGTTACTTTATTTAACTTCATGGTAATTAGATATTATTCCTCTGGCTGAATAATATGAGAACAGTATCAATTGTACTCACAACAATAGGTGTAACCACTTCTCAGCATTTAACAACATGTTATTAATCTCACTAAAAATTATTTTAACTTTTATCATCTCTGTTTATGCCCCTTCTATTATTTTAAAAGAAGTTCACAATATGTTATATGCAATAATCAATAAAAGATTCAGTTAGCAAATGAATCTATGGGAGCCAAGGAATAAGGAGCCCTGGTGACACGGTAGTTATATACTTGACTGCTAAGTGAAACGCTGGCAGTTCAAACCCACCCAGCAGCTCTGTGGGAGAAAAGACCTGGCCATCTGCTCCCATGAAGATTACAACCTAGGAAACCCTATGGGGCCATTCAAATTGACTTTACAGCACCTCACAACAACAACATGATTCAGGAATTAATAACAACAACAAAAAATACACTAAGAAAAATGGATATTCAGGAATCCATTCACTAATTTATTCAGAAAACCCTTTTAGGTTCACTACCTCATGACAGACACTGCCCTCAAGGAGCTCATTCTCACCAGTTAGCCTCCCAGCTGCACAATCCTCACACATCTATGAGACAGTACTCCTTATCTCTCTCTCTCTCTGAGCTCCAGATCTATATATCCAACTACCTACAAGACAACTCTAACTGAATACTCCACAGGCACTTCAAACTCAGTGAGCACCTGGAATCCCCAGGATTGGGCTGTATGCCTCCTTCGCGTGCCAGCATATGACCTTCTGAGGCTTGCTATCAACAGAAGGCAGGAGGACAGAAATAAGCCAGTAATTCTTGCCCAAAATACCAACAAGATTTAGTGCACCTCTCCACAAGTGAAGTAAGAAAGTAAAAGAAGGAGAAGAGCCCAAAAATGTGTTTAGAGAAAAGCTTTCCTCAACGAAACCAGGAGCAGGGAAAAGGCTTCCCTGCCTAGCACAAAAGGAGGCCTTCCAGTCTCTGCTCCAGCATTATTGACAACTATTCTCATTGGTCAGGCCTAGACTATTCAGCCCCTTCCAAAAACCAGCCTATTTTTTCTACTTTCACCTATAAAAGATTAACTGCTAAAGGAATTGCCCTTCTACTGAAAAAAGAAAAAAAAAAAAAAAAGTAAAACAACTGTTTTTAGATATTGCACAAAAAGTAGCACAAAACTGACTAGAAAGAAGAGAAGCAAACAGATAAAGTGCAATGATTATCCTAGCTTACTGTCTGCAAGCAGTTGCAATGCCATTAGCACAGAGAAGTGGAACCCAAACAGAGACGACAATCTTGTTGATTTAAGAAGACAGATACATGACTTCAGGGACACTGAGATGGCCAAAATTTGTCGGCTACATTAACGGAGGGGAAGGAGCTGCATAGAAAGGAAATTTAGAAATTTGAAGGAGGTTTGCATTGAGTTTTTGGCTGAGAACCAATCTGTGTATTATAGAGTTGAAACTGTGAGGCCATGGAAAGAATTACTGGAAAGCAGTAGGTTGAATAATTCCTGGAGCTTACTCATAACTGGTGTTCCCATAAACCAGAGTGGAGGGTTCTCATAATACGTGGAGCATTGGATAAGGTTCTCAGAAAAGGCATAGTTCAATAATGAGGATAAATGAGCCTGGAGTAAAGGCTGGTCTGAATCTTCCTGAACAAAGATAAAAAGCAAGTTTCAAAATAACCAAACTGATTGAAAGTAATATACATGCATGCAAGAACAAAGTCCAGTAATCTTTAAAACAATACAACAAAACCTAGCACTTTTATTAAGATGTAAAATTCACAATGTCTACCATCCAATAAAACTCACTAGGTATGCAAAGAAACAGAACAATATATGATCCATACCAGAAGAAAAGTAAATAAATAGAAACCTACTCAAATGACAGAAATAATGGAATTAAAGTAGGAAGATAAAGGCAAGATGGAGGTCTAGGTACACATGCTTCCCAGGCCCTCTATAACGAAGACCCAAGAAACCAAGTGAAACAGATACAGATGATAATTCTTGGAACCCTAAGCTTTAAAGAAAGGATATACATCAAAAAAGTACATCAAATACCAATTAGAAGAAGAAACTGAAAGAAAACAGTGAAAAAGAAAACATGGGGGAAAAAAAAGTCACATGGAGCAGAGCATTGTCAGCTGGCGTGGCACAGCATGGCCATTGTGAATTATTGCAAGCAGCATTCCTATCAAGGCAGGCTCAGATATATGGCTCTGCTCTCCCAGGACCACATCACTGTCCACACTAGTGGCAGCAACCTTATCCCCATCCCTGACTCATGAACAGAAATTTGGCCACCCAGTGACCAGTGACACACACACAAACACGCACTGACCCTGACATACCTGGTGGACCATCCAGTGAGTTTGGAACAGTTAAGGGAGACCAGGAAGTGAGCAGAGTGGTTTGGAACAACTAAGGGAGACAAACTTGTCTGTCAGTTTGTCATACTGTGGTGGCTTGCATGTGCTGGAGGCTATGCCACTGGTGTTTCAAATGCCAGCAGGGTTATCCATGGTGGACAGGTTTCAGAGCTTCTAGAATACGATAAACTCAGAAGAAATAGGTTATCCACTTCTCAATGAATTGGCCAGTGAAAATCTTACTAATAGCAGTGAAACACTGTCTAATATATTACTGGAAAACTTTATGAATAGTCCATATAGTGCTGGAAGATGAATCCCTCAAGTCGGAAGACACTCAGAGTAGAGCTGACCTTAATGATGTGGATAGAGTAAAGCTTTTGGGACCTACATTTGCTGATGTGGCATGACTCAAAATGAGAAGAAACAATTGCAAAGATGCAATAATAATGGGAACATGGAACGTATGAAGTATGAACCTAGGAAAATTGGAAGCTGTCAAAAATGAAATTGAATGCATAAAGATTGATGTGCTAGGCATTAGTGAGCTGAAATGGACTGGTTTGGGCCATTTTGAACAAGATAACCATATGACCCACTATGTCGGAAATGACGAATTGAAGAGCAATGGCATGGCATTCATTGTCATAAAGAATGTTTCAAGATCTATCCTGAAGTACAGTAATAGGATAATATCTATACACCTACAAGGAAGACCAGTTAACACTACTATTATTCAACTTTACATATGAACCGCCAAAGCCATAGATGCAGAAGCTGAAGATTTTTACCAACTTCTACAGTCTGAAATTGACCAAACATACAATCAAGATGTGCTGATAAGCACTGGTGATTGAAATGCAAAAGTTGGAAACAGAAGAATCACCAGTAGTTGGAAAATTTGGCCCCAGTAATAGAAACAACACTGGAGATTGCATGATAGAATTTTACAAGACCAATGACTTATTCATTGCAAATACCTTTTTTCAACAACACAAATGGCAGATATACACATGGACTTCACCAGATCATATTGGCTACATCTGTGCCAAGAGACAGACCATGGAGAAGCTCAATATCTTCAGCCAAAACAAGGGCAAGAGCAGATTGTGGAACAGACCATCAACTGCTCATATCCATGTTCAACTTGAAGTTGAAGACAATTTAAAATAAGTCCACAAGAGCCAAAATATGACCTTGATTATATCCCTCCTGAATTTAGAGATGAATTGTTTGATGTTCATCCATTTCAGGAGGTGGCATAATGTCAAGAACCAATGATATTGAAGGAAGAAGTTGAAGCTGCACTGAAGAATTGTCAAAGAACAAGGCTCCAGGAATTGACAGAATACACATTGAGACATTTCAAGAAATGGATGACCCACTAAAGGCCTTCACTCAGCTATGCCAAGAAATTTGGAAGACAGCCTGGCCAACTGACTGGAAAAGACCCATATTTGTACCCATTCCAAAGAAAGGTGATCCCACAGAATGTTGAAATTATCAAACAATATCATTAATATCACATGTAAGTAAAATCTTACTGAAGGTAATTCAAAAACAGTTGCAGCAGTATATTGACAGAGAGCTTCCAGAAATGCAAGCTGGATTCAGATGAGGATGTGGAACAAGGGATATCATTAGGCATATCAAATATATCTGGGCTGAAAGCAAAGAATACTAGAAAGATGTTGACTTGTGTTTTATTGACTATGCAAAAACATTCGATGGTGTGGATCATAACAAATTATGGATAACATTGAGAAGAATAGGAATTGAAGAACACTTAATTGGACTCATGAGGAACCTGTACATGGACCAGGAGGCTGCTGTTCAAACAGAACAAAGGGATACTGCATGGTTTAAAATCAGGAAGGAAGTGTGTCAGGGTTGTATCCTTTCACCATGCTTATTCAATCTGTATGCTGAGCAAATAATCCAAGAATGTGGACTATATGAAGAAGAATATGGCATCAGGAATTGATGAAGACTCATTAACAACCTGCTACATGCAGACAACAAAACTTTGCTTGCTGAAAATGAGGATGACTCAAAGCACTTACTGATGAAGATTGAAGACTACAGTCTGCAGTATGGATTACACCACAATATAAAGAAAACAAAAATTCTCACAACTGCACCAATAAGCAGCATCACATTAAATGGAGAAAAGATTGAAGTTGTCAAAGACTTCATATTACTTGGTTCTACAATCAACACCAATGGAGGCAACAGTCAAGACATCAGACAACGTATAGCACTGGGCAAATCTGCTGTAAAAGACCTCTTTCAAGTGCTGAAGAGCAAAAATATTTCCTTGAAGAATAAGGTGTGCCTCACACAAGTCATGGTATTTTCAATCACCTCATGTGCATGTGAGAGCTGGACAAGGAATAAGGAAGACCAAAGAGTTAATGATTTTGAGTTGTGGTGTTGGTGAAGACTGCTGAAAGTACCGTGGGCTGCTAAAAGAACTAACAAATCTATCCTGAAAGAAGTGCAGCTGGAATGCTTCTTGGAAGCGAGAATGGCCAGACTTCGTCTCACCCACTTTGGTCATGTTGTCAGAAGGGAGCATTCTCTGGAGAAGGATAGCATGCTTGGTAAAGTGGAGGGTCAACAACAAAGGGGAAGGCCATCAACAAGATAGACTGACACAGTGGCTGAAACGATGAGCTCAGGTATACAAGGATCATGAGGCTGGCACAGGACCAGGAAGTGTTTTGTTCTGTTGTACATAGGGTCACTATGAGTCACAGATGATTCAACAGCAACTAACAACAACAACAAAATTTTATATGGTCAAATTTATGTAAATAATGTATATGTATATAGAAATTAAAAGTCATTTTTAAAAACTCTTTTCCTTTAAAACTAATTTTGATTTCCTTTACCTCAGTGTGGCAGTTGTATGCCAGTTTGGCTAGGCCTGGTTGAGTGCCTGGGCAGGTGGCTGTAGTTATTCCCCATGGTGAGACTGGTAATTAACTCCATGGTGGAATCTACTGGAGCAGCTGAATAGCTGCTTTAGTGATGTGGTCTGCTTCCAGCATATAAGAAGCACCTTTGAGGAAGGTCTCTAGCTTTTTGGAATGCTTGAACCCTGCATGCAGCCAAGTCATTGTTCAGCAGTCTGCCATGCCCTGCTGGATCTTGGAATTTTTTCTGGGCTTGAATTAGTGGCCTGCCATGTTATTTGGTAATATTGGGACTATGCCTTTTTACTTGTTGACCTTGGATTTTTTCAACCTCAGCAGCCAGAAGTTGCCTAAGCGTAGAAAAGCTTCCATCTTCAGTGGGCTGGGAGCAAGAGGCAGAGTTGAAACACAAGGTTCAGGGGCTTTCACCCAGCCCCTAGAGCCTGGCACTTTGAACTTGGACTTCTAACCTCCAAAATTGTAAGAGAATAAACTCCTGTTTGTTCAAGCCATCCCATTCGTGGTATCTTCTTGTAGAGCAGTACTAGGTGACCAAAACACTTAATTTACTCATCTGCTGAAATTAAATGCTCTTTTGGTTCCTTCCAGTTGTATAAACTATATGTTCTTGTAACTGAAATAATGCTAAGTCTTATCTGTCTCCTGTTTATCATTTCCTATTCCTAACCCATACTTGACCTGTCACTGATTAAAGTTCTTGATGTACTATACTTCAGCCTGTGAACTATTAATTATACAGAATTCACATTGCCTGAACTATGAATGATTTATTTCTAACCTTTATATCAACCAAAGCAACTTGCTCTTTGACATCATTAGTTTACATTTACATGAAATAGGAGCCATTTTGTTACTGCCAGGGTGATAGAGTTAACGGTATTTTTCTTGTTGTTGTTGGGTGCTGTTGAGTAGATTCCAATTCATAGTAATGCCATGTAACAGAGTATAATTCTCCCATAGAGTTTTCTTGGCTGTAATCTTTATAGAAGCAAACTTCCAGGTCTTTCTCCTGCAGAGCTGCCAGGTGTGCTCATACCTCCAACCTTTTGGTTAGTAGCCAAGCATTTAACTGTTGGATCACCAGCTATTAGACCTAAACTAAAAGTCTGAAACCTAACTTTTCACTTTAAGAAATTTTCTCAACTCTTAAAAGCAATCTATAAATTCAATGCAATCCCAATCCAGATCCCATCAACATTCTTTGTTGTTGTTGTTGTTATATGCCGTCGAGTCAGACCCGACTCATAGCGACCCCTCCTTGGGTTTCCAAGGCAGTATCACTACGGAAG
>NW_006921597.1:11299707-11302825 GCF_000298275.1 Orycteropus afer afer
GGTACACCATCCGATCTGCAGCCTATACAACTATGAGACCAGAAGAACTAGATGGTGCCTGGCTACCACTGTCATCCACTTGGAAGGGGATCTATGTAGCAGATCCTTGATAGAGAGGGAGAACAACGTGGAACAAAACTCAAAATCATTTGGAGGAAAAAAAAGGGGGGGGGTAACCAGGTTTGCTGGTCTGAAGATCCTGGTGGAACCACTGAGACTATGGCCCCTAGCTGCCCTTCAGGTCTGGAATTGAACCCACACTTGTAGTTTCCAGCCAAACACAAGACAGGCTTATGAGTTGAACATTTACCTCAAATAGATACTCTCCTTGGAGAGAACAATCATAGGAGAAAGAAGGGCTGCTTATGCACAGGGAGACAGCTCGGGGGGCAGGAGTCCATGGAGGGATGGACACTGGGAAGAGGTAACTGTGGGGAGGAGGTGGTAGGGGAGCTGTTGCATTGTGGTAAACTGTGGTCGATGTCATGAAACAAAGTGTATGTGAACTGCTGTATGGAAAGTGAATTTGCTCTGTAAATCTTCACCCAAATCACAATAAAAAAAAAAGAAAAGAAAAGAAATTTTCTCAGCTCTTACCTGGACTTCTTAATACTTGCAATAGACTCTGTTCTGCTTTGCCTTTAGCGATCTTCCAAAAACAAAAGCCTTCTCAACTATGGGGCTTGAGGATAATTAGGAAACCTTATACTTTATACCCCTTTGTAAAATTTAAATTGTAAAGTACTGTATTTTAAATAATAAAGTTTTATTTTCATTGTTTAAACTCTAGTCCATTTTCCATACAAAAAAAAAGTCCTAGCTTTGCAACATAACACTGAAAGTCCTCCATGAAGAAACCTTGGCTTGGTTCTCCTGACCACTCATCCATCACCTCATCCTTTCTATTACTACCTTGTCTGCTTTGATTTTATCTGTCCTTCATGCACATGTGTAACATTTCCATTCATGTTCAAAATCCATCTCTTCCAGAAGGGCTTCTCTGATGCAAAGACACAAAATTTACATTCACTTCTCTGATCTCTTACATATGAATACTGTTGAATAAATTACATGTGATTCATTTGTTTATACGTTTATATCTGCTCCATCACTGAAAGTCGTTGAGAGCAGAAATGTGTATAATATAGACAATCCCAAATTCAATGGTTCATTCTCTGTTTGCCGGTATTACCATTCAGCAAGATCTGACACAGGGAACTACTCCTTCCTTCCTGAATAATTTTGTTCTCTAGGTGTCCATGACCCTTTGTTGTTAGTTGTTGTCAAGTCCACTCTGATTCCTGAAAACCTTATATATAACAGAACTAAATTGTTGCCTGATCTTATGTCAAACAGACAATGTTCTGTTGTCATCCATGAGATTTTCATTGGATGATTTTTGGAATCACCAAACCTTTCTTCCAGTCTATCTTAGTTTGGAAGTTCTCCTGAAATCTGTCCACCATAGTGACTTTGTTGGTATATGAAACACCAGTGGCAAAGCTTCCAGCATTGTAGCAATACATAGCCACCACAGTATGAAAAAAACAGATGGACCTGTAACACTTTTCCTCCTTCTCCAATGACTTCCCCTTCTTAGTCTCTTTGCTGGCTCCTCCTGTTTCCTGATTTTTAAATGTTCCAATTCTCCAGAACTCAATACTAGCTCCTTTCTCTTCTATAACTACATTCTCATTATCCTTGACAGTGCATTCAGTCCCATACTTTATATTTCACCTATATGCCAGGGATAACTAAATCTTGACCCTTGTGGAGGACTCCAAAATCATTTTCCAATGGCCTACTCAACATGTCCACTTGGGTATCTAAATACTACATGGCTAAAACAGAACTTCAAAACTCATGCCTCTCAACCTTGTACCTTTTCCTTTATTCACCTCATCCTTACCTCCAGCCAATCTGTCAACAAATCTTTTTGATTCCACTATGAAAATATGTCCAAAATATGACCTCTGACTGAATCCTACACCTATGCCAAGCATAATGTGGCTAACTTTTGCCTTTTTTATAGCCTGTATTTGGCTGAGGTCATCTCAATCTACATCTTTTTTGAAGCCTATGGACTGCAGACATATTCATTTTGGCTCTAGACAAATACACCATTCATTTAAGACTTAACTTCATTCACTTAAGACAGTAACTGCAACTTCTTTTTATAAAAGCAGTCACTTACATAAAGAAAAGGCTACTGTAGGCTGCAATGACCCAAGTGAAAACTCCATAACAGTACCACCAAAGTCATATGAGAGATTCAATATTAGCTTCCTATTTAGCTTCTCTGAATTCCTTTTTCTTTTTCTTTCTCTAAGTACCTAGCCTATTCATGAAAACATTAAAACCAAAAAAAAAAAAAAAAAACTCACTGATATCGAGTCAATTTTGAGTCGATTTTGACTCATAGTGACCCCTCCTTGAGTTTCCAAGGCGGTGTCACAATCAGGAAGTAGATTGCCCCACCTTCCTTCCGAGGAGTGGCTGGTGGGTTTGAACCCCCAGCCTTCTGGTTAGCAGTCAAATGCCTTAGGCACTTTGCTACCAGAGGATTTGTTAATACTCTCCTGAATCTAAATTATCCATTCAAAGACTACAGGATCCCCCTTTCCACCCACAGGGACAAAGCCTGTTCTGTACAACTTACAGCATGTGCTTCCTCCAGGAAGTTCCACTCCCAAGAAAGACATGATATGCTCAGTTTATCCCAAACTAGACGACCAGATTCAGTCACTCCTTCAAAGAATGGCTAAAGAGCAGGAAGTTTCATGTTGTTATTAGGCACCCTAGAGTAGATTCCAACTCATAGTGACCCCATGTGACAGAGTATAACTGCGCCATAGGGTTTTCTTGGCTTTAATCTTTATGGAAGTCGATTGCTAAGTCTTCCTCTCATGGAGCAGTTAGATGGGCTTGAACTGCCAACCTTTTGGTTAGCAGTCAAGCACTTAACTGTTTGCACCACCAGAGGAAGTTTCCTACCAAACTAAAAATGTGCTATAACTAAAAACAGGAGCTCTGGTGGCCTAGTGCCTAAGGCATTTGACTGCTAACCAGAAGGCTGGCGGTTCAAACCCACCAGCCACTCCTCAGAAGGAAAGTTGGG
>NW_006921597.1:11308800-11310207 GCF_000298275.1 Orycteropus afer afer
TAGCCTTCTGATTAGCAGTCAAGTGCCTTTAGGCACTACATTACCAGAGCTCCTCATTAGCCATTAGAGAGATGCAAATCAAAACAACGAGACACCATCTTGCCCCAGCACTAGTAGCAAAGGTCAGCAAGACAGAAAATAACAAATGCTGGTGAGGATATGGAGAAACTGGGACTCTCATATACTGCTGGTGGGACTGTAAAATGATACAACCACTATGGAAAGCAGCATGGTGATTCCTTCAAAAGTTGGAATTAGAAATACTATTTGACCCAGCAATTCCATTACTAGGTATATATCCTAAAGAAGTGAGAGGCAGGACAAGAACAGATATATGCACATCCATGTTCATCACAGCACTATTTACAATATAGCAAAAAGATGGAAACAACCTAGGTGCCTATCACCAGAATGGATAACCAAACTATGGTACATACACACAATGGAATACTATGCAACCCTAAAGAATAACGTAGAATCTGCTAACCACCGCATAATGTGGATGAACTTGGAGGACATTATGCTGGGTAAAATAAGTCAGTCACAGAGGGACAAATATTATATTAGTCCATTATTCTAAAAAGTCAAGGAAAGTTTTATATATGGAAGGAAATTTTCTTTGTTGGTTACCAGGGGTGAGAGGGGAGGGGAGGGAACACTGCTAGATAGATAGAGACAAGTATTGATTTGGGTGAAGGGAAGGGCAATGTACCAAATGTGAGTGATCAACAAGGTGGCATTAAGGAAGAGGAAGACAGAGAGGTGCATGGGAGAAACAGACAACAAAGACGAACCCTTTTGCACAAACAGTACAGTGTTGTCAGTGAAGGCAAACATTGATCTATGGGTGGATAGATGGGTGAACAGGCTGAAATATTAGGTATGTCTATGCAGGGAGGAGTGTGCCCATGACCCTGTATATGTTTGGCAGATAATATTTCGACAAGTGTATCTGTATGTTCTATAAAAATTCCCAGGTATAGTAGAGCTACAGGGGACAAGTTTGTAGTCACTTCTTGGCCACAGCCAGCTAACCAGAGGGAGCTAGTAGTTGGACTTATGGGCTCGGAACCATAGTCGCAGGGGACATCAAGCTCAACTGGCATTACACTACACCAAAACACTGTTCCTACTTTGGCAAGTAGCGACTGGGATCTTAAAAGCTTGCAAGCAGCCATCTAGATGCAACAATGGGTCGCTCTTCATCCAGAGCAAAGAATGAAGAAAACCAAAGACTCATGGAAACAGTTAGTCCAAGCAACTGGTACACCATGTGATCCTCAGCCTATACGACTATGAGACCAGAAGCACTAGATGGTGCCCAGCTATCATTCATTGCCAGTCACTTGGAGGAGGATCTGTGTAGGAGATCTTGGATAGAGTGGGAGAACAATGTGGAAGAGAACT
>NW_006921597.1:11310792-11314259 GCF_000298275.1 Orycteropus afer afer
GTAGTGATACTGCCTCGGAAACCCAAGGAGGGGTCGCTATGAGTCGGGGCCGACTCGACGGCACATAACAACAACAACAACATCACTACGGAAGTAGATTGCCCAACCTTCCTTCCGAGGAATGGCTGGTGGGGTTTGAACTGCCAACCTTGTGGTCAGTAGTCAAATGCCTTAGGCACTATGCTACCAGAGCCCCAGGATGGGTAAAAGAATTCAACAAGCCCAAGTCAGGGGTGGCCCAAGCAGGAACTCTCGTGAAATGGCATGCATACCTCCAGCAAGGGAGCATCCTATCGGCTAGCCCCGAGTGAGGAACTTCATCAGATCCTGGGACCGTAACCCCTGTAAGTAATTCTACAACTCAGATCTCAGAATCCTGTCCCTTGCTGAAAAGCCGTATCAAAGAAGGGACTAAGCCCATACCTAATGATGCCTGGTATAAAGATGGCTCGGCTCGGGGCAACCCAGCCCGCTGGACTGCAATAGCCACCCAACCTAGCACATAAACAATTTGGATAGATCAGGGGGATGGCCAAAGCATCCGATGGGTAAAGCTTAGAGCAGTCTGGATGGTGCTTATGCATGAAAAGGATCATATTATCTTATGTACCCACAGCTGGGCAGTGTTTAAAGGAAGACTGGTGCATGGCAGGGAGGCCCCTCTGGGGAAAACAACTTTGGGCAGACATTTGGACCCAGACTTTAAAAGTAGACATTACGGTTTATCACGCACTGGTCCACAGCCTGCTCACTCACCCTGGCAATGCCCAGGCCTACAAACTTGCTTGGCTGTGCACCCTAACTAATTGATTACCTGACACTGAGGTAGCACAATGGTTACACAGAAAATCTGGCCATAAAGACAGAGGACTTTATGGGCCATTGTGAAAGGAAAGGGAATTTCCATATCTCTGGCCCAAATTAAAGAAGCCTGCATCAGTGTTATCATCATTGGCTAGAAAGAAAAAGCCAGTGCCTCAGGAGACAGGCTGTTTTACCCGGGGGCAAGCCCCAGCACAAAGGTGACAAGTGGATTACCTAGGTCCCCTGCCTACCTCACAAAATTGCCATTTTGCTTTAACTTGTGCTGGCTTATTACCAGCACATCCATGCAAACAGGCCAGAGTTCTATAATCCTGGGACTCACCTGACTTTGTGTTTGCTATGGCACACCCATGTATACTGACAGCGATCAAGGCTGACATTGCACGGGGCATAAAGTACAGGAATGGACAGATACAAACAATACTACCCGGCACTTTCACCTGCCCTATAATCCCACCTGGCAGCTGGTCTCATGGAAAGAATGGACTATTGAAGCAAGCTCTAAGAAACAGACCCACTCTTTACAACAACAGACTGATGCCACCCAGAGACGCTGAGGCAGATCAACGAATACCAACAACAGGAATGCCCCAGTGCCTGTTGTTGTTGCTATGTGCCATCGAGTCAGACCCGGGACCCCTCCTTGGGTTTCCGAGGCAGTATCACTACAGAAGTAGATTGTCCCATCTTCCTTCCTCTTCTTTGGAGGAGTGGCCCACCAGCCTTCTGGTTAGCAGTCAAGTGCCTTAGGCACTACGCTACCAGAGCTCCTACTGCCTATCAGATGTTAACTCAAGGACCTCAGCGAACTATGCGTTGTTGTTGTTGTTCTGTGCTGTCGAGTCGGACCCGACTCATAGCGACCCCTCCTTGGGTTTCCGAGGCAGTATCACTACGGAAGTAGATTGCCCCATTTTCCTTCCAAGGAGTGGCTGGTGGGTTTGAACCGCCAGCCTTCTGGTTAGCAGTCAAGTGCCTTAGGCACTAAGCTACCAGAGCTCCTAGCGAACTATGCAGATCCAGCTAAAAGGCACTGAAGACAACGCCCTCCTTCCTGCAGTAGGTCATGAGAATACCTTTTTGCTTTTGTCATAGGATCTAGACACAGGGGACCATGTGATTAAACGCCCTTGGAGCTGGCAGGTAAGCCCTCAGTGGTTTGGGATTTCTTCCCCTTGGGGGGCTGGGCTAGACGCCCCATTGCTTATTATTCCCTAGCTATACCCAAAGCTCCTAACATCCTTTACATTACTAACCCAGGACCACTACTCAAAAAGGGAACTTATTTAATGAGTTTATGCATGTTCACTGTACCTCCTTTAGACTATACTGGCCTATCTAAAACCTGAGGGCAGGTAGGGGAGAAAATATGGTATTGTAAGCCAGGGCAGAAACCTTGCCCAGGCATAATATTAACCCCCACTTCCAACACTGCCTGTGTTCTGTTAGATCATCAGGATTTCACATTGATTGTTCCCTTAAAGATTTTATCTTATCACCCTTAAAGGTCTCCAGCAATCTATTTGCAAGTTGGGCCCTCAAGTAGCCACAGCGCAAAACTGATCCAACTGCTGTGTGTGTGGAGAGCTTCCCATTTTACCCTGGAAACTGTTGCCCTCAAATGAAACCTTGTGGAGCTGTCTATATGACTGGAAATATATTCCACTCTTATGCAATTTCTACCCCCTAATGTAATTTTCAATGTGTCTTTTCCCTCCTGGGGCTATACCTGATTATAACCATACCATTGACCAGGCTCTATAACATACGCAAACCCACATTTCTGCTATCCAGCAGTTATAGACACCATTTCCTCCTGGGTAAATTCTTTATCATTGACCTGGAAATATCTAAGGAATATTAGATTTTATATTAATTTTAGGAGCTCTGGTGGCATAGTGCCTAAGGCATTTGACTACTAACCTGAAGGCTGGTAGTTCAAACCCACCAGCCACTCCTCAGAAGGAAGGTTGGGCTATCTACTTCCATAGTTTTTGCCTCAAAAACCCAAGGAGGGGTCGCTATGAGTCAGATCCGACTCAATGGCCATGAATAAGTAATATTAATTTTACTGTTTGGATATTGCAATCTATACTGCATTTATGGGATGTGGTAACAATACTCCAACACACAGGTCTGAGGGACATAGCAGAAAAGGGGCATGTAGAATGGAAGGACCATTTTGAGGTGTCAGGGTGGTGTATGGTCAGTGACTACACCACCTCAAAAATGGTCTCAGATCCCATCTCATTTAGCTGTGCTTATAAGAAACTGCTAGCCATTCCCTTCTCCCTCCCTGTCATGTTTTTCCAATCATCTCCTCCCTGTTAGGGACTAACCTGTTCTTTAGCTCAAACTCACTGCCATTGAGTCGGATCCGACTCATAGCAACCCCTCCTTGGGTTTCTGAGGCAGTATCACTACAGTAGATTGCCCAACCTTCCTTCCGAGGAGTGGCTGGTGGGTTCGAACCGCCAGCTTTTTGGTTAGCAGTCAAATGCCTTAGGCACTATGGCACCAGAGCTCCAATTAAACCCCTAAACTGGCAGTGCTTTATCAAAGCAAATCCAAGTGGTTCCAAAAGCACTGTCCAACGGTTTCACTGGAGAATTCATTAAAACATTCAGAGAAGAAGTGATACC
>NW_006921597.1:11317562-11328297 GCF_000298275.1 Orycteropus afer afer
CTGCCATGCTCTGCTGACCTTGGGACTTACAATGGACTTGAATTAATGGCCTGCCATGTAGTTTGGTAACATCAGGACTGTGCCATTTTATTTGTTGACCTTGGGTTTGTTATCCTCAGCAGCCAGGAGCTGCCTGAATGAAGAGATGCCTCTGGCTTCAGTGGGCCGGGAGCAAGAGGCAGAGCTAAAGCCCAAGGTCAAGGGGCTTTCACATAGCCCGTAGTGCCTGGCACTTTGAACTTGGCCTTAAAGCCCCCAAACTGTAAGATAATAAACTCCTGTTTGTTAAGACCATCCCATCTGTGGTACATTTCTGTCAAAGCAGCACTAGGTAACCAGAACATGCCACTTCTGACAACATGATTAAAGTAGGTGAGACAAAGTCTGGCCATTCTCACTTCCAAGGACCATTCTGGCTACACTTCTTCCAAGACAGATTTGTTCATTCTTCTGATAGTCCATGGTATTTTCAGTATTCTTTTCCAACACCATAATTCAAAAGCATCAACTCTTGTTTGATTCATTGTCCAACTTTCACATACATATGAAGCAATGGAAAATATCATGCCTTGGGTTAGGTGCACCTTAGTCTTCAAAGTGACATCCTTGCCTCTCAACACTTTAAAGAGGTCTTTTGCAGCAGATTTTCCCAGTGCCAATAGGACATCTGATTTCTTGACTGTTCCAGGCCTTTGTAATTTCTATTCCTTCTGCCAAGACTGTTCTTTGCCCAGATAACCACAGGTTTACTTGCTATTTTCACTCAAATGTCATTTCTGAAAGGGCTTCCCTACCTAAAATTGCCAGCCCTTCATAATCCATACTCTTCTTCCATTGTTAATTTTTTCCTTAGAAATTATCATTAACTAATAATGGGGCAATCTACTTCCGTAGTGATACTGCCTCAGAAACCCAAGGAGGGGTCGCTATGAGTCGGGTCTGACTCCACAGCACACAACAACAACAACGATATACTATATTTTTGCTTATTTATTCTCTGTCCCTTGCTAGCATGTAAACTCCAGGAAAACAGATTCACTGTTATATCCCCATTATTTAGAACTATGCATGACTCTTACTAGACACTCAACAAATACTTGCTGAATAAATTGATAAACAAATGAAGTCTTTCAGGAATGCTTATGGCCTTATTTCTTGCAACTAAAAACCATCTGTCAACTTCATAAATAAAGAGAATAATCAAAACTGCTTCAAGTGTGAAACTCCACTGAAATGTTCTCAAGATTTTAAAAGGGAGCTCTGGTGGCATAGTGCCTAAGGTATCTGACTGCTAACCACAAGGCTGATAGTTCAACCCACCAGCTACTCCTCAGAAGGAAGATTGGGCAATCTACTTCCATAGTGATACTGCCTCGGAAACCCAACGAGGGGTCTCTATGAGTCGGATTAGACTCAACAGCAGTGAGATTTTTTTCAGTAATATATACTCAAAAGGAGCTCTGGTGGCATAGTGCCTAAGCCATCTGACTGCTAACCAGAAGGTTGGTGGTTCAAACCCACCAGCCACTCCTCAGAAGGAAGAGTGGGCAATCTACTTCCATAGAGATATCACCTCTGAAATCCAAGGAGGGGCTGTTATGAGTCAAATCAACTCAACGGCAGTGAATTTGGTTTGGTTTAATATTCTCAAAACTTTGAAGATTAGCTATTTAGGTAGTGTCAAAGAACCAATAAGACACATTCATTTTCACTCAAAATAGTTTAATGTAAAGAATAAAGAGTAAATCTCAATAATGTGTTCCTAGTATTCAAAGGCTAACTTGGCAAATTTGGAAACTTACCAAAAACAATTTTCAAGAATATAAGAAAAGATAACAATGAAATAGAATCATCTACCTATTTGAATACAATTACAGTTTTTCAGGTAACATGTAGTTATTTCACAATTAGGCCAAAATATAAAAATATAAATAAATAATTTGTGTAAGTTAAAAGAAAGTTCTCAATTTCCAGATAAAGTTTGGCTCTTTGGAAAGATAAGAATTAGAAATATTAACTATAAATTTGATGTTATTAGGGTGCTTAATCACACTGACTTTATGAAATTAAATAAACAGCTTTTCTGCTTCCTTTAGTTTTTTTTTCCTATCCATTTTAGCAATTGCAGCCCAACGGTCCTCCCTCATTTTTCGCATAACTCCAAACTTCACTGTGGATCCAGGAGTTGTTAGAGATGAAGGAGTCTGAATATAAAATAAAATAAAGTCAGTATGTTCAATTTTTTTTAAAAAATCCAGCTTTTAAAATTTGCTTTCTGAAATAAAATTTAAAAGCTACCTGTTTTGGTGTTGTGACACAAAGTTGAGAAGTTGGTGGATGATTAGTTTTATACAGTTTTTGAAATGTCTCTTCCTCTGAAACCATGCTCTAGAAGAAAAATACAAAACAATATAATTTGGGGACTACCATTCTTAATATGATATTATTAAAATTTTGTCTACATATCACAGATGAGAAGGAGAATAAAAATGGAGGAGGAAAGGAGAAAGAAGAAAAGAAAAAGGAGAAAAAAGATAATGATGATAAAAAAATTATTCAATCTGCCAAACAAGGATCAGATTTTGATCTTATCTTATTCACCAAAATTTAACTCCTACAGCTAAGAAAATTATAAAAATGACTAAAAGCATGAAGGAATATGAAATGTAATTTTAGACCAATTTAACAATCATGTAGGGCTCTATAAGACACCTACTCCTCACTTATCAGCTATCTCATTATCAGACATTTCACATTTACAGTAGTACAAAATCTGCTATCCAAATATTTTTCACATTAACCACACACATCTGCAAGTAACAAACACCAAGGTATGAGGCAAAAGGAATGCTGGCTGTGGTGGTTAAGATTATGTGTCAACTTGGCTGTGCCATGATTCTCAGTGGTTTGGCAGTCATGTAATGATGCATTTTGTCACTTATGTAACGCTGCAGCCATCCTCCATTTTGTGATCTCATGTCATCCTCAATTTTCACACAGTATTGATTTTCACCTAACAACCTGGTCTTTGGAGCCTAACCATGTGCATAAATGAAGAATGGGTGAAATATGCTTATTTGGTTGAAAAGTGTAAAAAATTACATAAAATAATTGTGTCATTCTGAGTCGAATGATAAGCTAAAAAACTGGCCTAAAGTCACACTGCTAAAAAGTATCAGAGATTCTAACCCTGCAATTCCAGATCTCCTACCATTTCTACTAATTCTCATTATATTTTCATATATCTGGACTTCATTTTGAATTGGTAGCTATTATGTATAAGGACTAACATACATGAACTATGAAACAGATCATCTGTGTTCATATTTTGGCTCCATGCTTTACTAGCTATGTAATCTTGGACAAGGTAATTGTATGACTCAGTTTACTCATTTGTAAAATGAACACAACATTGTCTACACTGCTACAGCATGGAATTGTTGTAAGAATTAAATGAAGCAATCTACGTAAAGTTATTAGAACAGTACCTGGCACACAGTTTTAATTATTAAATTATTAATTATTTATGCAACAGGGTACTGGAGTAAAGGCTCTACAAATTACCTTCAGAAATTAGGGCTTTAAGACTTCAACTACTTATTATTCCAGAACAAAGAGAGAGATCCAAAGCAGTAGAAAAGCTTGAAGGATCTTGGAAGAGTGAGTTAAACAAAGACTTTAGCTGGAATATTTTAAGTAAGAATTTTTGATGTCTTGTTCCATATAATGTGTTGAGGTCTATTTATGTTTAAATTAAATAAATCTAGGTTAAGTTATTCTCAAAAATTCATCATTATAACTTCATAAAATGCTTGTACATGTGAAAATACTCATGGTAGGAATTACTGACTCAAAGTGTCAGGGGAAATGGCATCCTTGAATATGCCATCCTTAATGCATTAACTCTTTAAGAGTGACAGAAATGTTAAAGTTGTCAACCAATATATTGATATAAATAACAACTAGTAAGTGATGTAAAATAAAGGAACATGTTAAATATACAAAATAAAGGGGGCCGAGAGTAAGAGTTGGCTGTAGCAAGATCAAAAATACCCACTTTACGTTTCCTAGAAAAAAAAAATATGGCAAAATTTCCTTTAAACATGGTCATCAAGACAGTGATAAATCATGTGCCAACTGTGTTATATCCAGTATTTTCAAAATGTCATGTTTTCTGAAATTTTAGTGCAAATTATTTGAATCTTTATTTCTTTAAAAAGCTGCAAAAGCATAGGAAACTGTGTTATAGGGGAGTTATATTGTATTTCAGTATTTCAGTGATCGGTACCATGACTATATATTATACGTATATGTCAAGAAATAATATGGACAAATAATAAATGTCAATTATGGGCAATATTTTTACCAAAAGATCAGTTGTTTCTGAACTATCCGAATTAATATCAAATTCAAAGACTGTTTTTCTCTTTTTATTACTTTCTTCATTGGGTATATTCTGGTTTTCCTTTGGCTGTAATTTTACTTTTGTTGGTGTCTTCACAGTATATGCCTATCAAAAAGAAAAACAATGCACTGTCATATCAAATAAAATACATATTATAAAGAAAAGAACTTAATAAAACACTTCAAGGCGATTTGAGGCTTTAGAAATCAAGAAATCTCCAGTAAGAGTATGTATATAAGACAGAATTTTCAAAAAAAAATTTAGTCCAGATGCTTTTGATACTAGAAATTTTGGAACTTTCCTCAAACAATTTACATAGTAGACTCTCTTTGTCCTTACCTTCAACTTACTGAAGAAAATAATGGCAGAGAGAGACTCTACCTTCAGTAGTACACAATCTTAACAAGCACTTTAATTTTTCTAATCATGACTAAGAACAAAGAACTGAGTAAGTTTTGCTCTCTCTACAAAATCCTCACTGCTTTATGAGAAAACATATTTGCTCATTTTTTTTGTTGGTAAAGCAACATACATTAATTACATTTGGTAATTCATACTACCCTGCAAGGTTTATAATTAAAAAATTCTCTTTAAAAAGTAAGATTAGTGATACCAGCAAAAACGCCAGAGTAAGCATCTCCAAAAATTCACTGTTCCATAAAAGCAATAAAAATATTGGTAAAAATTATCAAAGTCAACTTTTTAGAATTCTGAACTCAGGGCAAGCTCTCCTCTCCTTGGGTTTCTGAGTCAGTATCTCTACGAAGTAGATTGCCCTTCCTTCCAAGGAGTGGCTGGTGGGTTTGAACTCCAGTCTTACGGTTAGTTAGCAGTCAAATCCCTCAAAGGCACTATGCCACCAGAGCTCCCTGGAGATTAACTGAAGGCTTGGAGAGTGTTCATTCAAAAACAGCTGAATTTCAGTAAGAAAAGTGAGCTTTGTGATGTTTTAACTTTCCCTAGTCCTACACCCAGCACTCCAGTAGCCTTAAAATAACAACTCACATTCCCAGTCAGCCTGGCAGTCACCAGAGGAAGTAGAACAGAGCTGGAGCTCTTTCAAAGCCTCATTCCCAAAGAACTGTCATTACTTGACTTGCCTATTGGTGGTTCCCTAGAAGATCTCACTTAAAAGATTGTCTGTATTTGATATGACTAGAGCTTGTTCAATGGAAAAAGCCCTCTTCTTGGGATTGGGGGAGGTGGATCACTTATTGAAAACATTATCACAAGCATTTTAACTTTGCAGCTGCTTGAGCCAGTGATTCAAAGTTGAAGCAAACAATGGTGTTGTTGTTGTTGTTGTTGTTGTTGTTATGTGCCATCGACTCAAACCTGACTCATAGCGACCCCTCCTTGGGTTTCCGAGGCAGTATCACTACGAAAGTAGGATTGCCCAGCCTGCCTTCCGAGGAGTGGCTGGTGGGTTTGAACCGCCAGCCGTCTGGTTAGCAGGCAACTGTCTTAGCCACTATGGTGCTGTTAGTCGCCATCAAGTCAATTCTGACTCATGGCAACCCAATATGTGCAAAGTAGTACTGCTTCATAGGGTTTTTTTCAAGGCTGTAACCTTTCAGAAGCAGTTCACCAGGCTGTCTTCCAAGGATCCTCTGGGTTGGTTCAAATCACCAATCTTGCAGCTAGTAGTTGAGGGTTTAACCATCCATACCACAAAGGAACTCCTGAGACAAACAACAGACTAACCAAAAAGCTTAAAAGAAAAGGTAGGGAATGAAATGTCCATAGGGGCTTTGAAAAGCTCTGACATATTTCTAGAAATATAGAAGGCCATATGTATGCATAGAGTTGTTTCATGCTCAGGAAAGACTTGATAAGCTATAAACTCTTGCCTCTGGCTAATCTTGAGAATTTACACAAGAAGGAATTGAAGGTTAAGTGATAAAACTTATCACTGGCTAATGTTCCCTACAAGAAATACTAAAAGTAACCCTTCAGGATTAAATGAAAAGACATTAGTAACTTAAATCCATATGAAGAACGAATGAGCATCTATAAATGTAATTACATGGGTAAATAAAATATACAGCATATATTTTCATTTGTAACTTCTTTTCCTATCTGACTTAAAACACAAATGTATAAAGCAATAATTATAATATTGTATTGATAAGCTTATATTAGGCTTATAATATGTAAATCTATAAGTTATATGACAGTAATAGCCAAAAGGAAGTGAAGGTAATGAATCTATATTAGAGCAAAGTTTTTGTATATTTTTGAAATTATGTTGACATTAATAATCCAAACTAGATTGTTTTAAGATGTTAATTGTAATCCTCAAGACAACCATTAAGAAAATAATTCAGGCAGTATAATTCAGTAAAACAAAGGAATTAAAATGGTATACTAGAAAATACCTATTTAACACACAGAAGGCAGTAATAGAGGGGCAAAGGCATGAAAAAGACATATTGTTGTTAATGCCATTGAGTTGGTTTCAACTCATAGCAACCCCATGTACAACAGAACAAAACATTACCAGGTCCTGCGCCATCCTCACAATCATTGTCATCCTCGAGCCCACTGCTATAGCCACTGTGTCAATCCATTTTGATGAGGATGACCCTCAACTTTATCCACATGATATCCTTTTCCAGGGGCTGGTCCCATATGACAACATGGAAAAAGGAAGATAAATGAAGTCTGGCTATTCTTGCTTCTAAGGAACATTCTGGCTATCCTTCTTCCAAGACAGCTTTGTTCATTCTTCCAGTAGTCCATGGTACATTAAATATTCTTCACCAACACCACAATTCAAAGCATCAATTCTTCTGTGGTCTTCCTTATTCATTTCCAGCTCTCACATGCATGTGAAGCTCTCACATGCATGTGAAGCTACTTCATACCTTGGCTTGGGTCAGATACACCTTAGTCTTCAAAGTGACATCTTTGCTCTTAAACAATTAAAGACGTCTTTTGCAGCAGATTTGCCCAATGCAATACATTGTTTGACTTCCTGACTGCTGCTCCATAAACACTTATCATGGATCCAACTGATATACAATCCTTGACAACTTCAATCTTTTCTCCATTTTCCATGATGTAATTCATTGGTCCAGTTGTGAGGATCCTTGTTTATGTTGAGGTGTAATCCATACTGAAGGCTGTAGTCTTTGATCTTCATCAGTAAGTACTTTAAGTCTTCTTCACTTTCAGCAAGGAAGGTTGTGTCATCTGCATGTCACAAGTTGTTAGTCTTCCTCTAATCCCGACGCCACCTTCTTCATACAGTCCATCTTCTCAGATTATCAGCTTATCATACAGATTGAGTAATTATGGTGAAAGGATGCAACCCTTCCCTGATTTTAAGCCATGCAATATCCCCTTGTTCTGTTTGATTGGATGCCTCTTGGTCTATATACAGGTTCCTCATGAGCAGAATTAAGTGTTCTTGAATTCACATTTTTCACAATGTTATCCATAGTATGCACACAGCTGAATGCCTTTTTGTAGTCAATAAAACACAGGGAAACATCTTTCCAGTATTCTTTGCTTTCAGCCAAGATCTATATGGCATCAGCAGTGATAGGCCTCATTCCACACACTCTTCCGAATCTGGCTTGAAATGCTCACAGTTCCTTATTGATGTACTGCTGCAACCATTTTTATCTTCAGCCAAATTTAACTTGAGTGATATCAATGACATTGTTCAATATTTTCCACATTCTGTTGGATCACCTTTCTTTGGATTGGGTACAAATATGGATCTCTGCCAGATGGTTGGCCAGGCAGCTGTCTTCCAAATTTCTTGGCATAAACAAGTGAGCACCTACAGCACTGTATCCATTTGTTGAAACATCTCAATAGGTATTCTGTCAATTCCTGGGGACTTGTTTTTTGCCAATGCCTTCAGTACAGCTTGGACTTCTTCCTTCAATACCATCGTTTTCTGGTCATATGCTACCTCCTGAAATGGCTGAATGTTGACCAATTATTTTGGTACAGTGACTCTGTGTATTCCTTCCATCTTCTTTTGATGCTCCCTGCTTTATTTGATAATTTGCCCACAGAATCCTTCAACATTGTAAAACTTGAGGCTTGAATTTTTCCTTGTTCTTTCAGTTTGAGAAATGCTGAACATGTTGTTTCCCTTTGATTTTCCACCTCCAGATCTTTGCACATTTCATTATAATACTTTAATCCATCCTCTCAAGCTCCCCTTTGAAATCTTCTGTTCAGCTCTTTTACTTCATCATTTCTTCCATTTGCTTTAGCTACTCTCTGTTCAAGAGCAAGTTTCAGAGCCTCTTCTGACATCCATTTTGGTCTTCTCTTCCTTTCTTTTTTAATGACCTTTTGTTTTCTTCACGTATGATGTCCTTGATATCATGCCACAACTCATCTGATCTTTGGTCACTCATGTTCAAGGTATTACATCTATTCTTCTGATGGTCTCTAAATTCAGGAGGGATGTACTCAAAGTCTTATTTTGGGTCCAATGGATTTCTTTTAATTTTCTTCAGCTCCAACTTAAATTCACATATGAGCAACTGATAGTCTATTCCAAGGGTGGCTTCTGTCCTTGTTCTGACAGATGATACTGAGCTGCTCTATCAACCTTTTCATAGATGTAGTTGATTTGATTCCTGTATATTCCATCTGATGAGGTCCACATTTATAGTCATTGTATATGTTGTTTTAAAACATTTGCAATGAATAAGTTATTGGTCATGCAAAATTCCATAATGTGCTAACAAAAAAAAAAAAATCACTGCCATCAAGTTGATTCCAACTCATAACAACCCTTCCTTGGGCTTCTGAGGTGGTATTGCTACAAAAGTAGATTGTCCAGTCTTCCTTCCAAGGAGTGGCTCGTGGGTTTGAACCTCCAGCCTTCTGGTTAGCAGTCAAGTGTCTTAGGCACTACCCCACCAGAACTACCTATAATACAATATCCAGTGTCATTTCTATCATCCAGGTCATATTTTCCAACTACCAATGCTTTTTCTTTGTTTCCAACTTTTGCATTCCAGTCACCGGTAATTATCAATACATGTTGATTGTATGTTCAGTCAATTTCAACTGCAGAAGTTGGTAAAAATTCAATTTCTTCATCTTTAGCTTTAGTGGCTTTTAAGTTAATTTTAATAGTAGTATTAACTGTAGTATTAACCTTGTAGGTGTATGGATATTTTCCTATCACTGACAGCATTATACATCTGGATAGATCTTGAAATGTTCTTTTTGATGATGGTGATGCCACTCCTCTTTGTCATTCCCAGCACAGTAGACATATGGCATACCCATGCCAGCAAGTCAGATCCGACTCATAGGGACCCCTCCTTGGGTTTCTGAGGCAGTATCTCTATGGAAGTAGATTGCCCAACCTTCCTTCTGAGGAGTGGCTGCTGGGTTTGAACTGTCAGCCTTCTGATTAGCAGTCAAATGCCTTAGGTACTATGCCATATGATTGCCCAATTCAAAATGGCCAATACCAGTCTATTTCAGCCTACTAATGCCTAGGATATCAATCTTTATGTGTTCTATTTCATTTTTTATAACTTCCAATTTACTTAGATTCATACTCTGTGCATTCTATGTTCCAATTAGATGTTTGCAGTTGTTTCTTCTTATTTTGAGTAGTACCACATCAGGAAATGAAGGTCCTGAAAACTTTACACCATCCACATCATTGAGGTCAACTCTGCTTCGAGGAGGCAGCTCTTCCCCAACTGCATTTTAAGTGCCTTCCTATCTGAGGGGCTCATCTTCCAGATTATATCAGACAATGTTCTACGACTGCTATTCATAAGGTTTTCAGTGGCCAATTTTTTCAGAAGACCACCATGTCCTTCTTCCTAGTTCATCTTAGTCTAGAAGGTCCACTGAAACCTGTCTATTTTGGGTAATCCTGCTGATATTTGAAATACTGGTGGCAGAGCTTCCAGCATCACAGCAACACATAAACTACCACAGTACAACAAACTGACAGATGAGTGGTGGGAAAAAACAACAACAAAAAAGACATAAGACATATCAGAAACAAATAGCAAATTGCAAAGTGGCAACATAAATTTCACATGATCACTAATCATGAGTAGATTAAACACTCTAATATAAAGGCAGAGATTGATATTTCACTGCCATCAAGTTGGTTCTGACTCATAGTGACCCCTCTTTGGGTTCCCAAGGTGGTATCTCTACAGAAGTAGAGTGCCCAGTCTTCCTTCTAAGGAGTGGCAGTAAATTTTTTTTAAAAAAAAAGATCCAAATATATGGAGTACACAAGCCAACCACTTTATATTCAATGACACAAATAGGTTGAGAGTAAAAGGATGGGAAAAGATATTACATGCAAATTGCAAAAAA
>NW_006921597.1:11328397-11336377 GCF_000298275.1 Orycteropus afer afer
ACTTGACTGCTAACCAGAAGGCTGGCAGTTCAAACCCACCAGCCACTCCTCAGAAGGAAGGTTGGGCAATCTACTCCCCTAGTGATACTGCCTCAGAAACCCAAGGAGGGGTCACTATGAGTCGGGTCTGACTCGACGGGACATAACAACAACAACGTATATAAAAATATAAGAAAAAGCGAATGTATAGAGACCAAAGTTTCTATACAGTGGTTACTAGGGTAGGAAGGTAGGGGAGAAGGGGAGTTTATTGCTTATGGAGTATTGACTTTCGATTTACAATGATAAAAAAAACTGCATTGATAAAGGGTATGATCATGTAGCCAACAAATGTTAAAGCGGTCAATAAGCTGTATACCTGCAAAAGCTGAGTTGGTAAAAGTTGTGTGATAGATATATTTATAACAATGACAAAAAAAAATTAAAAAAAGAGCAGCTGCTGAGGCTGTATATGTACAACCAAGGACCTCATTAAATTTGCTTTCTTGGTTTGGAAGTTCAGGGTCATGGTTTCAAGGAACGTCCAGTTAACTGGCCTAATAACATGTTTACTGCTTCAGATCTACCTCCTAGTTCGTTGCATCATGCCTGGAGTTTTAAAAGCTTACAAGCAGCCATCCAAGGTACTGCAACCAGTCTCCATTCACCTGGAACAAGAAAGGAAGAACAATCAGGAATAGGGGGAACAAATTGAATGTATGGCTAATTGCCTCCACGAACAACTGGTTCCTTTGCAACGGTACCAGAAGAACTGGAGAGTGTCCATCTACAATCACTGAACGTTTTGTTCAAAGAATCTATAGAAGAATCCTGATCCAAAGTGGGAAAATTCAGAACAGATCTTCAAATTCTCATGGACTGCAGACTTTGTAGAGCAATGGAGGGTGGATGAACCCCTGAAACTATTGCCGTGAAACAATCTTTAAACCTTAAACCAAATGTATCCCCTGCAATTTTCTTAAAACCAAACAATAGTTTAGCTTAACCAGTAAAGAATGTCTGCCTTTATGTAGCAGATACTGGATAGAGAGGGAGAACAATGTGGAACAAAATCATTTGAAGAAAAAAAAAAAAAAAGGAGGTGGTGGTGGTGGTGGTGGTGGTGGTGGTGGTGATGGAGTAGCTATACTAAATCAGCCAAAACAGACTTTAATATAAAAAGTATTGCTAGGGACAAAAGATATTTAATAAGAATAACAGGGTCAATCCATAAAGATGATGCTGTTGTTGTTGTTGTTGTTGTTGTTATGTGCCGTTGAGTCAGACCCAACTCATAGCAACCCCTCTTTGGGTTTCCGAGGCAGTATCACTATGGAAGTAGATTGCTCAACCTTCTTTCCAAGGAGTGACTGGTGGGTTTGAACCACCAGCCTTCTGGTTAGCAGTCAAATGCCTTAGGCACTATGCTACCAGAGCTCCCATAAAGATGATAGAACAGTTATAAACATATGTGAACCTAACAACAGAGCCACAAAACACATGAAGTGAAAAAAAAATAATAACAAACAATTCAGTATTAATAGTTAGACACTTCAGTATTGAGCTTTCAATACTGTGTTGAAAAACTACACAGAAGATCAACAAGGAAATAGTAGACTTGAACAACTGCATATAAACCCACTAGACACAAAAGACATGTATTTAAAAAACTCTACTCAACAACAGCATAATACACTTCTTAAGTGCATAGGAACATTTTCCAGGATAAACCACATGCTAGGCCATAAATGTAAATGTTAAGGGATAAAATATGATTTTCAATCACAATGGAATGGAATTAGCAATGGATAACAGAGAAAATCTGAAAATTCACAAATATATGGAAATTATACACTCCTAAATACCAATGGGTTGGAGAAGAAATCACAAGGAAAATTAGGAAATATTTTTTGAGATGAATGAAGACGAAAACACAAGGTACCAAAAATTATAGGATGCAATGAAATCAGTGCTTAGTGGGAAATTTATACTTATAAGTACCTATGTTAAAAAAAATAAGATCAAGACTAAAGAGACATGATAACTAAATGTAAGTGATACTCCATATTGGATTCTGGAACAAAAAAGGACAGTAATTGAAAAACTATTAACCCCAAGTTACATCTGAAGTTTAATAATAAATAATGTATCAATATAACTTTCTTAGTTTTGACAATTTTATTATAGCAATGTAAAATGTTAACAAAGGCAGAAATTGGGTGAGGGAATGGTCTGTACTATTTTTGAAACTTTTCTGTCAATGTAAAATTATTGCAAAATAAAAAGACCATTTTTAAAAATGTAAGGTCACCACACCCAACAGAATAGCTAAAGGGAAAAAGATTAAAAATACCATATAGTAGCAAGAATATGGAGTAACTAGAATTCTTTTTCACTGCTGGATGGAATGCAAATTGGTACAATCATTTTAAAAAAGTGATTGGCAGTATCTATTATAACTGAACTTATGTATAGCTCTGTAACACAGGTATTCATTCCCTGGTATGTAGACAACCAAAATGCATACATGTCAAGTACTAGAATTTTTACAGCAACACTATTCATACAAGCTCAATCTGGAAAATACACAAATGTCCACTAGCAATATAATAAATAAGTGAACGGTGGTACGGTTACAAAATAGAATAATCTATTTTAAAAATATAATCTACAACATCAAGCAACAATATAGATGAATATCTATAACATCAAGCAACAATATAGATGAATATCAAACAGAACATTAAGTGAAAGAAGTTCAGACACAAAAGCATATATACTTCATGATTTCATTTGCATAAAACACAAAAACAAGTGCATTTGATATTAGCAATCAGGACAGTGGTTAGCCTTAGGTGAGGTGGGGGAGGAACTTAGTGACTAGAAAAGGACATAAGAAGCTCTTCTGAAATAATATACTATTCTCTGTTGAATCTGGGTGGCTGGAATAACATTTAGTTTGGAATAATTCATCAAGTTGTTTCATTAATATTGCAGTGCAATAGATTTCTCTTATCTATGCTCTTTCTGGCCCTGGGTTTGTAATTCTTCCCTCAAAAAAACAGTTGGTTGTACTGCAGTCTACCCTGTGATTGATGTCTTTTATTCCCTGGCAGGGCATTAGTCAGTTTACAACAGGAAAGTAGTATGTAAAATCACCCAGTAGAACTGAGCAACTAAGATGGCATTGGTCTGTTCATGGTCCTGCTGGGAGGACCACACCTTGAAACTGACAAGAAGTTTGTCTATATAAGTGGTCACCTCAAAAAAAGGGTTTCAGAGTCAAAAAAAAAAAAAAAAAGATGTGAACCTCGAGACCAAGACAGCTTAGAGCAGAGCACTTTGAACCCAGGGTTCTTCTGAAGGGAACCTCCTAAAAGAGCTATAATGTGGTGAGAGGCCTCGTAGGGGCCTAGCAAAGAGAGCTGGCAATGATGACAGAAAGCTGCTGCTAGAAGAGCAGCAGCTGAGCAACCTGTTATACTGGCCATGAGCTGAGCCAGTTAGCAACAAAGAAGGCTGACAGCAGAAAGCAACTAAGAGAGCTAAGCAGGCTCCTTCCTTCACTGGTCATAAGCTGGCCTAACTAGCAGTGTTGAGGCTTTTTCGCATGGCAGAGAGGACTGCTTGCATGGCAGAGAGATCTGCTTGCAAAACAAAGACTAAAAGCAGGGAAAGCTGTCCTAGTTGAAAGCTGTCCTGATTGACAAACTGCATCCTATTCTGAATTGTGTCCTGTTACTTCCAAGTTTTATCCTGAACCCAAGTTATAGCCTATTATTTCCCTAATTAACCTGTGAGTTCGGTGTGGCCACTGCAACAAATTATCAAACCTAGTAGAGAACTAGAGGGTGCTGTGGGGGAAATAGCTGTGTCAGAAATGGTGAAAAACTTGCAGAGTGGAGGAATGTCTGACCACTACCTCATAGGAACCAGACTTGTACTGATCCGATTCTTATCCCTCAGAAATTCAGGCAATTCCTTATACTGCATCTCAAATATCTATGCGTTTTTCTTATGTATATTATTATTGCAATTAAAAAGTTTTTAAGTAAGGTTATTCTTTAATAAGAGATCATTTCATATTTCAAATAATATGGTAGTAAAAATAAGGAGCCCTAGTGGTCCAGCTGTTAAGTGCTTGGCTGCTAACTGAAAGATTGGTGGTTTGAACCCACCCAATGACTTCCAACCAAAAAAAAAAAAAAAAAAAACAAACTCACTGCCATACAGTCAATTCTAACTCATAGCGCCCTTCTTTGGGTTTCTGAGGCAGTAAATCTTTATGGAAGTAAATTGCCCAGTTTTCCTTCCAAGGAGTGGCTGGTGGGTTTGAACCACCAATCTTCTGGTTAGCAGTCAAATGCCTGAGGCACTACCCCACCAGAATCTGGCAATATTATGTCCATAAAAATTATACCTTTCTTAGAAAATCCATGGGGCAGTTCTACCCTGTCACATGCTAAGAGTCAAAATCAACTCGACAGCACTTAACAACAACAAATATAACTAAATAATTTTATATAAAAGTTTGTCTGAGTTATATAGTTTACTAGTATTTATAATTTCCATGAGATGGATAATATTGTATATACTACTCAACAGGAGCTCTGGTAGCATAGGGCCTAAAGCACTTGACTGCTACCCAGAAGGCTGGCGGTTCAAACCCACCAGCCACTCCTCGGAAGGAAGGTTGGGCAATTCTACTTCCGTAGTGATACTGCCTCGGAAACCCAAGGAGGGGTCGCTATGAGTCGGGGCCGACTTGACGGCAAATAACAACAACAACAAATACTACTTAACATCTGTTCAGACAACATCTGAACACATACATATCCACAGTCTCATAAGTTTTTTGTGCTGTGTGTTTTAAAAAGAAAAAAAAAAAAAGGAAAGCCGCTGTCCTTTTGTTTATATTTCCACTCAATGGCTTTAAAGATACAAACCCAGACTCTTGCAGCACTGGGCTCTGTGTGGCCTATGGGCAAGTGAGGCAGAAGACATGTTTTTGGGCATAGGCTCGTGGACTTTGTCCAGTGGGCAGGTAGGCAGCAGCAATGGTGAGACCCAGCTGCTCCTGCTGCTAGCTCAAGTGTGCAGAACAATAGGTGGGGCTAGGCATACTCTGCTCCCTCCTCACTAGTTTTTTCTTGCTCTACTCCTGTTGCTGTCCTCTCAGTCACCACCACTGCTGGCACCCATTCCTCCAGCCGCCACCACCAGCTCCAGCAGTAGCAACAGTGGCAGCAGTGCAACAGCAGCAACAAGGACAACCAAAAGCAGGCTTCCATAAGGTTTTAACATAGTGTTCACACAATATCTAAGTCACATAGTGCCTAAGGCACTTGACTGCTAACCAGAAGGCTGGCGTTTCAAACCCACCAGCCACTCGTTGGAAGGAAGATGGGGCAATCTACTTCCGTAGTGATACTGCCTCAGAAACCCAAGGAGTGGTCGCTATGAGTCGGGTCCAACTCAACGGCACACAACAACAACAACAACAATAGGGTTTCCAAGGCTGTAAATCTCAGGGACCCAGAGCAGCAGTGGGTTCAAACCACCAACCTTTTGATTCACAGTCAGATGCTTTAACCACTGCACCACCAGGGTTCCTTAGTTCCAAAAGACAATCTGGACAGAAAGACTTTTAATTACTAGGCTCCCATTATCTGATATCAGGGCATTCACGTGCTTAAATTGTTACTAAATTGTTACACAACTTAAATTACTCTGTGTGGTGATTTCTGATGCCTGAGGCTTTCTATGGGAGCTCTGGTAGCATAGTGCCTAAGGCACTTGACTGCTAACCAGAAGGCTGGCTGCTCAAACCCACCAGCCACTCCTTGGAAGGAAGATGGGGCAATCTACTTCCATAGTGATACTGCCTCGGAAACCCAAGGAGGGGTCGCTATGAGTCGGGTCTGACTTGACGGCACATAACAACAACAACAATGTTCTATCTCACAGAATGTATCATAGATTTTCCACAACTCGTTATGGAAAAAACTTTGTTATACCATGATGGCTTATGTGTTGCTGTGAGGCTGAAGGCTCTGCCACCAGTATTTTAAATACCAGCGGGGTAACCTATGTTGGACAAGTTTCAGCAGACCTTCCAGACTAAGACTGGGAAGAAGGACAGGACCATCTACCTTTGAAAAATTGGCCACTGAAAATCTCATGAATAGCAGTGAAACACTGTCTGATATAATGCTGGAAGATAAGCCCCTCAAGTTGGAAGGTACTCAAAATAGGACTAGGGTAGAGCTGCCTCAATGACATGGACAGAGTAAAGCTTTTGGGGCCTTCATTTGCTGATGGGGGAATGACTCAAAATGGGAAGAAACTATTGTAAACATCCATTAATAACTGGAATGTGGAATATCTGAGGCACCAATCAAAGAAAATTAGAAGTTGTAAAAAATTAAATAGACCAGATAAAGATCAACACCCTAGGCATTCGTGAGCTGAAATGGACTGGTACTGGCCATTCTGGATCAGATAAGCACACAGGCATGTGAAAGATGAGACTGAAGAAGAGTTGATGCCTTTGAATTGGTATTGGTGAAGAATACTGAAAATATCATAGACTGCCAAAAGAATTAAATCTGTCCTGGAAAAAGTGCAGCTAGTTATGTTATGTTATGTGCTGTCGAGTCGGACTAGAATGCTCCTTAAAAGCAAGAATAGCCAGACTTTGTCACATTTATTTTGGTCATGTTGTCAGAAGGGACCAGTCTCTAGAGAAGGATATCATACTTGGTAGAGGGTCAATGAAAAAGGGGGAGACCCTCAGCAAGATGGATTCACATGGTAGCTGTGACAATGGGCTCAAGCATAGCAAGGACTGTGAGGATGGCACAAGACCAGGTAATATTTTGTTCTGTTGTATAGAGGGTTGCTATAAGTCAGAGCCAACTCATGGATGTTAAGCAACACATACCTGTATATGAAAGGATATGAGTGGGCTCTTTATTTTTCTCTGGCATTGTCAACCCACCACAGAGCTGGGAGAAAAGGTGCTAGTAATCCATATTCTAAAGAGAAAAACCTATGATTGAGGACAGCTCCTCCTCTAAGGATTATTAAAGGTCATAGAACAAGACCTACAATCACAAATACCTTTCTCCTTCTCAGTTATTTTAAGGAAACTGACAGGGGAAGGCATGAAATCTCAGCTTTGTGGGATGGAAATTGGTTGAGATATTTATCCCCTCAACTCCCAAGACAAGTGAAGAGGAAACTCCAAGAATATTCTCGAAAGTGCCTTCAAGCAGGAGAGAGTAGCATCTCATTCCCTGGCTGACAATGAACAAAGGCAGCAGGTTTGTTTCTATGTTCTGGCTGAGCAAAGCAAAAGGATATTAAAGAGATTAAAAGATAGCAAAGAGGAGAGAAGAAGCAGAAGTAGAGCATCCTGCACTGTCATTCAGCAGAGCAAGGTGTGACTCACTCCTGAATTAAATGGACATTGTGGAAGGCAGCTAAGATTGAGCCACCTTGCCAGAGGCACTTACCCCAAGAAAGACAGCTACTAATTAAAATGCTCCAGAAGCAAGATGATATGAGGTAAACAGCAAGGAAAGATAGGTAAGACAATAATCGACAATCGGAAAATGTCAAATTAGAACCAGTTTTCCCGCATCAAGGACCTATTCATTGCTAAATGACAGCAAATTATGCACCAGCAAGATTGTCAGCAAATGTAGGTGGTAATGTTAAAAAAAAAAAAAAAAGGAAAAGCATTTCATGCTGATACCACAACAAAATTAAAGCTTTCAAGAAACCAGTTTGTATGTGTGTGTGTGTGTGTGTGTGTATTAATATATTAAGGACTAGAAACCAGAATCTAAATACTCTAATTTTTTAAAAGTGATACTGTGAGACCACACATTGTACTAATGCCCTCCAGGTAATTATTCTTTAACTAGGAGCCATTAGTGCCGGGGACTCCAGCACGTTCCCCACGCCTAGGGGCTTTACCTCACAGAGTCCTAAGAC
>NW_006921597.1:11336477-11392319 GCF_000298275.1 Orycteropus afer afer
AAGAAACTCCATGGCTAAAGTAAGAGAAGGACTAGAAAAAAGAAAAAGAGAACGTAATCAAAACCAGGGATGGTATGAGGGCTGGTTTAATTCTTCTCCCTGGCTAACGTCTCTATTATCTGCTATCACTGGACCAGTCATTATAGGACTAATTTTACTCACAATTGTCCTTATATTCTAAATAAGCTAGTCAACTTTGTAAGAGAGAGAGTGAACTCTGTACAACTCATGGTCCTCAGGCAACAGTATCAACTAGCCCATCAAGACGATTCAGGTATTGATACAGTGCACTATAACCCGTATATGGTAGCAGACAACAAACTCATGATTAAGTTTAGTGCCAAGAGAAAGGGGGGAATGTGAGACCACACGTTGTACTAATGCCCTCCAGGTAATTATTCTTTAACTAGGAGCCATTAGTGCCGGTGACTGTTCCCCACGCCTCAGGGCTTTACCTCACAGAGTCCTAAGACCCCCTCCCTTCCTTTTCTACCCCCTAGTAACAACCAATCAGTAAATATCAGAAAAACTTAAAATTCCTAGAAACAGCAGTTTGCGGCCTCGGCCACAGGACAGAGCCAATCAACTAGAGACAACGTGCGATTTGAAAAATGACAACCAATCCTGTAATTTTCTGATTGAAACTTCCCCATACCTGCTCCGTCCCGATAAAAGACCCCTTTCCCTTTGTTCAGGGCTCTCAATCCTGAACCGCTGCATCAGTGACGGTTGAGGGTCCGAGCTCGAGCTATGCTTTTACAGTGGAATCGGCTCCTTGGTGGTTTTTGGGGATTCAAGAACTGGGCACAACATTTGGGGGCTCGTCCGGGATCCCCAGACACCCCAGGACTCCCGACCCAGGGGGTTGCGGCCAGCTGGTAAGTGTGTTTAACTGTTTGATATTTGCACAAGTCTTTCGTGTAATACCTAGGCCCGTTTTCTGTAGAGCTGACTTTGGCCTAAGTGGATGCACGGGCGGGCCGTCAGCCGGAGGATCTGGGAGACGTCCCAGGACCTCTTCGGGAAGGGAGGAAGTGGAAGCCCTCCAATCCAGGGAGGAAGTGGAAGCCCTCCAATCTGGAATCCTGAATTGGTAAAGGGACGAAGCGGGTTGCTTCCGCAGCACGGCGTGAGGCCGTCGTCCCACTTTCGGTTTTGCTTCCAATTTGTGGAAGGCATTCTTTGTTCGTCCTTTTGTGTGTCTATTTGTTGTGTGTCAGTGTTTGTGATTTGGTGGACGGACGAAATGGGACAGACTATGACGACTCCTCTTTCTCTTTTGACTGGTAACTTTAAAGAAGTTAGGCAAAGAGCACATAATTTAAGTTTAGAAATAAAGAAAAGGAAACTTGTGACCCTGTGTACTTCAGAGTGGCCTACGTTCAACGTAGGGTGGCCGGCCGAGGGCACATTTGATCTCCAAATTATTTTAAGGGTGAAAGAAGTTGTATTCCGATCCAGCTGGGGACACCCAGACCAGGGATCATGTATTATCATATGGCAGGCTTTAGTAGAGAATCCACCCCTCTGGTTAAAGACACTATTACCTCTTTCTCGTCCTAAGCAGGCACCTAAGACTATCCTGGCAGCACAGACTTATACTGACCGGAAGAAGGGACCTGAGATTAAACCTTCGGCGCCAACCCACCCAGTATTCCAAGGGGGGACAGAGGAAGAACTCCTTTTCCCGCCCCCTTATCAAACCCCTTCAGCAGGTATTGCAGCTGCAGAGGGTGCGTTGCCCCAAGCTCCGAACGATAGTGGGACGATAGTGGGACAATGGCGGCAGCAGCAGGCCCCGCGGCCAGTACCCGTGGAAGAATGCAGCACGCAGCGCCCCCTAGTGGACTAGCAGATTCCACAGTTTTGCCGTTGCGGGCTGCAGGGCCTGCAGACGCAACCGGCAATCAGCAACTCCACTATTGGCCTTTTGCCACTGGTGACCTGTATAATTGGAAAACTCAGAATGCCAAATTTTCAGATAACCCCAGAGATTTAACCGATCTCCTAGAAACTATTTTGTTTACTCACCAGCCCACCTGGGACGACTGCCAACAACTCCTTCAAATCTTGTTCACTACTGAAGAACGTGAGAGGATCCAGATAGAGGCCTGGAAAACTGTTTTGGGGGATAACGGGCAACCCACTACTAATATAGATGTGATTAATGCCACCTTCCCTTTGACTCGTTCTAATTGGGACTTCAACACTACTGAAGGTAAGGAGAGACTCCGGGTGTACCGTCAGACTCTAATGGGAGGTCTCAGGGCAGCCGCAAGGAAGCCCACTAATTTGGCTAAGGTAGGTGACGTACAGCAAGGGAGGGACGAAAGTCCTGTCGCTTTCTTAGAAAGATTAATGGCGGCATTTCGTCAATATACCCCCATGGATCCGGAAGCGCCTGAAACTAAGGCTGCACTAATCATGGCTTTTGTGAAACAAGCAGCCTCAGATATTAGGAAGAAATTACAAAAAGTCAACAGACTAAATGAAAAAAGTATTCAGGATCTAATGTTAGTTGCAGAAAGGGTTTATAATCACAGGCAAAGTCCAGAGGACCGACAAGCCAGAGCACTAGCAGCAGCCAGTGACAGGAACATTCGGAACCTTGCAAAAATCCTACTTGCCTCAACAGCCGGGAGCGTCCAAGAAAGAGAACAACAACTGCAAAAAATTGCAAAATACCGAGGTAAGGGGAACCCTCCCACAGGAAGACGCCCCAAGCTAGGCAAGAATCAGTGCGCCCATTGCAAGGAAGAAGGACACTGGGCAAAGGAATGTCCAAATAAGAGAACTCATAAACCACAGACTAAAGTACTAGAATTGGGGGAACTCAGTGATTAGGGGCGACGGGGTTCAGTTCCCCTCCCCGAACCCAGGGTAACCCTTCAAGTGGAGGGGACACCAATTGATTTCCTAGTGGACACCAGAGCACAGCATTCAGTCTTACTCAAACCCCAAGGGAAACTATCTAACAAAACTTCCTGGGTCCAGGGCACTACGGGAACAAATCAATATTCATGGACTACCCAAAGAACAGTGGATCTCGGCGTGGGACAAGTATCCCACTCGTTCATGGTAATTCCAGAATGCCCCTATCCACTCCTGGGGAGAGATATATTAACCAAAATAGGAGCACAAATCCACTTTCAAAAAGGAGGGGCAACCGTTATGGACAGTAGGGGCCAACCTATACAAGTGTTGACTGTAAACCTAGAAGATGAGTATAGGCTCCACCAGCAACCCCCTCCTCCCCCGTCTGAAGAGGTGAAACAGTGGTTATCAGCTTTTCCCAAGGCATGGGCTGAAACTGGAGGCGCTGGGTTAGCTAAACATAGGCCACCAGTTTATGTGGAAATTAAACCTGGAGCGGACCCAGTCAGAGTCCGCCAGTACCCTATGTCACGGGAAGCCTGAGAAGGCATAACTCCCCACATCCGGCGTCTGTTAAAACTGGGGATACTCCGACCCTGCCGGTCTGCTTGGAACACTCCTCTGCTCCCTGTTCGGAAACCTCATTCCAATGATTATAGACCGGTGCAAGACCTCCGAGAGGTCAATAAACGGGTCATGGACATTCATCCTACTGTTCCTAACCCATACACCATCCTAAGTTCTTTACCCCCGAATCACCAGTGGTACTCAGTCTTAGACCTTAAAGACGCCTTTTTCAGTCTACCACTAGCCCCAAAGAGCCAGGACCTATTTGCATTCTAATGGACTGACCCGACAGAGGGCATCAGTGGGCAACTAACCTGGACACGGCTTCCCCAGGGGTTCAAGAGCTCGCCTACAATCTTCGATGAGGCACTACATGATGACCTGGGTAAGTTCCAATCCGACCACCACAGTCTCACGTTGTTACAATATGTAGATGATCTCCTGATTGCTGCAGCAGACTACGAGACCTGTCTCCAAGGAACCAGAGACTTACTCCAGACATTAGGAGACATGGGCTACAGAGCCTCAGCTAAAAAGGCTCAGCTTTGCCAACCCGAGGTGAGCTATTTGGGGTATATGTTAAAAGATGGACAAAGATGGCTGACTAGGGCCCATAAAGAGACTATACTAAAAATCCCCAGACCCAACACCCCTCGTGGGGTGCGGGAGTTCCTAGGATCAGCCGGTTACTGTAGACTCTGGATACCAGGTTTTGCAGAATTAGCAAAACCTCTCTATGAAGCGACCAAAGAGGGGCAGAAGTTTCAGTGGACAGAGGCCATGGAAAAATCCTTTAATTCACTTAAAAACGCCCTTTTGTCCACTCCTGCCCTTGGACTGCCTGATGTGACAAAACCCTTCCATCTATACATTGATGAAAATAAGGGGATAGCAAAGGGAGTTGTAATCCAACACCTAGGCCCCTGGAAGGAGCTCTGGTAGCATAGTGGCTAAGGCACTTGACTGCTAACCAGAAGGCTGGCGGTTCAAACCCACCAGCCACTCCTCGGAAGGAAGGTTGGGCAATCCTACTTCCGTAGTGATACTGCCTCGGAAACCCAAGGAGGGGTCGCTATGAGTCGGGGCCGACTCGATGGCACATAACAACAACAGGCCCCTGGAAAAGACCAGTAGCCTATCCCTCAAAGAAATTAGACCCAGTGGTGGCGGGATGGCCCCCGTGCCTACGCATAATAGCAGCAACAGCATTGCTAGTCAAAGATGCGGGTAAACTTACACTGGGACAAGAACTGTATATTACCACCCCGCATGCCATAGAAGGAACTCTTAAGCGACCTCCTGATTGATGGCTCAGTAATGCACGACTTACCCACTATCAAGGACTGTTATTGAACCCAACTAAGATTATCTTCCAGTCACCTACAGCACTGAACCCTGCCACCCTGTTACCAGATCCGGATTTGGGAGCTCCACTCCATGATTGCATCGACATTCTGGCTCAAGTACATGGAACCCGAGCTGACCTGCGAGACACACCCTTGCCAGATGCCGAGGTCACCTGGTATACAGACAGGAGCAGCTTTGTGCGTGATGGACAAAGGTATGCAGGGGCGGCAGTGGTGACGGAAACCACAATAGTTTGGGCTGAGCCATTACCAGCCGAAACATCAGCTCAACGAGCCGAAGTAATAGCATTGACCAAAGCCCTAACTTTAGGAAAAGACAGAAAACTGAATGTATATACAGACAGTCGTTACGCTTTTGCCACGGCACATACTCACGGGGCAATTTATCGGGAAAGGGGGCTATTGACCACAGAAGGGAAGGCAATTAAAAATAAAAACAAGATCTTAAATCTACTAGCTGCCCTATGGCTCCCTAAGAAACTTGCCATCATTCATTGTCCGGGACACCAGAAGGCCACCTCGTCTGTTGCCCAAGGCAATAATTTAGCAGACCAAACTGCCTGAGAAATTGCACAGTCTACCAACTGGGTATTAACTTCCAACCTACCTGATGCTGGAAGCCCTACCTTACCAACAAACCCTAATTATGCTGAAGAAGATTTAGAATGGATTAAACAACTACCCGGATCTCAGTACGTATGCAACTGGTGGAAATTGGCGGATCACAAAGCTATCCTCCCTGAAAAACTGGGAGAAGAGATCTTATTCAAAATACATCAAGCCACCCATTTAGGAACTAAAAAGATGCATGAATTACTAAAACGGGCCGACGTAATAATTAGACATGCACAATCCAAAATTGAAACGATTGTCTCTAACTGTAAAGCTTGTCAATTAACCAATGTTACTAAAAACCCTCCGAATCTAGGCTCCAGATCAAGGGGCAACACACCAGGAGCCTGCTGGGAAGTGGACTACACAGAGGTAAAACCTGGTAAATACGGATATAAATATTTATTAGCCTTTATAGATACCTTTTCAGGGTGGGTAGAAGCTTTCCCCACCAAGAAAGAAATGGCCCACGTCGTAGCCACGAAACTACTTGAAGACATCCTACCCAGGTATGGCTTTCCTACTACAATAGGGTCAGATAATGGACCAGCATTTGTGTCTAAGGTAATACAAGATTTAGCAACTATTCTTGGGACTAATTGGAAATTACACTGTGCTTACAGGCCCCAAAGTTCAGGCCAGGTAGAGAGAATGAACAGAACACTAAAAGAGACCTTAACCAAATTAACCATAGAGACTGGCGGGGACTGGGTGACTCTCCTCCCCTTCGCCCTATTTCGGTTCGTAACTCCGATTATAAATTGGGTTTGACACCTTTTGAAATTGTCTTTGGTAGACCTCCACCCATTACTCCCAGATTCCAGTCTGATTTGTTATGTGAAATTGATAATTATGAACTCATTTATTCTCTTCAAGTCCTGCAACAGACCCAACAGGACATCTGGCCGAATTGAAGGGCCCTCTACCAATCTAATCCCCCTCTCGAACCTCACCAGTACCAACCAGGTAATTGGGTGTACGTGCGAAGACATCGACAAGAAACTCTACAACCTCGCTGGAGAGGACCGTACGTCGTGATCCTAGCAACACCCACCACGCTCAAAATTGACGGAATAACCTCCTGGATTCATCATACCCACGCCCATAAAGCCGACCCTGGCCAGAACCCACCGTGGCGTGTCTCCAAGGACCCCAATAATCCACTCAAACTAAAACTCCAGCGATGTGGACCTTACTAGTAATAGTGGTAATAACTGGTAACTATGCAAATCCCTCATCTAACCCACATGCACCCCAGCAATTAACCTGGGTAATTACATCGGGCACAGGGGATGTTGTCAACTCCACAACGGGCTACCATCCCCCTAATACCTGGTGGCCCACCCTACACTTTGACTTGTGCCAATTGGCGTCTGGATCCTGGGACATTGTGGACTGGGAAACCAACAAAAACGGCACTCCCAAATGCTCAGGTAAACCCAACTGTAAACGTCCCTGCACCCCTGGAGGGCTCGGTAATTTTGGAATAGGCTGTGGACACCCAGAGCTCCGTCACAAACTTCGTGAAATAACCATTTTATGTTTGTCCAGGAGGAGGAAGAAACAGAGCTTTAGCAAACCAGTGTGGGGGGACCTCAGACTTTTACTGCAGGGCGTGGGGGTGTGAAACCACCGGAACTACTTACTGGAAACTCTCCTCAACTTGGGACCTTATCGAAGTGGAAAGAGTAAATCCTCCAAACTTTAATTATTTTAGTTTTTGCAAATAGACTTATGCCACAGGAGACAAGTATACCGGAGCTGGTCCATGTATGAATTTTGCCTGTAATCCTATTAAGATTTGATTTACAGAATCAGGAAAACAATATAGGACCTGGGTATACCTGGGTAGATCTTGGGGACTTCGACTATATCAAAGGGGGTATGACAATGGAGTCATTTTTAATATCAGACTGAAAATTGAATCCTGGACACCCCCCATAGTAATCGGGCCTAACACAGTGTTAACCCCACAATTAACACCCATCCTACCGTCCAATAGTCGGGACAGCACATTAATTCGAAATTCCTCCTCTCGCAACGTGTTGGCCCCAGTTCAGAATTTGCGGGAGGACCCCCTTTGGAAAATTATGGACCAAACCTTCCGGCTACTAAATCTAACCCAATCTAATTTAACAGAATCTTGTTGGCTATGCTATGATATCAAACCCCCCTATTATGAAGGTATTGCATTTATAGGGAAATTCAACCAGTCAGAAACTCACAAAACCTGTAGATGGAATTGTAAAAAACCTGGACAACTAACCTTACTTTCTGTCATAGGGACAGGGACCTGCATAAGACAGATCCCACAAACTCACAGACACCTCTGCAACCACACTGAAACAACTATAAATCAAACTGTGTACTATGTGCCACCCCCCAACAGATGGTGGGCTTGCTCCTCAGGATTATCCCCTTGCCTCCATGGGCAAGTTCTTAAACAGACCAAAGACTTTTGTGTATTAGTCTATTTAGTACCTCATATATTATACCACCAGTATAACGAATTTCTAGATAAATGGGAGACTGTTCCTCACCAAGACAAATGGGAACCAGTCTCTGCTGTAACTTTAACTGTTCTATTAGAATTAGGACTAGTGGGAGCTAGAACAGGAATTATGTTTATCATAAACCAGCATCAGCAATATAGTTCACTCAGAGCAGCAACTGACCAGGATATAGAAAGACTCGAAGAATCCATTACCAAACTCCAAGAATCCCTAACCTCTTTAGCAGAACTAACTTTACAACTAAAAAGAGGTATGGATATCCTCTTCCAACAACAAGGGGGAGTTTGTGCTGCCCTAGGGGAGGAATGTTGTTATTATATAGACCACTCAGGAGTCATAAGAAACTCCATGGCTAAAGTAAGAGAAGGACTAGAAAAAAGAAAAAGAGAACGTAATCAAAACCAGGGATGGTATGAGGGCTGGTTTAATTCTTCTCCCTGGCTAACGTCTCTATTATCTGCTATCACTGGACCAGTCATTATAGGACTAATTTTACTCACAATTGTCCTTATATTCTAAATAAGCTAGTCAACTTTGTAAGAGAGAGAGTGAACTCTGTACAACTCATGGTCCTCAGGCAACAGTATCAACTAGCCCATCAAGACGATTCAGGTATTGATACAGTGCACTATAACCCGTATATGGTAGCAGACAACAAACTCATGATTAAGTTTAGTGCCAAGAGAAAGGGGGGAATGTGAGACCACACGTTGTACTAATGCCCTCCAGGTAATTATTCTTTAACTAGGAGCCATTAGTGCCGGTGACTGTTCCCCACGCCTCAGGGCTTTACCTCACAGAGTCCTAAGACCCCCTCCCTTCCTTTTCTACCCCCTAGTAACAACCAATCAGTAAATATCAGAAAAACTTAAAATTCCTAGAAACAGCAGTTTGCGGCCTCGGCCACAGGACAGAGCCAATCAACTAGAGACAACACACAATTTGAAAAATGACAACCAATCCTGTAATTTTCTGATTGACACTTCCCCGTACCTGCTCCATCCCCGATAAAAGACCCCCTTTCCCTTTGTTCGGGGCTCTCAATCCTGAACCGCTGTGTCGGTGACGGTTGAGGGTCCTAGCTCGAGCTTGAATAAACAACCCCTAGGCTTTTGCAGTGGAATCGGCTCCTTGGTGGTTTTTGGGGATTCAAGAACTGGGCACAACAATACTAGAAACTTTTTGTTTTAACTAAAAATATAAATAGTATTACTATCATGGAAATGTTAGCAACCAACCTTTGGTAATGGTGTAGATAAAGTATTTTTGGCAGATGTCCACAAATAGTCTCTTTTATCTTTGCATTTGCCATGGTCAGTTGGTGTAAAATTTCTATATACATTTTGCGAAGGAGTGCCTTTAAAATCAAATTTCCGATAACTAGTTTCAGGTGTTTCCAATAAAGATGTCTGTGTTTTCTGCATTGAACAACAAAAGTGAATGAAATCATTAAATGTCATTCTTTCAGACACCACCATCTCTCTGAAGATAATTTTGATAATCACTCACATGAAAGAATGGAGCACCAAAAAAGGGGGCTACAAGGACAATACTCTCACAAGTTTGATGGTTTAGTTATCAGTGAGTTTACAACAGGAAGGCAGACTGCAGGATCACTGTGTGTACACAATTGTGTGCACTATAAAAACATTGGACTAGGAGTCAAGTGATATGCTCTTTTCTTTTGGATCTTTTATTATCTTGCGTCATGATTTGAAATAAATCACCACATATCTCTAGGCTTAACTTTATCCATCTCTACAATCAAGGAGCTAAATTAGATGTTTGTAAGTTTCTAGCTGACATCTAGTGATCAGTCATTTCGTAATCATTTTTCCTGCTAGAAAAATCAGTCATTTCATAATCATTTTTCTAGCAGGTAGGAATTTTTTCAGAGTTCCATTTCTGTATTTTTTTTCCTACATATTTCTATATTTGCTCTCTGGACTCATCAGGAGTCTTTCTCTCTCTCTCTCTCTCCCTCTCTCTCTCTCTTTCTTTTTCACTCTCTCTCTCTCTCTCTCACACACACATCACCACCACCACCACCACCACTTCCAAAGTGTAACTGCTTTCCTCCCAAGTCTTGAGAATGGCAACTTAGAGTCATGGCACCACCTTGTGACCATATCTTGAAATTGACATTTTCCTGATAACCTAAAACAAAATGCACTCCATATTCCAGAATACTGAAATAACCCTTTTCATCATACATCATGAAAATGTAGTTTTCATTCTTTCCTGAATGTTACATTTCAAGTGACACATAAATACAGAACAGTCACAATTTTCTCTGTTTTGTTTTTTAAAACAGACATTCATATGGTACTTGCTATGTGTCAAGCATTATTTAAAATACTTTACAAATATTATCTCATTTAATCCTCATAACAACTCTAGAAGATGAGTGCTCTTATTATCCCTTTATATATGAGGAAACTGAAGCACTGAGAAGTAACTTGCTTCAAATCAGAAATGTTTGGTAAATCTAATGATTATTATACACAAGGCTTATGATATTTAAAAATTTAGGGCAATAAAGTATAGCACACAAAAGTACAACGAATTTTTTAAATCATTTCTTTTATCATGTTCCAATTATTTTCAACATATCTATCCAGGCCCCCATATAAAGGGTAATTATTAACCTACTTACTAATAGATATAATTAAATGTATATATTACTAGAATTATATATTATCATAACTCAAAAACATAACTATAAGAATATGTGATACATACTTTCATAATATGAACATATCTGATATTTAAAAAATAGTATCTAACCATTTTTTTTTTCATCAGATTCTTTTCTAAGATACTAACTCTGCTGGATAATTTTATTATACTAGTAATTTCCTCAAAAGTAATATGTTCAAGTGTCTCATATAGTTTCTAGATACATGAGGCATTCAATATTCATTTATAAGTTCAATCTTTCTTACTTTCCTTTTCTTTGAACCCAAAGTTAACAAAATTTTAACACTTTCTATACTTTGTAACAGACCTATTCCCAGACTATTCTGATTGTTATTTCCATTTTAATTGTAATCAGAGCAACACCTGTGAGGATTTAGAAGTGTGTATCCCTGTGTATAAAGAATATACTTAATTATTTTAACAAAAAATTGTAATAAAAATTGTTCATTGCCAAATGGGTTAGATGATGAGGGATAATCTTCTTCCTCATACCTAGTACTTCCTTCCATGGGTAAAGAACACTATTACAGTAATATTCCTAATTTCTTTGTTTCTTTATGGCAGAAGCGATGTGATGTAATTAATGAATCTGGAAGGAGAAACTGGGCATGTATATAATCCAGCTTCTTCCTTCCTTTTCCTTTTGGGAATCAGAGAAAACATATTTCTGTTGTTCTTCTTTATACCATAGGTTTTACAAAAGCAAGTCATCAAGTGGATAGACTTGTCCCAGTCCTGCTCTACCTGTGACAGAGTAGGTAAATTTAATTTGGCATTTTACAATTAGTAAATTATCTTGCTACAAATAATTACACCACATTCTCCATTATAAATAATAAAGATACCATTTTTGTTCTCCTTTTTCTATCTCAAGTAATTCAGAACTAAATGAAGAAAATAGGTACTTTATCAAGCCCTTTCAAAACCCAATATTAGAGATAATCTAAATAAAAGCACTAGAATTTTTTATAAAAATATTCTGTCTCTAACATTGGAAATTTCTCAAGAAACACAGAAGTACTTAACTAATTTAAGATAATACTATAAACAGATCAGAGAGAGAGAGAGAGAGAGACACTAAAATGGTCTTATTAAGTTTCCAAATGATTAATGCTTTAAAAATTTTAAGGAGCCCTGGTGGTGCAGTGGGGTAAGCACTCAGCTGTTAACTAAAAGGTTAGTAGTTTGAACCCACCAGCTGCTCCACAATAGAAAAATGCAACAGTCTGCTTCCATAAAGATTTACAACTTTGGAAACCCTAATTAATGGAAATAAACAATTTAGGAAATGAATTTATATAGAATATTTAGAATGTTCTTTTCTCATTTACGAACAAAAATTATTTATAAGTTGATGTTAAAAACTGGTTATAAAGAAAACTATGAGAATTGAAGATTATACAAAACTCTTACCTTGTCTTTTTTGTCTTTGAGACTAACTGTGTTTTCTTTTGCCTCTCTTTTGAGCTTTTCCTATTAAAAACACAAAAGAGAACGTAAGTATTACTATTACCACAAATGGATATTTATATTACCAAAGTGATAATCTTTCCTAAGAAGTTTTAGGAGCTCTGGTGACACAGTGGTTAACACATTCAGCTGCTAACAAAAAGATTGACAGTTTGAATCCACCAGCCACTCCACGGGAAAAAGATGTAGCAGTCTGCTTCCGTAAAGATTTATAGCCTTGGAAACCTTCTGGAGCAGTTCTACTCTGTCTTATAGGATCGCTATAAGTCAGACTGTCCTCAATGGCAATGAATGGATTAAGAAGTATTAAAGTAAAAATGACCATTAAATTTATGAATTAATGGAAAGAAAAAATAACAAATTATTTACTTTCTACCAATGTACTGTCCTGGAAGAAGTACAGCCAGAATGCTCCTTGGAAGTGAGAATGGTCAGACTTTGTTTCACCTACTTAGGTCATGTTGTCAGAATGAACCATTCCCTGGAGAAGTTATCATTCTTGGTAAAGTGGAGGATCAATGAAAAAGGGGAAGGCCCTCAATGAGATGGACTGACACAATGGCTGCAATGATGGGCTCAGATATAGCAAGGATTGTGAGGCTGGCACAAGATCGGGCAGTGTTTCATTCTGTTGTACATACATAAGGTTGCTATGAGTTAGAGATGACTTGTAGCCACATAACAACAGCAACAATATACTTTATTTGGTTTTGAGTATTTTTATTACTATTGTTACTATGATGATCTTTCTCTAGTGTTTATTTGTAAAATATTGAGTAAGTTTCTTAAAATTTTGACTCTCATTTGTAAAATGAAGTGGATGGATCAAATTATAGGGTAAAAGGATACACAAGTAACTAAACTATTTGTGAAGAACTGCAAAGAAATCTAAAATATTATGGTCCATTAGAAGTGGAATTCACTGTTTTTTTCCTGAGAATTAAGAAAAGGTATATTTCAATTGGACCTTGAATAATAAATAGCTTTCAACATGAGATAAATAGGGTCTATAAGGGATAAAAATAAAGGAAAATCTGCAAAGCAAAGATAATCATACGAATAATTCACACAGGAAAAGTATAAAGTACTCAGAAAATAGTACATCACTTTTGCTGGAGTATAGAGTATATCTATAGAAGTAATCAAGATAAAAATGGTAAGGTGAGTTGTAGTCACAATGGGAAATATGACATTCTAGGCTGCCAAATTTCTAGTTTACTCGGTAGGAAAATAAACAAAACCTTAAGCCTGACTTACAGAAATGAATATACAGTAAACATGAAATATGACAGCCATTTGTGAAACTGAACTATTATAGTCCCATGGTAAACCATTTGCCATCAAGTTGATTGCAATTCCATAGCAACTCTATGTGTGTCACAGAACTGTGCTCCATAGGGTTTGGGTGGGGTTTAATTTTTTTTTATTGTGATTTGGATGCAAATTTGCAGAGCAGATTGATTTTACTCTCAACAGTTCATGCACATTTTGTTTCAGGTCACTGATTACAATCCCAACAATGAACAATTTTCCTCCCATCTCCTGGGAGCTCTGGTGGCGTAGTTCCTAAGGCACTTAACTGCTAACCCAGAAGGTTGGTGGTTCAAACCCACCAGCCACTCCTCGGAAAGAAGACTGGGCAATCTACTTCCGTAGTGATATCAGAAACCCAAGGAGGGGTCGCTATGAGTCAGATCCAACTCGATGGAAGTGAGTTTGGTGTTTTGGTTTGGTCCCATCTGATCTCTCACAGTTGATTGTTCTAAGGTGCAGCATCTTCCTGGGGTAGGTGAGTATATCTCCCTGGGGTATGTGTTCTGCTCATAGGCCTTTCTACTGAGAGCTAGAAGTAGAAAGAACTGGAAGAAGTAGAGAACTGAAAGTAAGTCCAGTTCCAAGCTCAAAGGAAAACCCAGGGCCATAGTCTCAGTGGTTTCACCAGTCTCTATTCAACCAGTAATTCTGGTCATTTTTGTTCCATAGAGTTTTTAATAGTTAATACATCAGAAGTAGATCGTCAGGCCTTTCTTCTGAGGCACCTCTAGGTAGACTGAAATATCCAACTTTTCAGTTAGTAGCTGAGTGCCTTACCATTTGCACCACCCAGGTACTCAATTATAGCCTCAGGGAGCCTTAAAGGTGTAGAGAAGGGAAAACCTCCAACCATGCAAAACTTTAGGCAGTAAAACTTTCCTTGCCTGCATCAGTATTTATCCTCAAGCTTTATGTACACCATGGTATCTCTCCCACAGCGTTGCTCCTGACAGAGAACTCCCTTCACCACGAAAGCAGGCAATAAGCTGATACAACAATAATTACTATTCTTATTATATATACTATCATCCAATAATCGTTGATCTTTAGCTATAGTGACAACTACGGTCTATTCTAAGGGGTCAGAGTGTTCTTTCTAGAATAAAGCATATTTTCTACACTAGCAATAATACTGCACTGACTCTCTTACAGCTAGATGTATATCCTGACTTATGGAGTTGCAAGAGGGAAAAAGCAACTCTCACAACTGCACTGCCTCTACAACTCTTGACATTTGCTGATCTGGAGATTTTAGTATACTCTGTTCTGATATAACACATGTTTCTGAGGTATGAATTACCTCACACAGATAAAATGTATCTTTTGTGGTGACTAACAGATCATGGGTTTCCTAAAATAAAAAGAGAGGAGCAGCATCCCACTAAAGTCCCTATGTAATCTAACCAAAATATTCTAGGTCTGCAAACAGAGGATTGACTTGAGCCATCAGAGTAGAGAATAGCAAACCCTGTGTCCAAATTTCACACCTAGATCAATTTACAAATGTAGAGTCCTTTGAATAAAAGGGAAGTCTAATACTCACGTGGAAGTATTCTGCAATACTATCACAAATACACAGGCTGCATCCTTCCTACTATCTTCTGCACGAGGGAAACAAATACCAAGATTGTTACAGAATTGGACTCTACGCTAACACCAACGCTTGGGGACCCATAATGTTACTATTGTTCACTACTGAGAGTGCAAGCTTAGTGGAGTTGAGTGATAAATGGATTTTAATCTGAGTCTACCTCATGATGAGCCCAACAGACCATAAACATATCTTATGGTTGCTTTAGATTCTGAGTATAAAGTTTGGAAAAAAACTCAGTAATAAGCATAATTCTCATATTGGTTCTGACCCACAGAATGAGAGCTTTTAAAGTTGAAAGGACCAACTAGAAAACCTTGAAACCATTCCTCCTCAACAAGATAGTGCATAAACAAGTATCACATCCCTAGGCAGAAATGAAGGGTCCATCAAACCATACAGATACAGGGGAGGTGATTTATCATATTTCTAATAAGCCAACGTATTTTAATTGGAGCTAAGGCTGCCAATGGATTTATCAGTAAGAACACAAGGATTGTCATATTGACTAGTATTCAAAATTGAGAACTAAGGAAAAAAATGTTGCATATAAAAGGATGAATCTATATAAATAAAAATCTCAAGTTAAATAGATACAGATATCATGGTTAAAGAGTAGAATATAGATATATCAATTGCCAGGAAGAAAGAGCCCAAATCAATAACCTAACTTTACACTTGAGAAACCAGAATAAAGCAAACTAAACCAAAAGGGAAAAAATTAAATAAAGATTAAAGCATAGATAAACAAAATGATGTTGTAGTTAGGTGCCATCGAGTTGGCTCTGACTCATAGTGACCCTATCTATAACAGAATGAAACATTGCTCAGTCCTGCACCAGCCTCACAGCCCTTGGTATGCCTGAGCCCATGCTTGCAGCCACTCTGTCAATCCATTTCATTGAGGGTCTTCCTCTTTTGTCCTGACCCTCCACTTTACCAAGCATAATATTCTTCTCCAGGGAATGGTCCCTTCTGACAACATGAACAAAGTAGGTGAGACGAAATCAGGCTACAAGGATCATTCCAGCTGCACTTCTTCAAGGACAGATTTGTTAGTTCTTTTAGCAATCCACGGTACTTCAGGTATTCTTCACCAACACCACAACTCAAAAGCATCAACTCTTCTTTGGTCTTTCTTATTTATTGTCCAGCTTTCACATGCATATAAAGCTACTGAAAATACCACAGTTTAGGTTAGGCACATTTTCAAAAAGACATCTTTGCTCTTTGTACTTTAAAAAGGTCTTTTGCAGCAGACTTGCCCGGTGCAATAAACTAAAACCAAACTCACTGCCGTCAAGTCAATTGCAACTCATAGTGACCCCTCCTTGGGTTTCCGAGGTGGTATATCTATGGAAGTAGATTGCCCAGTCTTCTGAGGAGTGGTTAGCAGTCAAGTGCCTTAGTCACTACGCCACAAGAGCTCCTTCCCAGTACAATACAAAGTCTGATATCTTGATGGCTGCTTCCATGGGCATTGATTGTGGATTCAAGTAACATGAAATCTTGGACAACTTCAATCTTTCCTCCATTTATCGTGATGCTGCTTATTGGTCCAGTTGTGAAGATATTCATTTTCTTTAAGTTGAGGTGTAATCCATACTGCAGACATAGTCTTTAATCTTAATCAGTAAATGCTTCAAGTCATTGTCACTTTAGCAAGCAAGATCACAGGTTGTTAATGAGTCTTCTTCCAACCCTGATGCTGTGTTCTTATATACACCAGCTTCCTGCATTATTTGCTCAGCATACAGATTGAGTAAGTATGGTGAAAGGTACAACTCTGATACACTCCCTTCCTTATTTTAAGCCAAGGAGCATCCCTTTGTTCTGTTCAAATGACAGTCTCTTAGTCTATGTACAGGTTCCTCATGAGTACAATTAAGTGTTCTGGAACTCCTATTCTTCTCAATGGTATCCATAATTTGTTATGATCCACACAGTCGAATACTTTTTCATAGTCAATGAAGCACATGTAAACATCTTCCTGGTATTCTTTGCTTTGAGCCAATATCCTTCTGATATCAGCTATGATATCCCTCCTCCCACATCCTTTTCTGAATTCAGCTTGCATTTCTCAAAGTTCCCTGTCAATATACTGCTGCAACCATTTTTTAATTATCTTCAGGAGGATTTTACTTGTGTGTGATATTAATGATATTATTCGATAACTTCCACATTCTGTGGGATCACCTTTCTTTGGAATAGGTACAAATATGGATCTCTTCCTGTCAATTGGCCAGGTAGAAGTCTTCCAAATTTCTTAGCATGGACAAGTAAATGCCTCCAGTGCAGCATCCATTTGTTGATCTCAATGGGTATTCAGTCAATTCCTGGAGCTTTGTTTTGCACTAACTCCATCAGTGCAGCTTTGACTTCTTCAGTACTATTGGTTCTTGATCATAAGCCACCTTCTGAATGAACATCAACCAATTCTTTTTGGAACAGTGACTCTGTGTATTCCTTCCACCTTCTTTGGATGATTCCTGCATCAGTCAATATTTTGCCCAAGGAATCTTCCAATACTGCAACTTGAGGCCTGAGTTTTTTCTTCAGTTCTTTCAGCTTGAGAAATTCCAAATATGTCCTTCCCTTTTGGTTTTCTAACTCCAGGTCTTTGCACATTTCATTATAATAATTGGTTCTGTCTTCTCAAGCTGCTCTTTGAAATCCCCTGTTCTGCTCTTTTATCTTGTCATTTTTTCCATTTGCTTTAGCTACTCTCCATTCAAGAGCAAGTTTCAGAGACTCTGCTGACATCCATTTTGGTCTTTTCTTCCTTTCCTGTGTTTTTAATGAACTTTTGCTTTCTTCACATAGGATATTCTTGATGTCTAACCACAATTCATCTGGTTTTCAGTCATTGGTGTTTAATGCGTCAAACCTATTCTTTAGATGGTCTCTAAATTCAGGTGGGATGTAATCAAGTTCATATTTTGGCTCTCATGGACTTGTTTCAATTGCTTCAGCTTCAACTTGAACTTGCATATGAGTAGCTGATGGTCTGTTCCACAGTTAGCTCCTAGCCTTGTTTTGGCTGAAGATATTAAGTTTCTCCATCGCCTCTTGCCACACATGTAGTTGATCTGATTTCTGTATATTCCATCTGGTGAAGTCCAAGTGTACAGCTGCCGTTTGTGTTTTTGAAAAAAGTTATCTGCAATGACTGTCATTGGTCTTGCAAAATTCTATCATGCAATCTCTGGTGTCATTTCTATCATTGAGGCCATATTTTCCAACTATTAGTAATTCTTCTTTGTTTCCAACTTCTGCATTCCAATCACTAGTAATAATCAATACATTTTCATTGCATGTTTGGTCAACTTCAGACTGCAGATGTTGGTAAAAATCTACAGTTTCCTCATCTTTAGTTTTGGTGGTTGGTGTGTAAATTTGAATAGTAGTAGTATTAACTGGTCTTCCTTGTAGGCATATGGATGTTATCCTGTCACTGACAGCACTGTACTTCAGGATAGATCTTGAAACATTTTTTGTGACAATGAATGCCATACCATTCCTGTTTAATTTGTCATTCCAGCCACAGTATAACATATGATTGTCTGATTCAAAACTGCCAAAACCAGTCCATTTCAGCTCAATAATGCATAGAATTATTGATCTTTATGCATTCCATTTCATTTTTTACAACTTCCAATTTTCCTAAATTCATATTTTGTACATTCCATGTTCTGATTATTAATAGATGTTTGTAGCTGTTTCTTCCCATTTTGAGTTTTGCCACATCAGCAAATGGAGATCCTGAAAATTTTATTCCATCAATATCATTAACGTCAACTCTACTTTGAGGAGGCAGCTCTTCCCAAGTCATATTTTGAGTACCTTCCAACCTGAGCGGCTCATCTCCCAGCACTATATTGGACAATGTTTCAGGGCTATTCACAATGTGTTCCAGTAATATATCAGACAGTGTTTCATTGCTATTCATAAGGTTTTCATTGGCCAATTCTTTGAGAAATGATGGCCCCTTCCTTCTTCTGAGTCTGTCTTAGTCTGGAAGCTCCACTGAAATCTGTCCACCATGGGTGACCCTGTTGGTATTTGAAATACCAGTGGCATACCCTCCAGCCTCCACCACTCATCTGTCAGTTTGTCATATTTTGGTGGCTTGTGTGTTGCTGTAAGGCTGGAAGCTATGCCACCAGAGTTTCAGATAAACAAAATAAGAACAGAAAAACAAAAGAGAAAATCAACAAAACCAAAACTTGGTTACTTTAAATCAACAAAATTGACAAAACCTTAGCTAGAGTGACAAAGAGAGAAAGAGAGAAGACCTTAGCTAAAATCAGAAATGCAAGTGACAACATTACTACCAATATTACAGAAATTGATGGGATTATAAGGGACGCTATCAATAATTGTATACTAACAAAGTAGATAATGCAGATGAAATAGATAAAGAACTAGAAACATACAAAATGCCTAAAATGACAGAAGAAATATAAAATTTTAACAGACCTATAACGAGAGATTTTAAAACAGTAATCAAAAATCACTCTAACAGAAAATTCCAAGATGAGATGATTTCATTGGGGTTTCTACCAAATATATTTTTTTAAATAATTAGCACTGATTTTTCTCAAACTCTTCTACAATGTAGAAGAAGGAATACTTTCTAACTCATTCTACGAGACCAGCATTACCAGCATATACCAAAGCCAGATAAAGACATTAAAAGAAATGAAAACTGAAGACCAATATTCCTTTGAATATAAATACAAATGTCCTCAATAAAAATACTAGCAAATTGAATCCAAGACCATATTGCACTGTGAAATCTGCTGCAAAAGACCTTTGAAAAGTGTTAAAAGAGCACAGATGTCATTTTGAAGACTAAAGTGCACCTGACACAAGATATGGTATTTTCAAACACCTCATATGCATGTGAAAGCTGGACAATGAACAAAGCAGACCAAAGAAGAATTGATGCATTTGTACTGTGGTGCTGGTGAAGAATACTGAAAACACAGCATGGATTGCCAGAAGAACAAACAAATCTGTCTTGGGTAAAGTACAGCCAGAATGTTCCTTAGAGGTGAGAATGGCCAGACTCACATACTTTGGTCATGTTGTTGGAAGGGACCAGTCTCTGGAGAAGGATATCATGCTTGGTAAAGTAGAGGGTCACTGAAAAAGTAGAATACCCTCAATGAGATGGACTGACACAGTAACTGCAACAATGAGCTCAAAAATAGCAAAGATTATGAAGATGACATGGGATAAGTAGTGTTTCATTTTGTTGTGTATAAGGTCACTATGAGCCCAGACCAATTTGAGGGCACTTAATAAAAACAACACATACTGTAACAAGTGGAATTTATCACAAGAATGCTACAGTGATTCAGCATAAGAAAATTAATCAATGCAATAGACCACATTAATATAATGAAGGGAAAAAACACATGATCATTTCAGTTGGCACAGAAAATGCATTTGACAAAATCCAATTTATAAAAGTACTCAGCAAACTTGGAATAGAAGGGAAATTCCCCAACATGATAAAGGGATTTTATGAAAAGCCAAGAACAAACATCAAACTCAATATTGAAAGACTCGAAACTACCCACCTAAAATCAGGGACAAGACAAGAATACCTGCTTTCACCAGTGCTATCTAACATTATACTGGAAGTCACAGCCAGAGCAATTAGGCAAGAAAAAGAAATAAAAGGCATCCAAATCAGAAAAGAAAAAGTAAAGCTATCTCTATTTGCCAATGATACACCATATGTCTTAGTTTCTTAGTGCTGTTATAACAGAAATACCACAAATGGCTGGTTTTACTGAACAGACATTTATTTCCTTGTAGTGTAACCTACCCACAAAACCCATTACTGTCAAGTTGCTTTCAACTCATAGCAACGCAATAGGAGAGAGTAGAATTGCCCCAAAAGGTTTCCAAAGCTGTAAATCTTGACAGAAGCAGACTGCTGCATTTTCTCTGGCAGAGTGACTTGTGGGTTTGAACCAACCTTTTGGTTATCAGGTGAGCACTTAACCACTGGGGCACTAGGGCTTCTTCCTCATAGTGTAGGAGACTAGAAATGCAAATTTAGGGCACTGGTTCTAAGGGAAGGCTCTCTTTGTCCCCTCTGTGGAGTAAAATCTTTTTTCATTTCAGCTTCACCTCCTCAGTTCCTTGCTGCTCTCCATGGGCATCAATCTTTTCCCATTTGTGCTTCCTTGCTTCTCTGTATAATCTGCTATTTTTATATCTCAAAAGTGACTGGCTTAAAACATACTCTTATCTATACCGCCATGACCGCACTAATAAAACAAAGAAAACTCTATTTCCAAATGGGGATCACATAAGTACAGGGGTTATGATTTACAACACATATTGATGGGGACACTATTCAATCCATAACACAATTAAAAAAAAAAAAAAAAAACTCACTACCATCAAGTTGATTCCAACTCATAGTGACTCTATAGGACAGAACAGAATTGCCCCACAGGGTTTCCTAGGCAGTAAATCTTTACAGAAGCGGACTCTCTAATCTGTCTCCTATGAAGTACCTGGTAGATTCATATCACTGAGCTTTTGGTTAGCAGCTGAATGCTTTAACCACTGCACCACCACAGCTCTTTATAACACTATATAACTCAAACCAAACTCGTTGCCATTGAGTTAGTTCTGACTCACAGCAACCCCATTGAGTTTCCAAGGTTATAAATCTTCATGGAAGCAAACTGCCTCATTTTTCTTCTGCAGTGTGACTAGTGGGTTCAAACCATCAACCTTTTGGTTAGCAGCCAAATGCCTCAACCACTACACCACTAGAGCTCCTTATAACACTATATAAACCAAACTCACTGTTGTCAAGCTGGATCTGACTCACAGCGACCCTTCCTTGGGTTTCCGAGGTATATCACCATGGAAGTAGATTGCCCAACCTTCCTTCTGAAGAGTGGCTGGTGGGTTTGAATTGCCAGCCTCTGGTTAGCAGTCAAATGCCTTAAGCACTATACCACCAGAACTCCCATAACACTATATAGAAAGAGAAAATCCCAAAGACTCTACAAGAACACTATAAGCATGAATAAGTTGTTTCAGCAAAGTTGCAGAGTATAATATTAACAAACAGAAATCACTTGTATTTCTATCAACCAGTAACAATCTGAAAAGAAAATTAAGAAAACCATTCCATCCTCTTACAATTATTATCTAAAATAATAAAATACCTAAGATTGTATTTAACCATGAAAGTAAAAGATGTTTACACTAAAACTATTAAACACTAAACAAAAAAAAAAAAAAAACCCACTGCCATGGAATCGGATCCAACTCATAGAGACCCCTCCTTGGGTTTCCAAGGCAGTATCACTATGGAAGTAGATTGCCCAACCTTCCTTAGGAGTGGCTGGTGGGTATTAAACACTACTAAAAGAAATTAAAAGAGCTCTAAATAAATGGAAAGACATCCTTTGTTCGTGAAGTTGAAGACAATATTGTTAAGATGCCAGTTCTACCCAAAGCACCTACAGATAAAATGTGATTTCTATTAAAATACCAACAGACTGCTCTGCAAAAATAAAAAAGCCAATTCTCTAATTCATATAAATTTTCAAAGGTCCCAAATGCTTAAAAAAAAGAACAAAGTTGGAGAAATTAATTTCAATTTTTATTGCAAAGCTACAGTAATCAAAACAATGTGGTACTGGTAAAAGGAAAGACACATCGACCAATGGACTAAAACTCAAAATCTAGAAATAAACCCAAATATTTATGGCCAACTGATCTTCAATAAAGGTGCCAAATCCATTCAATGGAGAAAGAACAGTCTCTTCAGCAAATGGTACTGGGACAACTGGATCTCCATATGTAAACACAAGAAGTTGGACCCATACCTCACCCCATATACAAAAATTAATTCAAAATGGATCTATGATCTAAATGTAAGAGCTAAAACGATGGACATTTTTAGAAGAAAACAGTGGTAAAGCTTTAAGACCATCTTTTAGGCAGTGGATTCTGTGACATAACAGGAAAAAACACAAGCAACAACAGAAAAACAGGTCAATTGAACTTCAAAATTAAAACCTTTGTGCATCAAGGGATGTTATCAAGAAAGTGAAACTACAACATACAGAATGAGAGAAAATATTTGGAAACTACATATCTGATAAGAGTTTAATATCCAGAATACACAAAGAACTTTTAAAACTCAACAGCAAAGAGTAAAAACCCAATTTAAAAATGATCAAAGGACTTGAATAGACTTTCTTCAAGGGAGATGTACAAATTACCAATAAGCACATGGAGAGATGTTCCACACTACTAGTCATTAAGGAAATAAAAATCAAAACCACAATGAAATACCACTTTATTCCCACTAAGCAGTATATCAACAGGAAAATGTCAGAAATCCAAGTTGGATTCAGAAAAGAAATGGAACAAGGGATATCATTGCTGGTATCAGATGGATCTTGGTTAAAAGCAGAGAATACCAGAAATATGTTAACCCGTGTTTTATTCACTATGCAAGGGCATTTGATGTGCAGATCATAACAAATTAGGGATAACATTGCAAAGACTAGGAATTCCAGAGCACTTAATTGTGCTCATGCAGAACCAGGACATAGACCAAGAGGTAATCATTTGAACAGAACAAGGGGATAAGGCATTATTTAAAAGCAGGAAGAGTGTATGTCAAGGTTATATCTTTTCACTATACTTAATTCAATCTGCATACTCAGCAAACAATCTGGACTATGTGAAAAAGAACGTAGCATAAGGATTAGAGGAAGACTAATTAACAACCTGAGATATGCAGATGACACAATCTTGCTTGCTGAAGCACTTACTGATGAAGGTCAAAGACTCCTGCTTTCAGTTTGGATTATACCTCAACATAAGGAAAACAAACATACCATCCTCACAATTGGACCAATAAGCAACACGATGATAGATGGAAAAAAGACTGAAGTTGTCAAGGATTTCATTTTACATGGCTCCACAGTCAAATGACCATGGAAGCAGCAGTTAAGAAATCAAAGGATGTATGAGCTGTATGAATGTCCATATAAATAGAACTGATATTGGATATACTGCTGTCCAGTCAGATCTGACTCACAGTGACCCCTCCTTGGGTTTCCAAGGCAGTATCACTACAGAAGTAGATTGCCCAATCTTCCTTGCAAGGAGTGGCTGGTAGGTGTGAACCTCCAGCCTTCTGGTTAGCAGTCAAATGCCTTGGGCACTACACCACCAGAGCTCCTATAAATAGAACTAACAGGGGGCAAAAGTTATGATAACTTCTTAGCCACAGCTAACCACCCTCAGGGAGTGAGTTGTCACACATGTGGGCTCAGGACCATGGTCGTGGGGAAAATCAAGCTCAACTGACATACCATACTACATAAAAACATTGTTATATATCCTACTTTGGTGAAAGCAGCTGGGGTCTTAAAAGCTTGCAAGTGTCCATCTAGATGGCAACAAATGGACTCTCCTTTTCCAAAGCAAAAAAGAATGAAGAAAACCAGAGACACATGGAAACAATTAGTCCAAGGGACTAGTGGACCACATAAACTTCAGCCTACATGACCATGAGACCGGAAAAACCAGATGGTACTTGGCTACCACTGTCAACCCCTCAGAAGGGGATCACTGCAGGAGATCCTGGATAGAGTGAGAGACAAATGTGTAACAAACCTCAAAATCATTAAAAAAAAAAAAAAAAAAAAGACTAGGCTTACTGGTCTGCTTGAGACTCATGAAACCCCCAAGACCATGGCCACTATTCACCTTTTGGGCCCGGAATTGAACTCCTGTGGCTTTCAGCCAAACAACAGACAGGCATAAAAGGTAAACATTTACACCAGGTAGGTATATTCCTTAAAACAAGCAACCATGGGAGATCAGAAGGGCAGTATTTGCGTAGGGAGACTGCTCAAGGGCAGGAACTCATAGGAAAGGACACAGGGAAAAGGCAATCATGGGGAGGAAGTTGGGGTGGGGGAAAAGAAATCAAACGATGTACTGCAGTGGGCAAATCTGTTGCAAAAGACCTCTTTAAAGTGTTAAAAAACAAAGATGTCCTTTTGAAGACTAAGGTGTGGGTGACCCAACTCATGATATTTTCCATCAGCTCATATGCATTGGAAAGCTAGACAATGAATAAGGAAGACCAAAGAAGAATTGATTCCTTTGAATTATGATGTCAGCAAAGAACATGAATGTACCATGGACTACCAGAGAATGAACAAATCTGTCTTGGAAAAAGTACCACCAAAATGCTCCATAGAAGCTGTGGTGATACTTCATCTCATGTACTTGTACTTTGGACCAGTCCCTGGAGAAAGATACCATTCCTGGTAAAGTGTTATTGTTGTTATGTGCCGTCAAGTCAGCCCCCACTCATAGCGACCCCTCCTTGGGTTTCTGAGGCAGTATCACTACAGAAGTAGATTGCCCAACCTTCCTTCCGAGGAGTGGCTCGTGGGTTTGAACCGCCAGCCTTCTGGTTAGCAGTCAAGTGCCTACCTGGTACAGGGTCAGCAAAAAAGAAAAAGACCCTTAATGAGATGGATTGACACAGTGGCTACAATAATGGGCTCAAACATAGCAACAACTGTGAGGATGAGGAAGGATTGGACAGTGTGTTATTCTGCTGTATATAGGGTCACTATGATTCAGAATTGACTCAATGACACCAAACAACAGTAACATAATTACTATTATTTTTTTAAAGAGAGAGAGAAAAAAAATAAAAAGTGTTGGTGAGAATGTAGAAAAATTGGAACACTCATACATTGCTGGCAGAATTGCAAAAGGGTGCAGCCACTGTGGAAAACAGTTTGGCAGTTCCTAAAAATGTTAAACAGAATTATCGTATGACCAGCAATTCAACTCCCAGGTATACACCCAAGCACTGTAAGCAACAACTAAAACAGACACATGTACACTAGTGTTTTTTGCACCATTATTTACAATAGCCAAAAGGTGGAAATAAACCAAATGCCCCAAATACATGGATAAACAAAATGTGGTGTATATATACAGATAATGGAGTTTATTCAGCTATAAAGAGAAATGGAGTTCTAATACATGCCACTACATGGGTAAGCCTGGAAAATACTGTGTTAAGCAGAATAAGTCAGGCAAAAACAGGACAAATAATATATAATCTCACTTATATGAAATATATAACCAAACCAAGCCAAACCACTGCCATCAAGTCTGACTCATAGCAAACCTACAGGACTGAGTAAAACTGCTCCATAGGGTTTCCAAAGCTGTACAGAAGTAGACTGCCTCATCTCTCTTCCGTGGAGCAGCTGGTTGGTTGGTTCAAACCACCAACCTTTTGGTTAGCAGTCTAATGCTTCAACCACTGTGCCACTAGAGCTCCTTATATGAAATATATAGTATAGAGAAATCCCTCGAAACAAATGAAGGTTTTGTTCACCAGGGGTTGAAAGGATGAGGAAGTGAGGAATAAAATTAATAAGTGAGCTGAATCCAATATAAATATAAAGCTCAAGTGAAACAGATACCTTGGTTAAAGAATACAAGTTTTTATAAAACTTGACATCATAAAATAATAAAGTAACTATCAAAAATGTATACATAGGTGAAGAACAGAAATGTTAAGTATATTATTTTAAAATATAAAGGGACCCAAAGTAAAATAATTAAATCAATCAAAGTAACTAGCACACATACAGAACAAAAGAAAATTAAATAATTATTAAAATCTAAGTTAAAATTAGATGACAAAAAATGATTAAAATATGTATCATATTCATAAATATAATCAGGAAAATTAATCAATTAGAGAAAAAAGAATACTCTCAGATGAAAAACTCTGAAAAATGGACAAAAACATATGAGAAAAGTATGCAAGGATTGTTCAACATCAGAAAAACAATCAATGTAATCCACTACATAAACAAAACAAAAGAACCATATGATTATATCAATCAATGCAGAAAAGGCATTTGATAAAATATGACACCCGTTCCTGTTCAGAACTCTCAGCAAAATAGGGATAGAAGAGAAATTCCTCAACATAATAAAAGACATATATGCAAAGCCAACGGCCAACATCATTATTGAAATGGAGAAAGACTCAAGGCATTCCTCTCACAAACGTGAACCAGACAGGGATGCCCTCTATCAAGAACTTTTATTTAACACTGTATTGGAAGTTCTGTCCAGGTCAATAAGGCAAAAAAGAGAAATAAAGGGCATACAAATTGGTAAAGAGGAAGTAAAACTATCTCTACTTGTGGACGATATGATCCTGTACATAGAAAACCCAAGAGATTCAACAAAAAAACTACTGGAACTAACAGATTCAGCAAAGTGGCAGGATACAAGGTCAACATACAAAAATCAGCTGGATTCCTCTGCACCAACAAAGAGACCTCTGATAAAGAAATAAGGCAAACAATACCTTTACAATAGCTACTAAAAAGATAAAATATCTAGGAATAAACTTTACAAGAGACACAAGAAACCTATACAAAGAAAACTATAAAACACTACTACAACAGACAACAAGGGCTCTACATAAATGGAAGAACCTGCCTTGTTCATGGATGTTGTTGTTGTTGTTATGTGCCGTTGAGTCACACCCAACTCATAGTGACCCCTCCTTGGGTTTCCGAGGTAGTATCACTATGGAAGTAGATTGCCCCATCTTCCTTCCGAGGAGTGGCTGGTGGGTTTGAACCGCCAGCCTTTTGGTTAGCAGTCAAGTGCCTTAGGCACTACGCTACCAGAGCTCCTATGTTCATGGATAGGTAGACTAAATATTATGAAAATGTCAATACTATCTAAAGCAATCTACACATTTAATGCAATCCTGATCCAGATAGCAAAAAAAAAAAAAAAAATTAAGGACATGAAAAAACCAATTACTAACTTCATATGGAAAGGAAAGAGACCCCAAATAAGCAGAGCACTTCTGAAGAAAAACAAAGTGGAAGGTCTCACACTCTTGGATCTTAAGAACTACTATACAGCCACAGTATGCAAAACAGCGAGGTATTGGTACGATGACAGACAGATAGACCAATGGAACAGAATCAAAAGTTCAGTAAAAGACCCATCCATCTATGGATACCTGGTCTTCAACAAAGGTCCAAAACCCATTAAATGGGGAAGACACAGTCTCTTTAACAAATGGTGCTAGCAAAACTGGATATACACTTGCAGAAAAATGAAACAAGACCAATATCACACACCATACACAAAAACAAACTCAACCTGGATCAAAGACTAAAATATAAAACTCAAAACTATAAAATTCATCAAAGGTAAAATAGGGGCAAATCTAGGAGTCCTAATTTACAGTATAAACAGACTATCAAACAGAACCCAGAATGCACAGGAGGTAGAAGAGAAGCCAGATGACCGGGATCTTTGAATAATTAAATTCTTATGTGCATCAAAAGACTTCATCAAAAGGGTGAAAAGAGAACCTACAGATTGGGAGAAAATATTTGCCTATAACTTATCTGATAAAGGACTTACCTCCAAAACCTATAGAAAACTTCAACACCTCAACACCAAAAAGACAAACAACCCAATTCAAAAATGGGCAAAAGACTTGAACAGACACTTCACTAAAGACAATATGCTGGCAGCCAACAAACACATGACGAATTACTCAGGATCATTAGTCATTAGAGAGATGCAAATCAAAACAACGATGAGATATTATCTCACCCTAGCAATAATAGCAAAGTTCAACAGGGGAGAAAATAACAAATGCTGGTAAGGTTGCAGAGAGTTTGGAACTCTTGTGCACTGCTGGTGGGATTGTAAGATGGTACAACCATTGTGGCATATGGTATAACATTTCCTTAAAAAAACTGAAAATAGAAATAGCATTTGACCCAGCAATTCCATTACTAGGAATATATCCTAAAGAGGTGAGAGGCAGTGCATGAACAGACATATGCACACCTATGTTCATTGCAGCACAATTCACTATTGCAAAGAGATGGAAACAACCTAAATGCCCATCAACGGATGAATGGATAGCCAAATTATTGTACATTCACACAATGGAATACTATGCTACATTAAAGAACAATGAAGGATACACAAATCATCTCACAATGTGGATGAGCCTGGAGGACATTATGCTCAGGGAAATAAGTCAATCGTAGAAGGATAAATACTGTATGAGCCCATTCCCGTAAAAAGACGAAGAAGGGTTTGCTTAAGAAAGGGAATTCACTTTGTAGGTTACTGGGGTGGGGAGGGAAGGAGAGGGATTAATTTTGGGCTAGTTGGGGCCCACATGCCGATGTGGATAAGGGGAAGGATGTATAGAAAGAGTCTGTGACCACCATGATAACATTAGGAAAAGGGAAGATATCAAATTGTGCGCGTAAGAGATAGACGACAGATGCTAATACCAACCAGTATATCCACAATACTGCATTACCATTAACACCAAACACCAGGCAACAGATAAACACATAAACATCTGAGAAGATCAGATGAGGGTCAGTGAACAGGAGTATACTCTAGACCAAGGATAGACTCAGCAGAGGCTTACTTTGCAGATACAAGTGATAACAAAATACCTGCAATCCTTACAGAAACAACAGAAGACAGACATAGAGTAATCCCTCACAGACACCTATACACTGTGGAAGAGAGATCCAACAGATTTACCAACTCAGGACCATAGTACTGGGGAACACCAGACTCAATTGGCACAACAAAATACATAACAGTCTTGTTCCTCATCCTACATTGGTGAGTAGTAACTGGGGTCTTAAAAGTTTTCAAGTGGCTATCTAAGATGCACCTACTGGTCTCCTATCATTGGAAGCAAGAAGAGTGCAAAAATAAAAAAAAACTAAGGGCATTTGGAAGCAATACACCTTAGGACATGATGGCCCTCAAGACCAAGAACTAGATGGTGCCTGGCTACCAATACCAACCACTCAGGAAAGGATCAAATCTGGAGATCCTAGATAGAGTGGGAGGAAAAATGTGGAACAAAATCCAAAAACTCAATAATGACCAGACTTACTGGTCGGATGGTGCTCTGGTTACCTAGTGCTACTCTGACAAGAATATACCACAAATGGGATGGCCTTAAAAAACAGGAGTTTATTCTCTTACAGTTTGGAGGCTTTAAGTCCAAGTTCAAAGTGCCAGGCTCTTGGGACAGGGTGAAAACCCCTCAACCTTGGGGTCCAGCTCTGCCTCCTGCTCCTGGCCCACTGGAGCTAGAGGCATTTCTTCAGTCAGACAGCTGCTGGCTGCTAAGGCTATCAACCCCAAGGTTGACAAGTAAAAAGGCACAGTCCCAATGTTACCAAACCACACAGCAAGCCATTAATTTAACTTCATTTTAAGTCCCAAGGTCAGTAGAGCATGGCAGGCTGCTGAACAATGACACAGCTACACGCAGGGTTCAAGCATGCCATAAGCTAGAGACCATTCCCAAAGCTGCTTCTTATATATGGGAAGCAGGCCACATATCCAAAGCAGCTACTCAGATGTTTATGGCAGACCCCACCATGGAGCTGACTGCCAGTATCATCATGGGGAATAACTACCACCAGCTGTCCAGCCACTCACCTAGGCCCAGCCAAGTTGGCACACAAACATAACCAACACAGATGGAGTCTGGTGAGACTCCCAATACTATGGCCCTGGGATACATTCTGGGCCTGGAATAAAACTCACTCCCAGGGGCTGGCTCTCAGCCCAATAGTAAATAAGATGTACATGCATACCACTCAACCCAGGATGACACACCCACATACTCTATGGAAATGCATCCCTTGGAGCAATTGACCATGGAGCACCAGAGAGGCAACATTCACATGGAGGAAATGCAGGACACACAGGAGTGCATAACTATGAGGGGCAAGAACTGGGGCGGGAGGTTACTGGGCAGGGAGGGAAGGAGACTGGGTTAGGGTTGGAGATGGTAAATGGGGAATGAAACTAAAAGTATATGTAATGTTGAATGTAAAACAAACTCTGCTCTGTAAACTTGCACCCAAAGCAAAATAAATAAATAAATAAATAAATATATGAGACAAGCAAATGCAAAAAGAACGTAAGAGTCACTATATGAGTATCAGACAAAGCTGAATTTAATACAAAAAAGGGTAAAAATAAAAGATACAATCTAAAAGGAACACTTAATTAGCATAATCTTTTACATAACAAATAGTATTCACCAAAACACATAAAGTAAAATTGGCTGTAAATATATGAAAAATAGAGAACAGTAATAGCAGTAGAACCCTTATTTCCTTCTTTCAGTTTATGACTGATCAAACAGAAAAAATATAAAAATAGATGTAAATAAAATAATGGAATAGATCAAACTTCTTGGTAAAGATGGTAGAAGTAAAGTCAGATTACAAAATCGTCCTCTCTTTGAACATAACAAAAAGGGAGGGAGGAGCAAAGGGAAAGAAGTAAAAAGAGTAAAGCCTGACGAAGAAAAATTCAACAGAAACACGACCTCACGCCATGATCTCTCATTCTAATGAGGTTCAGCTTAAGACTAATTTGGCCTTAATAAGCGTGGCTCTTTGCACAGTATTCGTGAAAGAAAGTGAACACATGTAGTAATGAGAAAAAGTGTCACAAATATTCCTGATTTTGGTGAGAAGAGATCTGAGGGGATAAATAAGCAGTGCAGAAAACAAGGCCTAGAAACTACCTATAAAGTGAAAGGTAAGAAAAACAACTAAAGTTTATTACCTTGGTTTCTCTAAGCTGGAGAAAGAAAGCACATCAACCACAGTCATACAGCATTAATTATCCTTGTCAATAAACACAATATACTAGATACAAAATTAAAAAAAAAAAACAGAAAATATTCCACTGAAGGAGCAGAAAACACAAAAAGAGATTCATTGAGTACACCAGGTGAATTCTGTCCTTTTCCATGGCCTCTCTCATCACCTTATAAACATACTTTATCAAATCTTGGTATCCTTTCTTTTCCCTCATAAACCTACGTGGGTGAGGAATTAACAGTCTGAAGAGAGATTGGAAAAATATTAAAAAATGAATAACCACAGTTTATTCTCTGAGGCACACAGGCTCCAGGGCTTCATACTGAATTTATAAAAAGATCTTAAGCCTGAGAACAAATACATCACAAGAAAACAACAAACAAATATGTCATGAATACAAATGCAAAAAATTGTCAACTAAATTCCAGCACTTCAAATCCAGCAACATATAAAGAGACACATGACCAAGTATGATTTCTCCCAAGAAAGCAAGGTGAGTTTATTATCTGAAAATCAATCACAGGTATACATCACTTAACATCCACAACATGTTCTATGAAATAGGACATTATGTAACATGAACAATGTGCTAACACCATACTATATATAGGAGAGAGGTGCATAGGACAGGCCTGGGACATGACACTGCTGAACCAAGGGACTGCACAAAAACTTTGGCTCTGCCACGGGTCCTGTATGGTTGTAGTTTGGTCTCTGAGAGCCAAGCCAGGCCCCCCACCACAGTGTGTACTTGCTATCCAACAGCCCCCTTCCCTTCCTTCTTCCCTGACTGCCTTGCTCACCTCCCCTATAAGCTTTAAACTCTTCCATCCCCACCTCCCCTTCCCCACCTCTGCCTCCTCCCTTGGCTGGGCACCTTTCCTACTGCCCCTTGCACCACCCCACTTAGCAGTCACCACCTTAGAAAGACATGATGTGTAAGGACCCTGCCCAAGAAGGGCAGCCCCTTCTGTGGCTCAGCTCCAGCGGTAACTGACTAAGGTGAGTATGGTGAGACATGCAGCCCTAGCTGGGCACCAGGACTTCCTTACCACCATTCCAGGGTTGGAGTGAATACCAGAAGGAAAGCTAGTAAGAGAGAAAGAGGATCTACAGTAGCTAACAAAGTATGTCCACTACTCCAGTTGGGATTTCTGAATTCTTAAAAACCTGGTGACATAATGGTTAAGCACTCTTTGAGCCTGGTGGTACAGTAGTTAAGCTCTAGGCTGCTAAAGAAAAGGTCAGTGGTTTGAATCCAACAGGTGTTTCATGGGAGAAAGATGTGACAGTCTGCTTCCATAAAGATTATAGCCTTGGAAACCCTATAGGGCAGTTCAGCTCTGTCCTATATGGTTGCTATGAGTCAGTATCAACTGCCCACAACAACAGCGATATAACCTTATGGGACTATATATATGTATACATATATGTAGTCCCATAAGGTTATATCGCTGTTGTTGTGGGCAGTTGCCCACATGGATGTTATGAAGCAAGTGCCTGTAATATAATATGCCATATGTAGAATAAAAGACAAAAAACACATGATCACCTGAATAGACACAAAAAAGTATCTGATAAAATCTTATACCCTTTCATGATTAAAAAAAAAAAAAAAAACACTCAAATAATAGGAGCTCTGGTGGTGTAGTGCCTAAGGCATTAGACTGCTAACCAGAAGGATGGCTGTTCAAACCCACCAGCCACTCTTACAAAGGAAGACTGGGAAATCTAACTCCATAGAGATACCACCTCAGAAACCCAAGGAGGGGTCATTATGAGTCGGAACTGACTCAACGGTAGTGAGTTTGGAGTTTGGTTTTTGGAATTAGATAGAGATAGAAGGGAACTTCTTCAATCTGATGAAGGCCATCTCAATAAACTGAATTTCATCTAAATTAAAACCTTTGTGTTGCGAATGATATTGTCAAAAAAAAAAAAAATGAAATGACAACCCATAAAATAGGAGAAAACATTGGCAATCATATATTTGACAAGTGACTTATGTCTAGAATACATAAAGAACACTTACAACTCAATAATGAAAAGGTAATTACTTTTGAAATAGTCAAGTTATTTGAACATATATTTCTCCCAAGAAAATATATAAATGGCCAATAAATGTGAAACACAGAAATACCACATGACCCAGCAATTCTACTCCTAAGCAAATACTCCAGAAAAACAAAAGCATACATCCAAGAAAAACATGTACTTGAATATTCACAGCAGCCCTGTTCATAATAGTAAAAAAATGGAAGCAATCCAAATTTCCATCAAGTGATGAATGGATAAAGAAAATGTGGTATATCCATACAATGGAAATAGTATTCAGCAGTAAAACGTAATTGAGTGACACATGCTAAAACATGCTCAAAGATGAACTTTGAAAACAGGCTAAGTGAAAGAAACAAGTCAGAAGACTATCTATTGTACAATTCTATTTATATAAAATGTTCAAATCTAGAAAGATCTAAAGTAGATCAGTGGTTGCCTAAAACTGGAGGCTATGGGAAAAACTGAAAATAACTACTAATGGGTATGGACTTCATTTCTAAAAGTAGACAGTAGTGATGGTTTCACAATTCTGTTAATTTACTAAAAAACTACTGAATTGTATGTTAGGTGGGAGATTATATGGTAGTTAAATTATATGTCATTGAAGCTGTTTTAAAAAAACTAACAGACCTGACAATTCAGCCAAACAGTCAGGCCTATGAGCTGAACAACACACCAGACAGATGCATTCCTTAGAACAAGTCAATCATGGGAGATTAGAAGGGTAGCATTTGCTTAGGGAGAAAGCTAGGCAGGCAGGAACACATAGGTAAGAAGAAAACAAAATTAAACCATAACCACCACCACAGAGTCCATTCCAACTCATAGCAACCCCCATAGAGTTTCCAAGGCTGTAAATCTTTGAAGAAGAAGGCTGCCCCATTTTCCTCCCGTAGAGTACCTGGTGGGTTCAAACCACCGACCTCCCAGTTAGCAGTCATGCCTTACCCACTGCGCCATGAGAGAGCCTCAAGAACAACACAGGAAAGGATTTCACAGGGAGAAGGTGGAGGAGAGCTGTTACATTGTGGGGATTGTAATTAGTGCCTTGAAACAAAACATATGTGAACTATTGAATGTAAAATGACTCTGCTTTGTAAAATTACACCCAAATCAAAATAAAAGTTGGAAAAAATATATATAGCTTTGGAAAACCTATGGAGCAGTTGTACTCTGTCCTGTAGGGTTGCTATGAGTCAGAACTGACTTGACAGCAATGGATTTGGGTTTTTTGTTTGTTTGTTTTTTATCTGTTTAAATCCAAGCAAAGTAAAATGAAAAAATAACCTAGTAGAGCTGAGATGCTAAATAGACCATATCCTGGGCCATAATACAGGCCTCAACAAATTTTAAAAATTGAAATTATAATATATAGAGTGTTCTCTGACCACAATAGAATCAAACTAGAACTCAATTAACAGAAATACAATAGGAAAATCTGTATAACACATGGAAATGAAAAACTTCACTTCTAAATAATACATGGGTCAAAGAAAAAGTTTTAAATAAAATTAAAATTACATAAAAATTTCAAATAAAATTGAAATTACATAGAATTGAATGAGAACAAAAACACAACATATCAAAATATGTAGGATGCAGCTAAAAGTGTTGAAAGTGAAACTTGTAACACTAAAGGGTTATATTAGAAACAAGAGAAAGCAACAAATCAACAGCTTAAGTTCTTACTTCAAATAACTAGGAAAAGAATACCCAAAAAAAAAATCCAAATCTAGCAGAGGGAAGGAAATAACAAAAATAAGAACTAAAATTAATGAAATTAAAAAGAGGAAATCAATGAAATGAAAAGTTGGTACTTTGGGGAAAAATAAAATAAAATTGATAAACCTCTATCATTACTCATAAAGATTTAAAAAGAGTGAGAGGAAGAGAAAACACAAATATTAGGAATAAAAGAGGCATATCACTAAATATCCTGCAGTCATTTAAAAGATTGTAAGAAACTACTACGAACCACTTTGTTGTTGTTGCTGTGTGCCATCAAGTCAATTTCAATTCATGGTGACCCTATAAGACACAGTAGAACTGTCTTATGAAACAGTAGGCTGTAAATCTTTATAGAAGCAGATCGCCAGATCTTTTCTCCTGAGGAGCTGCAGATGGGTCTGAACTTCCAGCCTCTCAGTTACTAGACAAGTGCTTAACCCTTGCACCACCACGGCTCTCTATAAACTACTTTACACTCATAACTTGACAAATTAAAAGAAAAAAATTAATTCATCAAAAACCATGAACTACCAAAATTCAACCAAGATGAAATAGACTACTAGAATAGGCCTGTAACCACTAAAGAAAATGAATTTGTGATTTCAAACCTCCTAAAAGAGAAATCTCCAAGGCCAGAGAGTTTCACTGGAGAGTTCTCCCAAACACCTTAAGAATACCAATTTTACAAAATCTCTTCCAGTAAACAAGAGAGAAAGCAACACTTTTAAATTCATTTTACAAAGTTGATAATACCCTGATACCAAAACAAGACAAAGACAGTATTTCAAAAGAAACTGTAGAACATTATCTCCTGAACTTAGATGCAAAATCCTCAAAAAAATACTGGACACAAATTTAAAAAAAAAATTAACAAACTGAATATAGCATCATACAAAAAAATTACACATCATCACCAAGTGGGATTTATTTCAGAGATGCAACATTCAAAAATCAATCAATGTAATCCACCACATCAAAAAGCTAAAGGGGTTTTATCAATTGACAAAAAAACAACATGTGACAAAATCTAATAGCAATTCATGATTTAAAAAAAAAAAAGCTTTCAGCAAATTAGGGCTAGAGGGTGATTACCTCAACTTGACAAAGAGTGTCAATAAAAAAATCTATAGCTAATATCATCCTTAATTGCAAAAAAGAAAAAGAAATAAAACTGAATGCTTTCAGATTAGAAATAATTAAGGCTATCTATTCTTGATCAACATAGTAACAGAAGTTCTAGCCACTTGTAATAAGGATTGGAGGAAGACTCATTAACAAAGTACAAAACGCAAATGGCACAATCTTGCTTGCTAAAAGTGAAGATGACTTAAAGCACTAACTGATGAAAATCAAAGACTACAGTCTTTGGTATGGATTATACCTCAACATAAAGAAAACAAAAATCCTCACAACTGGACAAATAAGCAACATCACAATACATGGAGACAAGACAGACATTGCAAAAGATTTCATTTTACTTGGATCCACAATCAAGTCCCCCGAAGAAGTAGTCAAGAAATTAGATGTCATATGTTGTTGTTGTTGTTGTTGTTATGTGCCATCAAGTCAGCCCTGACTCATAGCGACCCCTCCTTGGGTTTCCGAGGCAGTATCACTACGGAAGTAGGATTGCCCAACCTTCCTTCCGAGGAGTGGCTGGTAGGTTTGAACCGCCAGCCTTCTGGTTAGCAGTCAAGTGCTTAGGCACTATAGCACTGGACAAATCTGCTGCAAAAGACCTCTTTAAAGTATTAAGGAGCAAAGATGTCACTTTGAAGACTAACCCAAGCCATGGCATTTTCAATCGCCTGATATACATGTGCAAGATGGACATGTTATCAAGAGACCAGTCCCTAGAGAAGGAGATCATGCTTGGTAAAGGGCAGGGTCAATGAAAAAGGGGAAGACCCTTAACGAGATGGATCAACACAGTGGCTGCAAGGATGGGCTTGAGCATAGAAAGAATTGTGGGGATGGCACAGGACCAGGCAGTGTTTCATTCTGTTGTACACAGGGTCACTTTGAGTCCAAGCTAACTCAATGGCCTTTAACAACAATACACCTGTGGATGCAATCCCATTTGGGAATAGAGTTTTCTTTTTATATTAATGAGGTCCTATCAGTGTAAGATGTGTCTTGAGCCAATCACTTTTCTTCTTCTTGTTTTTTTAATTTGCTATTATTTTTGTGGTTGGGAGTGTACAAAACAAAACAGAAAACAATTTAACCGTTTCTACATGTACAATTCAGTAACATTGGTTACATTCTTTGAGTTGTACAACTACTCTCATACTCCTTTTCTGAGTTGTTCCTCTCCATTAATGTAAAATCATTGCCCACTAAGGTTTCTTTCTAATCTTTCAAGTTGCTGTTGTCAGTTTGATCCCACATATATCTTAAGAGACCATAATGCTCAAGGCAGACATTCTTTACTAATTAATGCCAACTATTGTTTATTTTTTAAAATATAAAAGAAGGAGATTAGGCACAGAAGCAAGGAAGCACAAATGGAAGGGAAGACACGTGCCACAGGGAGATTGCCAAAGAAGAACAAGAAGAGCTCTAGAGACGCTGAAACAAAGATTTTCCCCTGAGTGGACAGAGAGAGCCTTCCCCTTCCCCTGAATTCAGCCAGCTCTCTGAATTCAGACTTTCAACTTCTTAAACTATGAGTAAATAAATTTCTGTTTGTTATAGCCACCCACTAGTGGTATTTCTGTTATAGTAGCACTACGAAACTAAAATACATCTTGTGCTCATGGAATTAAAGATCCAATCTCCCCAAATTAAACTATGTGTTTAATGTACTTCCTATCAAAATTCCAGAAACTTTTTTTTTGTAGAAATAGACAAGTTTATTCTAGAATTTAAATGGAAATGTTGAGGCCCTACAATAGCTAAAAAAATCTTAACAACAAAGAATTAAGTGGGAGTATAACTCTACTCAATACTAAGGCCTACTTTATAAAGTCCCTGAGTGGTGCAAACTGTGGTGCTCAGCTGCTAACCACAAGGTTTGAGGTCTGAATCTACCAGTGGAATGTTGGAAGAAAGGTGTGGTCATCTGCTTCTGAAAAATCAGCCACTGAAAGCTCTATGAAGCACAGTTCTACTCTGACACACACAGGATCACCATGAGTCAGAATCAACTCAATGGCAAGTGGTTTTCATTGTTATTGTACAGATACAGTAATCAAGACACTGTTGTATTGGTGGGGGAATAGACACATAGATCAATGAAATACAACAGAGTACACAGAAAGAGACTCATACAAATATAACCGACTGATTTTTGACAAAAGTGCAAAAGTAATTTAATGGAGAGAGAACAAACCGTCAACAAACTGTACTTGTCAACAAATTATGGAGCAATTGCCATCCACAGGCAAAAAACTGAACTTCAACCTAAACCTCACTTATACCATGTACAAAAATTAACTCAATGAATCCTTGTCTTAAATGTAAATGTAAATCTATAAACCTTTTAGGAAAAAACATGGAATAAAATCTTTAGGATCTGTTGTTTTTGCTGTTATGTGCTGCTGAGTCGTCTCCAACTCACAGTGACCTCATGCACAACAAAACGAAACACTGCCTGTTATTGTGCCAGCCTCACAATCTCTATTTACCCGAGCCCATCACTACAGCCACCATGTCAAACCATCCTGTTGAGGGCCTTCCCTCTTTCATTGACCTTCCACTTTACCAAGCATGACATCCTTCTCCAGAGAATGGTCCCTTCTGATAACATGACCAAAGCAGGTGAGACAAAGTCTGACCATTATCGCTTCCAAGAAGCATTCCAGCTCTACTTCTTCCAGGGCAGATTTGTTAGTTCTTTTAGCAGTCCACAGTACTTTCAGCATTCTTCGCAAACACCACAACTCAAAAGTATCGACTCTTCTATGGTCTTCCTTATTCATTGTCCAGCTCTCACATGCATATGAGGTGATTGAAAATACCATGGCTTGGGTCAGGCACATCTTAGTCTTCAAGGAGATATCTTTGCTCTTCAGCACTTGAAAGAGGTCTTTTGCAACAGATCATCCAATGCAATACATCTTTTGATGTTTTGACTGCTGCTTCCATTGGTATTGATTGTAGAACCAAGTAATAGGAAGTCTTTGACAACTTCAATCTTCTCTCCATTTATTGTGATGCTGCTTATTGATCCAGTTGTGAGGATTTTTGTTTTCTTTAAATTGAGGTGTAAAATTGAGGCTGCACACTGCAGCCTTTAAGAATCTTCATCAGTAAGTGCTCCAAGTCATCCTCACTTTCAGCAAAGTTGTGTTGTCTGCATTTCTCAGGTTGTTAATGAGCCTTCCTTCAATCCTGATTCCATGTTCTTCTTCATACAGTCCAGCTTCTCAGATTATTTGCTCAACATACAGATTGAACAAGTATGGTGAAAGGATACAACCCTGACACACTCCCTTCCTGATTTAAACCATGCAGTATTCCCTTGTTCTATTCAGATGACAGACTTCTTCTGGTCTATGTACAGGTTCCTCATGAGCACAATTAAGTGTTCTGGAATTCCCATTCTTCTCAATGTTATCCACAATTTGTTATGATCCACACAATCAAATGCCTTTGCATAGTCAATAGAACACAAGTAAACATCTTTCTGGTATTCTTTGCTTTGAGCCAAGATCCATCTGACATCAGCTATGATATCCTTCACTGCACGTCCCCTTCTGAATCCAGCTTGCATTTCTGGAAGTTCTCTGTCAATACACTGCTGCAACCGTTTCGAATTATCTTCAGTAAGATTTTACTTGTGTGTAATATCAATCATATTGTTTGATAATTTCCACATTCTGTAGCATCACATTTCTTTAGAATGGGTACAAATATGGTCCAGTCATTTGGCCAGGTAGCTGTCTTCCAAATCTCTTGGCATAGACAAGTAAGTGCCTTCAGTGCAGCATCCATTTGTTACAACATCTCAATGAGTGTTCCATCAATTCCTGAAGCCTTGTTTTTTGCCAATTCCTTCAGGGTAGCTTTGACTTCTTCCTTCAGTACCATTGATTCTTGGTTATATGTCACCTACTGAAATGGATGATATCTACCAGTTCTTTTTGGTATAGGGACTCTGTGTATTCCATCCATCTTCTTTGATGTTTCCTGCATCATTCAACATAGTGCACACAGAATCATTCAATATTGCAATCCCAGGCTTAAATTTTTTCCTCAGTTCTTTCAGCTTGAGAAATGACAAGCATGTTCTCCCCTTTTGGTTTTCTAACTCCAGATCTTTGCACATTTCATTATAATAACTCACTTTGTCTTCTTGAGTTGCTCTTTGAAATCTTCTGTTTAGTTCTTTTATTTTGTCATTTCTTCCATTTGCTTTAGCTACTCTCCATTCAAAGGCAAGTTTCAGAGTCTCTTCTGACATCCATTTTGGTCTTTTCTTCCTTTCCTGTCTTTTTAATGCCCTTTGTTTTCTTCATGGATGATGCTCTTGATGTCATCCCACAATTCCTTTGGTTTTGGGTCTTTTGTGTTCAATGCATCAAATCTATTCTTTAGATAGTCTCTAAATTCAGGAGGGATATAATCAAGGTCATATTTTGGCTGCCATGGACTTGTTTTAATTGCCTTCAGTTTCAACTTGAACTTGCATATGAGCAGTTGACAGTCTGTTCCACAATCAGTTCCTGGCCTTGTTTTGGCTGAAGATACTGAGCTGCTCCATCATCTCTTGCAACAGATGTGGTTGTGTACTCCATCTGGCAAAGTCCATGTGTTTAGCCCTGTTTGTGTTGTTAGAAAAAGGTATCTGTGATGAATAAATCATTATCTTGCAAAATTCTATCATGTGATCTCCAGTGTTATAATTCTATCACCAAGGTCATATTTTCCAACTACTGAAAATATTAGGATCTAGGGCTAGGCAAAAATTCTTGAATTTGACACCAAAAGTATAATCTATTAAAGGAAAAAGTGAGAAACTATACCTTATCAAAATTAAAAACTTTTGTTCTGCAAAGACTGTTAAGAGGATAAGAAGTCAAGCTACAAAATAGGAGAAATACTTGCAAACCACCTATCTGACAATGGACTATAAACTGGAATAAATAAATAATTTTCAGTATTCAATTGTGCATCAAAAAAGTTCTGGCAATAAAGAGTAGTAATGGTTTTGTGATTAATGGCATTGAATTATACACTTAAAATAGTTATTAAAATGGAAAATGTATGTTGCATACTTTTTATCACAAAAATTTCTTTTAAAAATTCAAGAGTTAAAAAAGCTGTCAAAGTAAAACATGAAAATAAGGCATAAGCAGAAATTTCGTATGAAAGGCAATGCTGATGCTTAAAATAAGCACGTGAAGAGATGGTTACATCTTACATCCACCAGAGAAATGCAAATTAAAACTACAAAATCAGACTAAAAGAAATGACTAAATTAAAAAATAGCAACAACACTAAAGGATGGCAAAGATATAGAGAAACTGGGTTGCTCATATGCAACTCCCTATTGCCATCTCATCATTTCTGACTCATAATGACCCTATAGGACAGAGTAGAATTTCCCCATAGGGTTTCCAAGGCTATAAATCTTTATAGAAGAAGACTGCTACATCTTTCCACCAGGTAGTGGCTAATGAGTATGAGCCACCAACCATTTGGCTCCAGCTGAGAGCTTACCACTGCACCATCAGAGTTCCTACATACATGGCTAGTGGGGGCATAGAATAGTACAGCCACTTTGTAAAACAGATTGGCAGTTTCTTATCAAACTAAATATGCAACTACCATGTTGTTAGGTGCTGCTGAGTCAGCTCTGAGTCATAGCAACCCTATGTACAACAGAATGAAACACTGCCCAGTCCTGCACCATCCTCACAATCCTTGTTATACTCAAGTCCATTGTTGCAGCCACTATCCATCTTGTTGAAGGTCTTCCCCTTTTTCACTGACCCTCTACTTTACCAAACTTGATATCCTTCTCCAGGGACCAGTCCCTTCTGACAACATGACGAAAGTGGGTGAGATGAAGTCTAGCCATTCTCACTTCTAAGAAGCATTCTGGCTGTACTTCTTCCAGGACAAATTTGTTCATTCTTCCAGCAGTCCATGGTATTTTCAGTATTCTTCACCAAAATCATAATTCAAATGCATCAATTCTTCTTCAGTCTTCCTTATCCAGTGTCAGCTTTCAAATGCATATGAGGCAACTGAAAATACTATGGCTTGGATCAGGTGCACTAAGTCTTGAAAGTGGTATCTCTGCTCTTTTTCCCATTAGCTTTTTTTTTTTCCCAGAAGTACTTAGTATATGTCTTGGTTTAAAAGCTAAATGCATATAAATAAAGAAGCACTTTTAAGTATAAGAGGGCTTTTTTGTGTGTAGTGAAATATATATAAAAAATATTAGTTGTTCCAACTATTTTTATACGTACAATTTAGTGACAATATTTACATTCCTATATTGTGTAGTCATAACCACTTATTTACCCAAAACCAAAAAAACAAATTCATTCCATCAAATCAATTCCTCCTCATAGCAACCCCATTGGGTTTCCAAGGCTATAAATCTTTATAGAAGCAGACTACCTCATTTTTCTTTCATGGAGTGGCTGGTGGGTTCAAGCCACCAGTCTTTTAGTTTGCAGCCAAATGCCTTAACCATTACACCACCAGAGCTCCTTTATTTATCTGAAGCTATCTTTTTATTTTCTAATATGACATATTTCTAAAAATCCAAAGTCATACTTAAACCTTACAATTAGTTACTTCATCTACAATGCCCCAAAACCTACTTTTTCTTCTCTTTCTATTTCAAGTTGTCTCTTAATGGATGAAAGTTCATTTTTAAGGTTGGACAGTTCCATCTCCTAAAGAAAAAGAAATACAAGGTTCATAAATGTTCCTATCTATTTCTCAAGACAATGAAAATGCAAACTAATGCTCCAATTAAATTCATTTTTATAGAGAAATAAATTCACTTATGAAATTTATATATTTTTAAAAGTCTACTGATATAAAAGTTGCTAATTGACTGTAACTAAAGCCTTCATTAAAACTAATTGTTTATACTTTTCTCTAAAGAAAGATTTAGCACTATGTATAGCTTCTCTTCCTCAGCTGCTCCCAGTTTATCCCACACCTCTTCTTCCAATGTCACTCAGAGTTCCAACCTAATATAACTAAAAAGGGTTTTTTCCCACCATTTCAAAAAGAAATCAGAAAACCACTTACCTAGAAGATCCACACAATCCCTTTCAAATCTAAGACTCTATAATTTTATATAGCTCGAAAAACAGGATTTTATTTAATACTTTTCATTGCCACTAGCCTTCGTGACATTATGAAAATTTACTTTTATGGCTATTTGTTCTGTATCTCACCAAAGATGCTTTCATTGATGACTGTTCCTGTTCTTTGCTTTTATAAAGTCCTAATTCTGAGTCTCTTTCTTCAACAATTTTATCATATTGGTGCTATATTAAACAGAGAAAACATTTTGAGTATATTAAAAACAAAATATATTTTAGTAGGGCTAGTATCCTAATGCATTTAATATTTGGATAAAGTGAGATGTATGAAGTCATTAATATATAATTAAGCATATTTTTATTATTTTTACATTATTTAAAATTTGTAAATCATTTTTAGATTTTTTTATTATATTTTTTTCATTAAAACAATCTAAACAATGAAACATGGACAACAATCTTGGAAATTACACAAGAGCAAGAAATAATTCTTCTTAGTTGAAAACACTGAATTTAGTAATTTTTTAAATAGGCTATAAGGACCAAGACTTCTTAGAAGAATGGTCAATTCCAAATAAGGGGCAGGAAATACATGATGAACCTAGACTATCTTGTCATAACAGTCACTATCAGAGACCACTAGAGTCAAGTCAAAGAGACTTACAAGCCAGCCTCAAAAGGCTGCACTGGCCAAAGATGGAACAACTTTAGTATCAACAAGGATAACAATTGCACTAGATTGAAATATACCAAATATGTCTAAATCTATGAGTTCTCAATGTTACTTAAAATATTTTTTAAAAAGCCTCACTGATTACCTCATGATAATGCTATATTCAAACAACAGTTCATAAAGATGAGGATGTCAGTACAACCCACTTCTCTCCAAATCTTAAAGAAACGTAAGTCTTAATTCCTTAACAGAATGACTATTTAAATCTTAAGAAAACAGAGGACACACAAACACAACAAACTTATGAAGCCTTTCTTTTATTTCTTTCTTTGATAAAAACTGGTTGAGTCTAGTATGTGTTAGACACATGTAGGGGATGTAAATATTCATGAAATAACACATCTGGATATGTGTTAAAATAAATATAAGGTGGAAAGTACTGTGAGAGTATTAGGAAAATCCAAAAAAAGAGTGATTACTTCCATCCATCAGAGATGATAAAGGAAGAGTTCCCCAAGGAAGTGACACCCAAGCTCAGCTTTGCATGGTTAAGGACAGAACTTGGAGAAATGGCGTATCAAGGGTATGCTAGCTATAATTAGTGACTGTTACATAAAGATCATAATACTCTCTTGCAAACAGGAATGTAATCTTGATTTCACCAATTTTAAGCAGAAATATTATATAAAAAGAAAAAAATTACCTTATGTTTTTCCATAAGTGCTACCATTTCAGCTATTTTATGTTGACATCGTATATCAATTTCTTTCTGTAATTTTACTGCTTCATCGGCTATTATTTTTGCTTTCTCAACCTACCAGATAACAAATCTTTCATTAAATTAATGCACAGAACAACAAATTTAACTTAAGGAACATGCACACTACCTATATAAAATGCAGAAATCAGACACCAGGAAATTGGGAAAGCCAATTTGAAAACACATTACTGTTTTGGGTTTATTTTAAGGTGTCCTATCAAGTAAGATGACAATATAACACTGTGATGATCATTTGAACTTTTCAAATAATTATATGCTCAAATAATAGGATCTTTTTAGCTTGTATATAAACCAGTAATTGTCCCTAAAACCAAACCAAACCCATTGCCATCAAGCTGATTCTGACTCATAGCAACCCCCATTGGATTTCCAAGGCTGTAAAACTTTATGGAAGTAGATTGCCTCATCTTCCTCCTGTAGAGCAGCTGGTGGGTTTGAACCATAAACCTCTGGTTAGCAGCCAAATGCTTACCCACTGCACCACCAGAGCTCCCTGATATTGTCCTTGTTGTTGTTAGGTGCCATTGACTCAGCTCCGACTCATGGTGATCCTATGTACAACAGAACAAAACACTGCCCAGTCCTGTGCCAGCCTCACAATCATTGCAGCCACTGTGTCAATCCATCTCATTGAGGGCCTTCCTCTTTTTCACTGACCCTCCACTTTACCAAGCATGATATCCTTCTCTAAGGAATGGTCCTTTCTGACAACATGACTGAAGTAGGTGAGATGAAGTCGGCCCATTCTCACTTCCAAGGAGCACTCCGGCTGCACTTCTTCCAGACAGATTTGTTAGTCCTTTTGGCAGTCCATGGAACCTTCAGTAGTCTTCACTAACAGCACAACTCAAATGCATCAACTCTTCTTTGGTCTTCCTTATTCATTGTCTGGCTTGGGTTAGGTGCACCTTAGCCTTCAAAGAGACATCTATGCCCTTCAGCACTTTACAGAGGTCTTTTGCAGCAGATTTGCCCAGTGCAATATGTTTTCTGATATCTTGACTGATGCTTCCATTGGTATTGATTGTGGAATCAAGTTATATGAAATCTTTGGCGACTTTAATCTTTTCTCCATTTAATGTGTCCTGCTTATTAGTTTAGTTGTGGGAATTTTCATTTTATTTGTGTTGAGATGTAATCCATACTGCAGACTGAAGTCTTTAATCTTCACCAGTAAGTGCTTGAAGTCATCCTCACTTTCAGCAAGCAAAGCGGTGTCATCTGCACTTCGCAGGTTGTTAATGACTCTTCCTCCAACACTGATGCCGTATTCTTCTTCATATAGTCCAGCTTCTCGGATTATTTGCTCAGCATACAGATTGAGTAAGTATGGTGAAAGGATACAACCCTGACGCACTTCCTTCATGATTTTAAACTATGCAGTATTCTCTTGTTCTGTTTGAACAAGAGCCTCCTGATCTATGTACAGGTTCCTCATGAGCACAATTAAGTTTCTAGAATTTCCATTCTTCTCAATGTTATCCATAATTTGTTATGATTCACACAATCAAATGTTTTGGCATAGTCAATAAAACACAAGTAAACATCTTTCTGGTATTCTTTGCTTTCAGTCAAGACCCATCTGACATCAGCAATGATATCCCTTGCTCCATGTCCCCTTCTGAATCCAGCTTGCATTTCTGGAAGTTCTCTGTCAATATATAGCTACAACCACTTTTGAATTATCTTCAAAAAGATTTCACTTGTATGTGGTATTAATGACACTGCTCAATAATTTCTACATTCTGTGGAATCATCTCTCTTTGGATTGGGTACAAATAGGGATCTCTTCCAGTCAATTGGCCAGATAGCTGTCTTCCAAATCTCTTGGCATAGACAAGTGAGTGCCTCCAGTGTGGCATCCATTTGTTGAAACATCTCAGTGGATATTCTGCCAAGTCCTGGAGCCTTGTTTTTCACCAATTCCTTCAGTGCAGCTTTGACTTCCTTCCTCAACACCAATGGTTCTTGATCATATGCCACCTCCTGAAATGGATGAATATCAACCAATTCTTTTTGGGACAGTGACTGTGTATTCTTTCCATCTTTTTTTGATGCTTCTACATCAATCAATATTTTGCCCACAAGATCTTTCAATATTGCAACTCAATTTAACTTTTTTTTTCAGTTCTTTCAGCTTATATTATTCATTATATTAACTGACTTTGTCTTTTCAAGCTGCTCTTTGAAATCTTCTGTTCAGGTCTTTTATCTTGTCATTTCTTCCATTTGCTTTAGCTACTCTTTGTTCAAGGGCAAGTTTCAGAGTCTCTTCTGACATCCATTTTGGTCTTTTCTTCCTTTCCTGTCTTTTTAATGACTTTTTGCTTTCTCCATGGATCATGTTCTTGATGTCATCCCACAATTCCTCTGGTTTTTGGTCTTTTGTGTTCAGTGGATCAAATCTATTCTTTAGATGGTCTCTAAATTCAGGAGGGATATAATCAAGGTCATATTTTGGTTCTTATAGACTTCTTTTAACTGCCTTCAGCTTCAACTTGAACTTGCATATGAGCAGTTGATGGTCTGTTCCACAGTTAGTTCCTGGCCATGTTTTGGCTGAAGATATTGAGCTTCCCCATCACCTCTTTCCACAGATGTAATTGATCTGATTCCTTTGTACTCCATCTGGTGAAGTCAATGTGTATAGTTGCCGTTTATATTCTTGAAAAGAGGTATTTGCAAGGAATAAGTCATTGATCTTGTAAAATTCTATCATGAAATCTCCAGCGTTATTTTCTATCACCAAGGCCATATTTTCCAATGACCAGTGATTCTTCTTTGCTTCCAACTTTTGCATTCCAATCACCAGTGATAATCAATACATCTTGATTGCATGCTTGGTCAATTTCAGACCGTAGAAGTTGCTAAAAATCTTTAATTTCCTCATCTTTGGCTTTGTTGTGGTTGGTGTATAAATTTGAATAGTAGTAGTATCAACTGGTCTTCCTTGTAAGTGTATGGATATTATCCTATCACTGATAGCATTGTACTCCGGGATAGATCTTAAAACATTCTTTGTGACGATGAATGCCACACTATTCCTCTTTGTCATTCCTGGCATAGTAGATCAGATGGTTGTCTGACTCAAAACAGCCTAAGCTAAAGCCTGGGATATTGATATTTATGCATTCCATTCATTTTTGACAAGTTCCAATTTTCCTAGATTCATACTTTGTACGTTCCATGTTCCAATATTAATGGATGTTAATATCCTGCAACATACATTTATTAAGGAGCCCTGCTGACACAGTGGTTTAGAGCTCAGCTGCTAACTGAAAGGTCAGTGGTTCAAACCCATCAGCAGCTCTTTGGGAGAAAGATGTGGCAATCTGTTCCATAATGACTTACAGCCTGGAAACCCTAGGGATAGTTCTACTCTGTCCTACAGGTTGATAAGGGTTGGGATCAACTTGAGACAGTGAGTTTTTTTGTTTTATACACTTATTAATTTTTTAATAATTTCAAAACTAGGAATTTTTATTACTTTTCTCTTAAAATGCTAAAAGAAATATAGTACTTCAGTGTAACAAACTTTCAACACATTTAGTTTTTCCTACCTCTCCCAAAAGATTTTCTTCTGATGTCTTTTTATCCTCAATTTCTTTTTGATAGCTATCAGTCATTTCTTCAAATTTTTGTTTGGCACTTTCTAGTTCTAACTCTAATTTACTGACCTTTAAATAAAGAAAATAACATGAACATTAGTAGGTATTATGTATTAAAAATATTACATGTTCATTTCATGGTTTTGTGAATTTTCTATTCTTCTTTTCCAGAGAAGTTCATTTTAGTTTAAGTTATTTTTGAAGTTGTAATTTATTTCAAGGAAACTATCTCCTAAATACCACAGTTTTTGCTTATGAAAATCTTAAAGAGCTTGGATCACACTAAATAATTTTATCATCTTCTTTTCCTTTCTCATAGTAGACCCTTTAGATTCTCTAAAATTTTATTTTTGGCAAAGATATACAGAGCAATACACATATCAATTCAACAATTTCTACAGTACAGTTGAGTGACACTAGTTAAATTCCTGAAGTTGTGCCAACTTTCTGATATCCTTTTCAGAATTATTGTACCATCAGGAACACAGATTCACTGTCCCCTAAACTTATCATGTAACCTTTTGAGTTGCTTTTGTCAATGTGATTTCATGTAGATAATTCTTTGAAAGAACAAAATGCTCAAGGTGGACATTCTTTTCTAATTAAGCTAAACTACTGTTTGATTTAATGATGACTTCAGGGGATGTTGTCATTTTGTTTAAAAGGTTTAAAGATATCCTCAGAGCAGTGTTTTTTGGGGGACATGCAGTCTCAGTGGCTCCAGAAAGTCAGAATTTCATGAAAACTGGAAGGATTTTGTGAATCTTAGAAAACTACTTATTAATGGAAATTGTAGTTACATCATTTTCCTTACATTTTTCGTATGGTGAAATGTGTTTTATTTCTCATGAAATCTATCTTCTCTCATAAAATACAAATTTAGTACTGAAAAATGATATAAAATAAGCAGCTATATTTAATTTTTAATGAATTTCTCAACAATATTTAAATTTTTAGTTTGAGTTCAGCATGTTTTATTACTGTAATTAACTAGTTAGATAGAAAACCCAGGTGATTCACAGAAAAAGCATATTCCTAATGAGATTAATTTTCTATGAACAACATTTTTAATTGATTTCACATTCTTTGTATAAAAAATTACTTTTATGTAGATATGACTTAAATATAGTAATTATCATGAGAAAAGGGGGATCCTGAACTAGCATCCATTTCCAGATCTTATTAACATAGAGTTAAATTAGAATTGGCATGCACAAGAATTGGGAAGGGAGGCATGTGTATGCAATTTAATGATGAATTAGACTGTATTTTGTCCATCAGTCAACCACCAATCTTAAGCCATAGAATATTACCAATACTAATAAAGCCATCAAGGTACTCATCTTCATTAGTTTTTTTCCCCTTCTGTCCTCTCAAGTATACCAAAAAAAAACCTCACTACCATGGAGTCTATTCCGACTAACAGGATTTCCAAGGCGGTAAATCTTTATGGAAGTGGATTGCTTCATCTTCCTTCCTCAGAGCAGCAGACGGTTTGAACTGCCAACCTCTCATTAGCTGTCAAATGCTTTAGGCAATGTGCCACCACAGTTATTATTTCCCTGCTCATCTTTACACCTTTATTGTACAATTATGTATCCCTAAACCATATTTATGTTTTCATAAAAAAAAAAAAGCACATGTACTATGCTTTTCTGTCTTGCATTTTTCATTCAATATTATGTTTTACACATTCATGTAGGTAAATATAGTTCATTCATTTTCACTCCTGAGTAGTAGTTATATGGATATACCACTGTTTGTTTATGTACCCAGTTGTTCATAGACACTGAACTGTTTCCAGCTTGGATTAATATTCACAGGAATAGTGTCAATGTTTTTGTAAACATCTCCTTTGCAAATGTGTAGAGATTCTCTGTAGGATACATCTAGGATTGGAATTGCTGGGTCATAAAGCATGTTGCATAGGAGCTCTGGTGGTATAGTGGTAGAGGCATTTGGCTGCTAACTGAAAGGTTGGTGGCTCTAATCCACCAGACGCTCTGCCGATGAAAGATGAGGCAGTGTGCTTCCATAAAGATTTACAGCCTTGGAAACACAGTTGCTATGAGTTGGAATCGACTCAATGGCAGTGAGTTTGGTTTTGTTTGGAAGGCATGTTGCATTTTTAGGTGAGATACAAAAAGGAAGTGCACTATACTCCAAAAGAATTACATTTTTTTTCTAATTTACACAGAAATCCAAGGTTTATGTGTGAAAATGGATATTAAGGGTATGGGATAATGGTGGAAAGAACATAAAGTTGGATCCGTATGAATTGTATTGATATGAGCCCACTAAGCAGAGATTTTGCATTCAGTGTTTAGCTCAAGAGGTTAGAAATGGATCTAACAATTTGGTTGGTTGGCTGAAACATGGACCAAAATGTGGGCTACATTAAAGGAAGCTGAAATGCTAGAAACGATCTGAGTTTGAAGTTTGCTTTGCCAAGAGACTTTAAATTACTGATTTTAATTTAAATTAAATTTAGACTTAAAATATTGTTTTAACTTACTATTTCTTCTTGAGATTGTTTTGGTTAATCTATTACATTTTCTCCAAATATACCAGCATAATGATGTTCATAGTAAAGGTATTAACTTTACACTTTGATAAGAATGTAGGTTGTAATTTCTACATTAATAGAATTGTGGTTAGAAAGTGTAATCTGTATGATTTCAGTCCTTTGAAATACATGGCCCTAAATAAGATCATTTTTGTTAAATACTCTGAATTTTTTTATCTCTATATTATCTTACCAATTTTTTACTAGTTGTATCAATTGCTGAGAAAGGAGTATTAAAATCTCTAACTATGATTATAGAATTGTCTGTTTCTCATTGTTTTTTTCAAGTTTTTTACATCATGTATTTTGAAGTTCTGTTATTAGGGGCAAACATATTTATAAACTGGCACCTTTATCATTATGGAATGTCAGTCTTTATCTGATAATATTTCTTGTCTTTAAATCTGTTTTATGTTTTTAATTAAGATTGCCACTCCAGCGTTCCGAGGCTTATTGTTTGCATGGTTATCTAGTGCTGTTATGAAAGAATACCACAAGTGGGTGGCTTTTACAAACAGAAATTTATTTTCTCACAATTTAGGAGGCCAGAAGACCAAATTTGGGGTGCCAGCTCTCAGTCTTCTTTCTTGACTCTGAAGGAAGTCCTCTTTTCTTCTGAGCTTCTATTTCTGGGCTTGGCATCTCTTTTTTCCCCATCTGTGCTACACTTAGTTTGTTTAAACTCTTTTATATCTCAAAAGAGAGTAATTCAAGACACATTCTTCTTTAATCCTGACTCATTAACGTAACATAGATAACCCATTGCCGAGTGAGATTATGACCACAAGCATAGTGGTTAGGATTTGCAACACATATTTGGAGCGGATATAATTCAATCCATAACACATGGTATATGGTATGCCTTTGTATTTAATAGTGTCTCTTATAGATAGAATATAGTTTGGTCTTGAATTTTATCCAGTCTGATAAGCTTTTCCTGTTTATTAATGTATTTATATTTAGTCCATTGACATTTAATGTAATTACTGATATGGTTGGATTCTTATCTATCATTTAGCTCTTTGTTTTCTATTCATATCGTCTCTTTTCTGTTCCTCTGTTCCTCCCTTTGGGTTTTTGAAATATTTTTTAGTATTTCATTTTCATTCCCCTATTGACTTTTTTGGGATCTCTGGTGGCACAGTGCCTAAGGCATTTGACTGCTAACCAGAAAGTGGTTCGAACCCACCAGCCACTCCTCAGAAGGAAGACTGGGCAATCTACTTCTGTAGAGATACTACCTTGGAAACCCAAGGAGGGTTCACTATGAGTCGAATCGACTCAATGGCAGTGAGTTTTTTTATTAGTATTGACGTTTTAGCTATACATCTATGCATTGTTTTATAGTGGTTGCTCTAGGGAAGATATGTTTCACTAATTTATCATAGTCCACTTAAGAGTTAAAATTTTTCTTATTTATAATATAAAAATCTTGTAACAAATAGTCGTATTTATATGGAGTCCTGGTGGTGCAGTGGTTAAAGTGCTCAGCTGCTAATTGGTTCAAACCCACTAGCTGCTCCATGAGAGAAAGATGTGGCAGTCTGCTTCCGTAAAGATGTACAGCCTTAGAAACCCTATGAGGAGTTCTACCTTGTCCTGAAGGGTCGCTATGAGTCAAAATTGACTCAATAGCAGCTGAGTTTGGTTTTTGGTGTATTGGTGTATATATAGGAGCTCTGGTAGCATAGTGCCTAAGGCATCTGACTGCTAACCAGAAGGCTGGTAGTTCAAACACACCAGACACTCCTTGGAAAGAAGATTGAGTAACCTACTTCCGTAGTGATAATGCCTCAGAAACTCAAGGAGGGGTCCAACTCAACGGCAGTGAGTTTAGTTTTTTGGTTTGATGTATATACACACACACACACACACACATATACATATACACACACACATATATATACATATAGGAGCTCTGGTGGTGTAGTGGATAAGGCACTTGACTGCTAACCAGAAGATCAGCAGTTCAAACCCACCAGCCACTCCGCAGAAGGTAGACAGGGCTATCTACTTCTGTAAGATTTACAGCCTTGGAAAACCAATGTAGGTCACTATGAGTCGGAACCAATTCTGTGGCAGTGAGTTTGGTTTTGGTTTTTATATATAACTCACGGCCACTGAGTTGATTCTGACTCACAGCAACCCCCACTGGGTTTCCAAGGCAGTAATCTTTATGGAAGTAAATTGTCCATCTTCCTTCCATGGAGTGGCTAGTGAGTTTGAAGCACCAACCTTCTGGTTAATAGCTTAGGCACTGTGCCACCAGAGCACTATATATACATATGTATATGTATATATATATATATGTGTGTGTGTGTGCATATATGTGTACATATGTATATATATGTATATATAAATATCTTATAAACTGTGTAATAGTGTTGTAATTCTGATTTTAAGCATTTGTATATGTCCTTTAATTTTTACCATTTCTAACGCTTTTCATTGCTTCAACTGACTCAAGTTTCCATCTGCTAACTTCCGTCTGCAGATGTCCTTATTTCACCTTCATTTTAGAAAGGTATTTTTGCCGCATACCAAATTCTAGACTGACAATTTATTTCTTTCAGCACTTTACGTATGTCATTCCTTTGTCATTCTGGCCTTCACTGTTCTGATACAGTATCAGTCACTATTTGTGTCATTGTTCCTCTATATGTGATTTGATGTTTTTCTCTGGTTGTTTGTAAGAATTTTCCTTTATCTTTGGTTTTTGCAGTCTGGCCAGGATATGCTTGCATAGCTAGGTTCAGTTTTCTTTCTATTTATCCTGCTTGGAATTTGGTGAGGCTTATGAATCTATACATTTGTTAACTGTAAGGCATTTTTGAAAAATTCTTCAGATAATTTTCTTGTGAAAAATTATCTGAAGAATTATCTGAAGTTGTAAAACTTACTCTGTTATATTTTCCTCAGGGACTCCAATTACATGTTTTAAACCACTTGCTATATGTAATTCCTCAGGCCACTGAGACAGCATTTCTCCCCCCTCTTTTTTTTAATCCCCAAAATTTTTCTGTTTTCTTCTGACAAGATAATTTCTATTGATCCATCTTAAAATTCACTGACACTTTCTTCAGCCATCTCCAATCCACTATTAGGTTCATCAAACTTTTTTTTTTTTTTTTTTTTTTGGTGATTTGGGTGAAATTTTAAAGAACAAATTCACTTTCCATGCAGCAGTTTACATACACTTTGTCTCATAACGTTGACCACAGTTCACCACAATGCAACAGCTCCCCTCCCACTTCCGCCCGACAGTCACCTCTTCCCTGTGTGTATCCCTCCATGCACCGCTGCACCCTGAGCTATCTCCCTGTGCATAAGCAGCCCTTCTTTCTCCCATGATTTGTTCTCTCAAGGGAGTGTATTTACCTCAGGTAAATGTTCATCTCCTATGCCTGTCTTCTGCTTGACTGGAAGGCACAGGTGTGGGTTCAATTCCAGAACTGAAGAGCAGCTAGGGCCATAGTCTCAGTGGTTCCACCAGGCTCTATCAGACCAGCAAACCTGGTCACTCTCCCTTTATTTTTTCCCCAAATGATTCTGAGTTTTGATCCACATTGTTCTCCCTCTCTATCCTGGGTCTCCTACATAGATGCCCCTCCGAGTGGTTGACATAGGTAGCCGGGCACCATCTAGTTCTTCTGGTCTCATAGTCATATAGGCTGAGGATTGCATGGTGTACCAGTCGCTAGGACTAATTCTTTCCATGAACCTTTGGTTTTCTTCATTCTTCTTTGCTCTGGACAAGGAAAGACCCATCGTTGCATCTAGGTGGCTGCTTGCAAGCTTTTAAGATCCCAGTCCCAGTCACAACTCACCAAAGTAGAAGGTAGAAAAATGTTTTGTGTAGTATGTTATGCCAATTGAACTTGATGTCCCCTGTGGCTATGGTCCAGAACTCACAGGTTCAAATACTTGGTCCCTCTGGGTAGCTGGCTGTGACCAAGAAGTGACTACAACCTTGTCCCTTGTCAGCTCTACTAAACACCTGGGAATTCAGATCATAAAAATATGCTTATAGGACCACTGTCTGCCAACCTTATGCATGGTCTTGGGTACACTCCCCACTTCACAGACATACCTAATAGTTCAGCCTGTCCACCCATCTATCCACCCCTATATCCATGTTTGCCTTCACTGAAAACAAAGTACTGTATGGTCAAAAGGCTTCACCTTTGTTGTCTGTAACTCCCATGTACGTCTCTACGTCTTCCTCTTCCTCAATGTCACCATATTGATCACTCACATTTGGTACATTGCTCTTCTCTTCACCCAAATCAATACTTATCTCTACCTATCTAACAGTGTTCCCTACCTTCCCCTCCCACCCCTGGTAACCAACAAAGAAAATTTCCTTCCATAGATAAATCTTTCCTTGATTTTTACTTATTGGACTAACACAATATTTGTCCTT
>NW_006921597.1:11395879-11397123 GCF_000298275.1 Orycteropus afer afer
CAAGAGGAATGGTTTCAGTCTCTCTCCACTGAGAATAATGTTGGCTGTTGGTTTTGCATAGATGCCCTTTATTATGTTGAGGAATGTCTCTTCTATTCGTATTTTGCTGAGAGTTTTGATCAGAATGGGTACTGGATTTAATCAAATGCCTTTTCTGCATCAATTGATATGATCATGTGGTTGGTTCTTCTCCTTTGTTTTATTTATGTGGTGGATGATGTTGATTGTTTTCTAATGTTGAATCATCCTTGCATACCTGATAGGAACCCCACTTGGTCATAATGAATTATTTTCTTGGTATGTTGTTGGAGTCTATTGGCTAGGATTTTGTTGAAGATGTTTGCATCTATATTCATGAGGGATATTGGTCTGTAGTTTTCTTTGACTGGTGTCTTTTCCTGGTTTTGGTTTCAAGCTTATGCTTACTTCATAAAGTGAGCTAGAGAACATTTCATTCTTTTCTATGATTTGGAATAGTTTGAGTAGGAATGTGTCAGTTCTTCTCTGAATATCTGGCAGAATTCTCTGGTGAAACCATCTGGGCCAGGACTTTTTTTTGCTGGTAATTTTTTGATGACCTGTTCAATTTCTTCTTTTGTTATGGATATATTCAACTTTTCCACATTAATCTGTGTTAGTTTAGGTAAGTGGTGTGTTTCTAGAAATCTTTTTCTTCCAGCTTTTTAAATTTGTTGGAGTACAGTTCTTCAGAGTATCCTGATATTATCCTTTTATTTCAGTTGGTTCTGTTGCTATGTCACCCATCTTGTTTCTTATTCTTGTTATTTGTGTTCTCTCCCTCTTTTCCTTTGTGAAATTTGCCAGTGGTTTGGCAATTTTATTGATCTTTTCAAAAAACCAACTTCTGGTCTTGTTGATTTTTTTCTATTGGCCTTCTATTTTCTGTTTCATTGATTTATGCTCAAATCTTGATTATTTCCTTTCTTCTGGTTACTGTAGGCTTTTCTTGCTATTCTTTTTCTAATTGTTGGAGATGTTGGTTTAAAGTGTTGATTTTGGCTCTTTCTTCTTTTTTGGATGTGTGCATTTATTGCAGTAGATTGGCCTCTGATCACTGCTTTTGCTGTGTCCCAAAGATTTTGGTATGTTGCATTTTCATTCTTGCTTGATTCAAGGAATTTTCTAATTTCAATTTTTATTTCTTCTCTTACCCAGTCTTTCTCAAGGAGGGTGTTGTTCAGTTTCCATGTGTTTACTCTTTTTCTGTTGATCTTCCTATTGTT
>NW_006921597.1:11398625-11399150 GCF_000298275.1 Orycteropus afer afer
AAATCTCCTAATTTCACCATCATATTTGAGAGACAATTTTGCCTGGTATATAATTCTTGGTTGAAAATTTTTCTCTTTCAGGGTTTTATATACAACATCCCATTGCTTTCTCGCTTGAATGGTTTCTGCTGAGAAATCAGAGCTTATTCTTACTTGCTATCTTTTGTAAGTAACTTTTTGGTTTTCCCATGCTGCTTTCAGGATTCTGTCTTTCTCTTTGGTTTTGATGATGAGTTTGATGATGATACGTCTTGGTGATTTTCTTTTGGGTCTATCCTGTTTGGGGTACGTTGGACTTCCTGAATGGATATATTCTCATCTTTCATCATATCAGGGAAGTTCTCCTCCAACAAATCTTGGACAATTTTCTCAGTAATTTTATTATTCTCTTTTGTTCTGGAATTCCAATGACACGTAGGTTATTCCTTTTGATGGTGTCCCACATGAACCTTAGGCTATCTTCATTTTGTTTTTATCTTTTTTCTAATTGATTCCTTTCCAAAGAAGTATTCAGGTATTTGTCTT
>NW_006921597.1:11399370-11401783 GCF_000298275.1 Orycteropus afer afer
TTGAAGATACCTAAAGATAATTCTTTTGAATTCCTTATCAGAGAGTTCCAATGCTGCTTCTTCCTCAGGGATGTGTTCTGGATCTGTATCCTGCTCCCTTGTTTCTACCATTTTATCTTGCTTGGTTGTGTAGACTGTGATCGTCTGTTGTCTCCGAGACATTGTGGCATTATTGTATTTAGATCTCTGTTAACTGTTTGTGAGGAGCAGCCAAGAGTGAGAGTCAGGCTCTTCTTCGTGGTTGTTTATCGTTGGCCCACTGGTGGAGAAGGAAGTGATGGCTCTCAGTAAGTGAAGCTGCAGGTGTGGGTGTAGTTGTGTCTTATGGGGACTGTTGCTGTCTTCCACTCAGACAAAAATAACAATTGAATAACCATCAAAAAAGTAAAAGCAAATGGACAAAAATACACTGTGTAATCACACTGGCACAGTAACTAAAAAAGAACAAAGGGAAAAAGAAGGAAAAAAAAAAAAAACAGAAGTATCTGAGGAGAGGGCAGTAAGAGAAAAAAGGTAGAGAAAGAGAATAATAAATAAAAAAATGGGAAAAATGCAAAAAGAAAAACAAGGAACAGGGTTAGGGTTAACCATGAGAAAGAAAAAAGGAAAAAAAAATTGCAACCAGGAACAGGGAAAAGAAAAAAAGCTGAAAACTAGAACCTGAAAGGGGAAGAATAAAGAATAATAGTAAAAAGGACAAAGTAATAATAATAATGTTGTTGTTAGGTGCCGTCGAGTCGTTTCTGACTCATAGTGACCCCATGCACAGCAGAATGAACCACCGCCTGATCCCACGCCAGCTCCATGATCGTTGGCTATACTTGAGCCCATTGTCACAGCCACCGTGTCAATCCATCTCGTCGAAGGCCTTCCCCTCTTTCGTTGACCTTCCACCTTACCAAGCATGACATCCTTCTCCAGGGAATGGCCTCCTCTAACAACATGACAAAAGTAGGTGAGACGAAGTCTGGCTATCCTTGCTTCCAAGGACCATCTCGGCCACACTTCCTCCAGGACAATTTGAGTGGTGCCACGTCTGCAAATGGAGGTCTCAAAAGCTTTACCTTATCCATATGAGTAAGACTGATTTCACTCTGATAATGCAGTTCTTGTCCAGTCCTACTTTGAGAACTTTCTAAGCTAAGTGACTCATCTTCCTCTTCTATATTGGACAATGTTTCTGGACTATTCATAAAAGTTGTGCAGTAATGTATCAGTGTTTCTCTGCTATTCATAAGGTTTTCCCTGGCCAATTCTTTGAGAAGTGGATGGCCTCCTCCTCCTTCCTAGTCTGTGTCAATCTGCAAGCCGAGCTGATACCTGTGCACCATGTGTACCCCACTGGGTTTGAAACACCAGTGGCACAGCCTCAAGACTCACAGCAACATGTCACCACAGTAGGACAAACGAACAGACAAGTTTGTCTCCCTTAGCTGTTGGAACCCTCCAACCACCCTTACCTGGATCCCTGCAGCTGACTCCTCAATCTATTCCGGTCCCCTTTGCCTTTTCTGTCCTCTCCCTGCCTTCCCACCTTGCTGCTTGTGGGGTGTAGCCTGGGTTCCCTCTCCTCACCTGGGTCCCTGCGGCTGACTTCTGGATCTGTTCCAGTCTCCTTTGCCTTTTTTGGTCACTTTAAATATCCAAAATGGCCACCACTTGTAAACATTCAAAATGGCTGCACCCTCGGCCACTTTAAATATCCAAAATGGCTGCCATGTGCAAACAATCAAAATGGCTGCACTCTCAGGACAGCAGAAAGTCCACAGCTCAGGTTGTCTCCCTCCTTGCTGTTTCCCTTCCTAGTCATAGGCCACCAGAGCCATTGTCCCTGCAGCCCTTGGTGACCAGGACTGATCTTGAGGTCAATTCAAAGGTCCCAACACCATTTGGAAATATTCAGGCTGTTGGTCTCGTCAGAGTAGCTGACAGTCCACAGCTCCAACCGTCTCTGTACTCGCTGTTTTTGTTCAGCTTTTTCCACTAGTTGGTGCCTAATCCACTTCTGTATAGTTCCTTTCAAAGCTCAGGGTTCCAGGATTATCTTCTGTATCTCTGTCAATTGGTTTTTCTTTTCTCTGTTGAAGAGGGTCTGTGTCACCTGTCCATCTATTCCTCCATCTTGGTATACACGCTTCCTACTGGGAGAAGAGACTCAGGTGATGGACTGTCGACCAACTAGATCCAAGGCCTGGATGGCTGATGAGCCAAAGATAAACTTGAGCACATTTATAGAAGCGAGCAAGTCCCAAATTCTAGGATCAAATGTCAAGCTGGAGGCTTTTCCCAACTCACGCAGCTGCAGGGGCTGAGGAGCTCAAGGTTGGCAGGCAGTATACTGCCTAACACTAATACTAATAATGTTGTTGTTGTTGTTGTTGTTATGTGCCCTCGAGTCGGACTCGACTCATAG
>NW_006921597.1:11401883-11409294 GCF_000298275.1 Orycteropus afer afer
GTAGATTGCCCCATCTTCCTTCCGAGGAGTGGCTGGTGGATTTGAACCGCCAGCCTTCTGGTTAGCAGTCAAGTGCCTTAGCCGCTATGCTACCAGAGCTTTAATAGTAGTTTTAAAACAAACAAACTAAAAAACAAAAAAGAAAAAAAAAAACATGGAGGCAGGGCAGGGAAGGGCACCCAGGTTCCATCTGAGCACACAGACTGGGGGTGGAGTCTGGGGGTGGAGTTCCTGCAGGCCCAGAAGTGGGCGGGAGTGAGGAATGGCCACACCTCCACTCACCAAGAGAGTGTGGGGTATAAGAGTAACAAAGGGAATGTTGCACCTTTCCAGTCATCAGGGTCCAGAATGTCCTTGGGGTTACTGGCAAGTGGAGCCTGTTAAGTCCCTGGGATGTGGAAGAATGCTATCACTTTAAATACCCAAAATGGTCAAGCCACTTGTAAACATTCAAAATGGCTGCACCCTCAGGATAGACAAAAGTCCACAGCTCAGCCCGCCATCCTCTTCGCTGCTTTCCCTTTTATTCCCCAGCCACCAGAGCAGTCCTCCATGCAGTCCTTGGCTAACAGTGCCAATTTTTTAGTTAATTCCTAGGTCTTACCACCACTCAGCAATATCCAAGTTGTCTGTGCCATCGGGATCGCTGCCAGACCACAACTCCGTATGTTTCCTTTTTTGGTGTTTTCATGCAAATTCTTCCGCTAGTTGGGGTTTAGTCCACTTCTATAATCTTCCCTTCAAGGCTCAGGGGTCCAGGATTATCTTCTCTATCTGTGCTAATTGGTTCCCCTTTTCTTTGTTGAAGAGGGTCTGGGCAGTCTTTCTGCCTATTCCACACCACCTTACTGGAACTCCCAAACTTTTTTTAATTCTAAAGAAACTATACTTTTCAGTTTAATTTTTTTTTTTTTTAGTCTTTTTTATAGTTTCCATTTCTTCACTGAGATTCTGCATCTGTTCTTTCATGGTGACCATATTTTCCTTTCTGTGTTTAAACATATTTATAATAGATGCATAAAAGTCCTTATCTGCTAATTCCACTATCTAAATCATCTTGATGTCATTTTCTAGTGACTGATTTTTGATGGGCATCTGTGTTGTCTTCAGTTTAGGGCTACTGTGAGTAATGGTGTTATGAATATTTTTGTATGTATCTTATGTTTCTACTTAGGAGTGGCAGTGTTGAATTCTAATGTGTATGTATCAACAATTTTTCTATATAATGCCAGCAGTTTATGAACATTCTTTTTTTTTTTATAATGATTCTGATCACAGTATTTACATACTTTTAATTTCAAGTAGTATTAAACCAAGGTATTTTTTTCATATTTCCTAGACAGATGAGTGATAAATAAAATATGGTATATACATAATGGACTAGTATTCAGCCATGAAGAGAAATGAAGCCCTGATACATGCTACAAATAGATGAACCTTGAAAACATTATACTGAATAAGTCATTCGCAAAAGGACAAATATTGTGTGGTCTCACTTACATAAAACATCTAGAATAGGCAAGTGTACGCAGAACAAAGATTATTAGTGGTTACTAAGAGTAGGAGGAGGACAGAAGGGAGAGTCATTCTTTATGGGGCACTGAACTTCTATTAAAGGTGATAAAAATTTTTGGAAATGGATGGTGCTGATGGCTGTACAATATTACAAACATAATTAATGTCATTGAATTGTATGTGTAAAAAATGTTGAAAGGACAAATATTTTATTTTATACACACACACACGTATAAATTTACCACAATAAAAAAGTACCTATTAATTCAATGAGAACTACCGCTTTCCATTCAGACTCAGAAACTATTTATTGAATACTTGCTGTGTCATTCATTGTTTAAAGAATTGGAAATAAAATCACAAGCAAAGTATGGTCCTGATATCAAGAAACCTATATTCTAGGGCTTTAATTATTTTTTTCTACAGAGTCAATGCTTCTCAAATTCCTTTTGCAGCAAGATAAGCATACAGGAAACTTTTTAAAAAATGTATATTCCCAGGCTCCACCCTAAAACTAATGAATCTCAATCTCAATTTTCAATGTGTAATTCAATATATGAATTAAACACACACATATTTTGAAGTTGCTCAGGTCAATCACAGATAAGTACTCCATTATAATTAAAGAACTGCTCTCCACAATTGCAAAAGATGACAATTTTTGAAGGTAACTACTACAGTATAAATGATGTAAAATTTATAATTTGTTTACTATACTTTTAAGAAAATAGAGATGCAAAATACCTTTATCTCATAAACACTGAGTTGCTTGCTTTCTGCTGTACTCTTCCTTTTTAAGGCCTTATTCTGTTAAAGTTAAAAATAAAGAATTTTGTTAAGTATCAAAGTGATTTTAACTTATTCTGGCACTGACCTAGACTGAAATTACTAAAGGAAAGGAAAATAGTATTGTCCAAAACTGGAGTAAAAATATTGTAATTTGATTTTGAAGAGTATTTAAACCATCCATACCTCCTGTTGGAGTTCTTCGACACACTTGCTTTTATTTTCAACTTGTTTCTTTAAATTGTTACACTGAAAAAAATGAGAAATTATAGATATTTTATTCATTAAGTTCAATCAAGATAACCAATTTCAAACTGAAGAAAATATTGTACAAAACAACATAAAGGTCACTTCAAAAATTATGTTAAATAATTCCATTAATATAAAACATTATGTGAGAAAGTAAAAGTTTTAATAAAGATTATATCTCAATGCAAATTTGAAATTTTTAACATTTGTTAATTTACTTAAAGGACATATGAATTCAATTACTTTAAGAAAAAAAATACGCTCTTGGTCAACTTTATACAGAACTCTGAATCACATTAACTGGGCTGTGAAAAAAGCAGTAATCAGTGGTTAAAAATAACTATAGTTTGTCTTCTTTCTTACTTATTATTGTTTATATCTCATTTTGAGATTTCTTTTACTAGTTATAATTTGGAAGAGAGAAATAAAATGACACTCTATTTCTTCCTTACTACACTGCAATATTCCTCATTGAAATATCAGCTATTTTTCCTATCTCATTTCAAGAGACCATATACAACCTGTATATATATGCAGAACTGGATTAAGAGATATTAACCCTAGAAGCAGTAGTCAAGAAATCAGACAGCATATTGCACTGCACAAATCTGCTGCAAAAGAACTCTTTAAAGGGTTGAACAAAGATGTCACTTTGAAGACTAAGATATGCCTGACCCATACCATGGTATTTTCAATAGCTTCATATGCATGCAAAAGTTGGGCAATGAATAAGGAAGATCAAAGAAGAATTGATACATGTGAATCATGGTATTAGCGAAGAATACTAAAAATATCACGGACTGCCAGAGGAATGAACAAATCTGTCTTAGAAGAAGTGTAACCTTAGAACAAATCTGTCTTAGAAGTATAGCTTAGAAGCAAGAATGGCCAGACTTCATCTCACCTAGTTTGGGCAGAAGGAACCAGTCCCTGAAAAGTCCCTGGGTAAAGTAGAGGGTCAGCAAAAAAGGGGAAGACCTTCAACAAGACAGATTAATACAGTGGCTGCAAAAATGGGCTCAAGCATAGCAAAGATTGCGAGGATGGCGCAGAACTGGGCAGTGTTTTGTTCTGTTGTGTATAGATAGGGTCACTATGAGTCAGAGCCAACTCACCGCATCTAAGTACCTAACAACACAACAATGCTTAGCATACCATAAAAATAACACAGATTTCTAAGGGGTCCTAAAAAGTCAATGGAATATGATTGTGATATGTAAATTATTCTGATTACCATGAAAACGACAGAAATTTCAATGAAAAATGTTAAGTCTCTCTCATTAGCACAAAAATACTGTCTTAACCATTTTTCTAGGAGAAAGGTGGCTGCAATGATGGGCTCAAGTATAGCGGGGATTGTGGAGCTGGCGTGGGATCCAGCAGTGTTTCGTTCTGCTGTGCATGGGGTCGCTATGAGTCGGAAACGACTCGACGGCACTTAACAAACAACAACAACCATTTTTCTTCTAACACTGACCTGCAGTCATAGTCAGCTAATATTCTGAAATTAAAGAATATATGGCACAGCTGTTTACAAGTTTACAAGATTGCCTCATCTAGACCTCACTATCACAGTCTCCCTTCTTTGAGCATAAACTGGTGAAAAATAAAGTAACAAGTTTTCACTCCCTTCAAGTTTAAATAATCTTAAAATTTAGGTCTACTTGAGGTTATATGACTTTTTAATAAAACATCTCTCTCCTTTTAAGTATTAAACGAAATTTAAATTATATTCGGTGGAATGTCCAGAAATTCTTTAAATATTTCAAACTATCACACAGTTAAGTAAAACTCACATGCACAGAAATGAAGACTTTTGTGTTCACTAGGATTCCCAGGTAGAGGGCAATAATGTTGATTCTTAAAGGTCAGAAAGAAAGTGAACTACACTTTCCAGAGGACAGCTCCTTGTCAAGTTTAATGGTAGCGTGTGTGGCGAGGCACAGAAAAGGGAGAAGTAGATTGACGTGAGTAGTCTGGCAGTAACACTCACATACAGAGAGCAGAAATTTTTCTCTTGAATGTAAAATTTGTGAGAAAGGAAAAAATGTTTAAGAATAATATTTAAAAGTTTCCTGCCATCCAAAGATATCCACAATAAATGCAGCTGCTGAAAGTATGAAATATGGGGAAAGGGTGAAGATAGATACTCCTAAAGAGGAGTATACCAAACTTTGCTCTTTGAAACACTGCAAAACCACTGAACCCAGAGGAAACCTAAAATAGCAAAAATTTTACATTTTCTCAAAGTTTAAAAATCCTTAAAACTTTCAAAGGAGAAATGAGATTCTCCGTACAGTATAATGTAAAGCTGGCCTGAAATAATCCAGTCACACATACATTGTTACAAAGCCTTTATTCCCAAATCTTAATGCAATTTGATAATACCTTGTTTTCTAATATCTTCATTTGTTTATCTTTTTTCAAAACTTCACATTCAATGTTTCGAGCCTAAAAAATATTAGACATCAGATTAAAAATATTAACAAAATTCAATTTTTCTTCTATAAGTATCTTTTAGCATTATTTATAAAACTTAGCCTTATATTTCTACAAAATATTTATCAGCTCTCACAGTTTATTTCTATGTCTTATTTTTTAAATAGTCTTTGTGTTAATGTTTAGCCCAGTATCATTTTGTAAGTGTATCAGCTTCCTGAGCTTATCTTGGATTTTTTTTTATTGTATTGTATATAAATGTAATCTCTTAAATATGTCACAAAATTTTGTTAATCTGAATCTTGCAAAAACCCAATGAGACAGAAAAGATAGATATTATTTCCATTTTAAAAAATGAGGAAACAGGCACTCATTCAATAAAGTAAACATGAAATAAATGTATGGTAGCCCTTCAACTTCTTAATCACGTAACGCTGTTGAAATTTTTTACCATTTGGAGAGCTTATTTCCTAATTCCTAAAATAAAGACACCAACTTCCAGTTAATAGGATACAAAGAACCTAGAACATTCCTGGTCCGTTGTAAGCTCTTAAAAACATTAGCTCATCAAATTCTTGGACTATTCTCACAGTCTCACAACTTTCTAAAGTATAATTATGACAAGCCTCAGCTCAAAACTCTTCAATAACCTCAAACTCCTAAATTTAGCTTGTAAGGCCTCATATGCTCTAGCTCGTTATTAATCTCTCCACCCTCATGTCTCCCCACCCTCTCCATTATCACCACTACCTTAAACTCCACCTTTCAGCAAAGATATATTTAAATACACCATGCTCTCTCCTCCTTCCAAGTCTTCCCATGTAATTTTGTAACTTGGAACTCTTCTTGTCCCTGCTACACTCTGTCCACTCTCTTGCCTTCTATTAATTCCTATTAATCTAAAATTTCAATAATTCAATAACTAAATGTCAGTTCTTTCAGGATGCTTGCCCTGACTCAAGTTTATTTTTATTTTTTTAATTTTCATTGTGATTTGGGTAAAAGATTACAGAGCAAATTCATTTTACATACAGCAGTTCATACACATTTTGTCTCATGACACTGACTACAATTTCCGAGAATATAACAGTTCTCTTTCCACTCCTTCCCTGTAGTTACCTCTCCCGTGTCCTTCCCTCCCATGCACTCCCACCCCCCACCACTCTCTTCCTGTACAAACACTGCCCTTCTGTTCTCCTATGACTGATCATTCCAAGGAGTGAAATAAATGTTCATCCCATATGCCTGTCTATTGTTTGGCTGGAAGCCACAAGAGTGGATTCAATTCTAGACCTGAAAGGTGACTAGGGGCCATAGTCTCAGGGGTCTCACTAGGCTCTATCAGACCAGCAGACTTTTTTTTCTTTTTTAAAAATTATTTTCAGTTTTGTTCCACATTATTCTCCCACTCTATCCACAATTTCCTGCACTGATCCCCCTCCAACTGGTTGACAGTGGTAGCCAGGCACCATCTAGTTCTTCTGGTCTCATGGCCATGTAGCCTGAGGATTCCGTGGTCTACCAGTCCCTTGGACTAATTGTTTCCACATGTCTTTAGTTTTCTTCGTTCTTCTTGCTCTGGATGAGGCGAGACCCATTATTTCATCTAGATGGCCACTTGTAAGCTTTTAAGATCCCAATCACTACTCACCAAAGTAGGATGTAGAACAATGTTTTTGTGCAGCATGCTATACCAACTAAGCTTGATGCCCTCTCTGACCATGCTCTCAAGCCCACAGGTCCAAGTACTCACTTCCTCCAGGTAGCTGACTGTGGCCAAGAAGCCACCACAATCTTGCCCCTTGTCAGCTTTATTATACACCTGGACATTCTTAGCGCACATATAAATAACATTCTTAGTGCACATATAAATATACATGTTGAAACATTGTCTGCTAACGTTATACATGGTCATGGACACACTGCCCCCTGCCTAGACATATCTTATCATTCAGCCTGTCTACCCATCTATCCACCTACAGATAATGCTTGCCATCACTGACAACACAGTACTGTTGCAGAAGGGTTCATTTTGTTGTATGTCCCTTGTACTTCTCTGTGTCTTCCTTTTCCTCAATGACACTGTGTTGATCACTCACATTTGGTATATTGCCCTTCCCTTCCCTGACTCAAGTTTAGATAGGTATTCGTTCCATGGGTTCTAACAGCACTCAAATAAGAGAAACTGTTTTGAAGTAGCCAGCGTCCTTTCCTTCAAGGACTCTTTTATGGTAAATTCCACAGTAATACTGCTCTGTCCATGTGGTTTGATGGATGATAATCCTGTCTCCCACTCCAGCTTTAAGAGCATACATGCAGCTCAGATCTACAGATTATTCTATCCCCTGTTGTTATGTTATTGTTGTTGTTGTTGTTATGTGCCGTCAAGTCGAACCCGACTCATAGTGACCCCTCCTTGGGT
>NW_006921597.1:11416173-11420409 GCF_000298275.1 Orycteropus afer afer
TGGACACTGGGAGGAGGTAACTACGGGGAGGAAGTGGGAGGGGAGCTGCTGCATTGTAAATTTTGATCAATGACATGAGACAAAGTATATGTGAACTGCTGTATGAAAAGTGAATTTACTCTGTAAATCTTCACCCCAATCCTAATAAAAAAAAAAGAATAAGTAGTGAACCAAACTAGGCCAGAGTCCTCTCCAAAACTTTTTTTCAGAGTATCTTAGTTCTCCAGCACTGCTATTAACAGAAATACCACAAGTGGATGGCTTAACAAAATTTATTCTCTTACAGTTTAGGAGCCTAGAGTGCTAGCTCTAGAGGCTGGGTAAAGGCCCCTTAACCTTGGACTTCAGGTCTGCCTCTTATTCCAGGTCCACTGAAGCTAGAGATGTCTCCGAATTCAGGCAGCTGCTGGATGCTAAGGCTGACAAACCCAAGATTGGCAGGTAAAATGGCATAAACCTAAGATTGGCAGGCAACACCATGGGCCAAATAAAGACTTCGCAAAACACAGGATTCAGATGTGCCAAAAGCTAGAGACCTTCCCAAAGCTCTTCTATATATATGGAAACAGGCTACACCCCAAAGACAACTACTTAGCTGCTCAGGGCAGATTCCACCATGGAGGTGATTACAATCTCATCATGGGGAATAACTACATCCAGCTGCCCAGCCACTCAAAACTATGGCCCTGCCAAGCTGACAGACAACCTTAACTACCACACAGAGAATTCAAAACTATTTTTAAGTCTTCCAACTGATTCTAGTACTTTTTATCTCTCTCCATTCTATTCTTAAATATTAAATGATGTCATCTCCCCAGCAAAAAATTTAACTGGATCATCATTGTTCACTAAAACAAATGAAATCCAAACTCAACACCCAAAACAGTGCCTGGCACATAGTAGGAAGTCAATAATATTTTGTTGGATAAATGAAATAACATAGTCAAGGCCTTTACAATCTAACTTAGTCTTTCTATTCAACCCATGTTTCTCCCACTATGTACGTCATGTACTATAATCATTCTACAGACTTTATAGCTTTCCATTTCCATGGAATTATTACCTAAAAACTTTCTTCCTATCTAAAACTGTTGAAATTGTATCCACCTCATTTCAGTACAAATTTTTGATCAATTTGGTAGTAGTATATTCCATTATTAACAAAGCATGAGCCTTTTATTTAGCCTTAAAAAATTAATCGACATTAAACTTTTATTAAAATCATGTCAGAATTATTTACTATTTCTTCCAGATATAAAATGTGTAAGCAGAATAATCCAACTTTCCCTGTATTTTCAAGGTTGACACCCTATGACAGTCCCTACATGACTAGTTACTTAAATAATAGTGTACTTTATTTTTTTAGACACACAGTGTTGCTATTATTTAAAATTTTTTAATATAAGCTATTATTAAATATGGCATACATTTTCTTCACTCTTGTCCAGTTTACACTTAACTTCATCTCCTTTCTTTTCTAGCTCTTCTCTCACAGATTCCAGTTCATTCCTAAAAGGAATGGAAAAGAGTAGCATTATAGTAAAAACAACATTTTCATTTTGGAATTTCTGAAATGGTTGACATTATTAGTGAGTTTTTGTTCATTTGTTTGTTCATTTTATTTGGTAATTTTTCATGCGTAATGCCAGTTGGGACATTTCCACTCCTACATTTAAATGAATTTATACTTTGAAATTAATTAACTTGATCCTTATTGTCAGTTTTTCATAATTTCTAGAAAGAAACACTCATCTCTTATTTGAGTCAAATTTCACTTTAAATGTTTTCTTAATCTTAAGTTAGCTATCCTAAGACATATTTTAACATACAAATGATTTAATGATAAACTATGGAAGTGAAATTATGCATATACATTTATACTTGTGTACATGAAAAGCATCTCTGGGCAAATACATAAGAAACAGCAATACTTGTGGGGAGGGAAACTGAATAGCAAGAAAAAACAAGAAATACATTTTTCTTTAACTGTGTGCCTCTTTGTGTCTTTGAATTTTGTACCCTATGTATATATTATCCTTTCAAAAATATGTTAATTTAAAAATCTGCCTGTTGCACATGAAAATAATGGTCCTTTATCTCAGATGGAACTTGAAGGTATTTTTCTAATTATAATTCCTTTGATACCATTAATATGTTGTTGAGTGTAACTGTAAGCATAGAATAGTGTTTATCATGTGGAATAACTGGCTTTGGGGGATCTGACTCCAGGATATTTACTCTTTAACAGAGTATTAAATTTTAATTAATATATTCTCACCATTCCTAAATATCTTTATTTAGTGTTCTAGGATTAAATTCCTAAAATTTACTCAGTGTCAGTGACTTTGGTTTTGGTTTATATGTTCATACAAGAGGTAGCTATGAAAAATAGATATTGTCCAAATAATTTCAATTTTATTAAGTAAGTCTCTTCCTAATGTATCTTTATTTTTTATCCCCAAACTACATAGAGGCTTAACCAGAAAGATTCAAACTATAAATAAGAACTACATATAAATAATACCTAATATTTATAAAGCACTTACTATGTGCTTTATAAAGCACTGGGCTCAGCACTTTATTCACATTATCTCATGCAATTCTGAAACAATCCTATGAGGGAGGGATACTAGCTCTAAAGAAGATCTCAAAAGTCAAAAGATGGAAACAACCTAGTGCCCATTAACAGAACAATGGATAACCAAACTATGGTACATATGCACGATGGAATACTATGCAACCCTAAAGAATAACCTAGAATCTGCAAAACACCACATAACATGAATGAACTTGGAGGACATTATGCTGAGTGAAACAAGCAAACCACAGAAGGACAAATATTGTATTAGTCCGTTATTGTAAAAGGTCAAGGAAAGGTTTATATATGGAAGGAAATTTTCTTTGTTGGTTACCAGGGGTGGGAGGGCAAGGGAGGGAACACTGTTAGATAGATAGAGACAAGTATTGATTTGGGTGAAGAAAAGGGCAGCGTACCAAATGTCAGTGATCAACCTGGTGGCTCCGAGGAAGAGGAAGACATAGATAGGTGTATGGCAGGTACAGACAAAAAAGATGAACCCTTTTGCATATATAGTACTGCGTTGTCAGTGATCACAAACATGGACATATGGGTGGACAAATGGGTGGACAGGCTGAACTATTAGGTACGTCTATGCAGGGCGTAGTGTGCCCATACGGTTGTCAGACAATGTTTCTACAAGTGTATTTGTATATTCTATAATAATTCACAGGTATACAGTAGAGCTGACAAGGGACAAGGTTGTAGTCACTTCTTGGCCACAGTCAGATACCCAAAGGGAGCAAGTAGTTGGACCTGTGAGCTCAACATTTACTTTAGTTAGACACACTCCTTGGAGAGATCAATCATGGGAGAATAGAAGGGCTCTGTATGCACAGGGAGATAGCTCAGGGGGAAGGAGTACATGGAGGGAAGGATAGAGGGAAGAGGTAACTATGGAGAGGAAGTGGGAGGGGAGCTGTTGCATTGTGGGAAATCGTAGTCAATGTCAGGAAACAAAGTGTATATGAGCTGCTGTATGGAAAGTGAATTTGCTCTGTAAAATTTCACCCAAATCACAATTCAAAAAAAGAAAAAAAACATGAAAATAAAAGACCTCAAAGAATTAAAAAAATCTTAAAAATATTAAATATTCTTAAAAAGAAAAATTTTAAGTACAACAACAAATTATTATGAAAATGCTGTATATCAAAATCCATGTCACAAATCTAAAGCTGTGTTCAGAAGTAAACTGACAGCTTAAAATTATTTATTTTTAAAAAAGTAATAGTCTACAGGTAGATACATATATAGGTAGACAAGTACAGATAGGCAAATGGGAATACATCCACAACCACACATAGGTTTGGTAGACATACACATGTATACATGTATACACATGTATCAGTATGTGCTATGAAAATGACTATACGTGATTTAAACATAAAAGGAGGCAGTTAGGATAACTTCCTAGCCACAAGTAAGCACCTTGAAGGAGTAGGTCACTAGGCCTGTGGGCTGGGGACCATGGTCTCAGGGGACATCAAGCTCAACTGGCACAACACAGTATACAGAAATACTATATCTTATTTCAGTGAGTAATGACTGGGATCTTAAAAGTTTGCAAGCTGCCATCTAGATGCAACGATGGGTCTCTCCTCGTCCAGAGCAAAGAAGAATGAAGAAAACCAAAAATTCATGGATACAATCAGTCCTAG
>NW_006921597.1:11421029-11504549 GCF_000298275.1 Orycteropus afer afer
GATTAATATATTTTTAAAAGTTTAAACAAATTAATCAGTAAACAATAAAGACTTTAATGAGCAACAGGTACAAGCAGATAATTTTGGAAATAAGAAATTCTAGTAAAGAAACATGAAAATTTCTAAAGATTATCCCCAACAATGAAAATTACAAATCATAAAAACAATGAGTTATTTTTACCTATTAAATCATCAAACAACTCAATGATAATACCCAATACCAATTAAAATATTTTAGAGTCAGCATTTTCATAAAATATTAGCTGTACTGAATAGTTCATAACCAATATTGTTTTATTAGAAACTATTTAACTGACTATCAAAAGTCATTGAAATACTGCTAACCAGAAGGCAGGTGGTTCAAACCCACTAGCCACTCCCCAGAAGGAAGGTTGGGCAATCTACTTCCTCAGTGACATGCTTCAGAAACCCAAGGAGGGGTCACTATGAGTCAGATCCAACTTGATGGCAGTGCACTGCGTTGTTCATTGCACATGACACAATCAATTCTACTCGTTAAAATTTGTCCTATCATATTCAGAATACTGAAAATTTATATGTACCAAGATGTTCACTAGAGTATTATTTATCATAGTGAAAAACTGAAAAACTTTAAATATCCAAAAAATAAAAGTGGCTAAAATAAAGATTTTATATCCACTTGACTAGCTGGTATAAGGCATGAAAATAGATGATTACAAAACTAAAAACAATAATAATGCTTAAAATAATGTTAAAGAGTCATAAATAAAATTGTAGGAGCTCTGGTAGCATAGTGCCTAAGGCACTTGACTGCTAACCAGAAGGCTGGCGGTTCAAACGCAATCCTCGGAAGGAAGGTTGGGCAATCTACTTCCGTAGTGATACTGCCTCGGTAACCCAAGGAGGGGTCGCTATGAGTCAGGGCCGACTCGACGGCACATAACAACAACAACAAATAAAACTGTACATCAACAGTGATTATAAACAAAAGATCTAATACATTCTTTACAAATACAGAATTAGGATGCAATCTTTTATTTCTCTTCTAAATTTTCTGGAGTATGGTTAGTGCCATTTTCTTAATTAAGGAAACATTACAGAACTAGAAAGATTACAATACTTTAGAATTCGTCTCTATGTGCAGTGTAATAAATTACATAATATGGCTTTTCTAGCCATAGTCTTTGTAAACTCCTGGGTGTGGAATTTGCCATGAGCAACTAAGTAGCTTCTGATTGTTAAAGTTATCCATCTGGGGTATTTCTGTTGAGAGCTTCAGGAAACAGTTTTCTGGGAAGTTTGCTCTTTCTCATGTGTGGGGAATTCTGGTGTTGACACTGGTTGGTTTTGCCACTCTGCCCTCCTAGAGGCAGAGAGAGGGAATATTGCTCGTTGCTGGCTGAGAGACACGTTGCTGAGAGAGGCGCACTTGCTGAGAGAGAGAAAGGCATGAGACACAAGCACAGCTGAGAGAGAAACATGAGAGATGCATGCTGCTGAGAGAGAGACTGCTGGCTGCTGAGTGTGATGGCTGGCTGCGAGACTGAGCACATTCCTAAACTTGAATTGTAGCCTGTTGCTTCCCTAATAAACCCCATAATCTGTGAGTTCTATGTGGTCATTGCAATGAATTATTGAACCCAACAGAGAGGTGGTGGGTGCCGTGGGAGGAACCATTGGTGACAAGGTTAATAAGAGGGCTGGGGGGTGGCAGCATGTCTGGCCTCATAAGAACAGGCCTTGAGCTGCTGATGGTGATTCTGTCTTCCTCTTGTGTAGTTAGAGGAGGTCAGAAGATGCCACCTTCTGCTCCTTTGGCACTATGTCTAATGTCATTATTGTTTCAACACTAAGTATAAAAGACATTACAATTTTGTTTTTAAGCAGGATCACAAAACTCATTTACATCTAAATTTTCACTTTATACTATATTCAACATGAAATTTAATCAAAATTAACAAGTTAAAAAAAGAAAAAAATACTAAAATCTTTTGCTAGACAAGAAAGGACAATTCTTAAAGCTTACCTTAATTGTGTTTCTGTTTCTTCCAGATTTTCTATTTGTTTCAACATCCTTTCTTCTTGCTTTTTGCTATTCTAAAGAAATAATCAATATTGTTTATATTATTTGGTTGCATTAAAATAAAATTGAAACTAACATTTAAGACATTTATCTGTCAGTATAAAATCCACATAATTATATATAAAGCAAGAAAATGGGCTACTGAACTTGCAAACTTCCACAATACTTTTCTACCCTAAACAAGTCTTTACTTGCTGTTTCCCAATGATACTTTGAGTCTTCTATCCTTTGTTCAGGGAGCTCTGGTAGTGTAGTGCCTAAGGTGCTTGACTGCTAACCAAATGGCTGGTCGTTCCAATCCACCAGCCACTCCTCGGAAGGAAGGTTGGGCAATCTACTATCCATAGTGATACTGCCTTGGAAACCCAAGGAGGGGTTGCTATGGGTCAGGTGATTTGATGGCACATAACAACAACAACAACAAACCTTTGTTCATATTGTTGAGGCTTTAAGTTTTTTTTCTTTATTGTTACCTACTGAACTTCATTTTTTAAGACTATAATCAAAGTTATATTCTTCCTGAAGCCTCGTCACTTGTTCACAGGAATGATTCTGTGAACTCTAGCAACACTTTGTATCACTAACAACCCATAAGACATTCTATTTTATTTACCTTATTTGATTATTTACTACTTCTAGTAAGTCATGGGAGCTCTGGTGGCATAGTACCTAAGGCATCTGACTGCTAACCAGAAGGCTGGAGGTTCAAACCCACCAACCACTCCTCAGAAGGAATACTGGGCAACCTACTTCCATAGAGATACCGCTTCAGAAACCCAAGGAGGGGTCGCTATTAGTCAGAACCGACTCAACAGGAGTTTTTCTAGTAATTTATAAACTTCTAAAGAAGGATGATATTTTATTCATAATTGTATCCTCCACACTGTTTTTTATGGGAGCTCTGGTAGCACAGTGGCTAAGGCACTTGACTGCTAACCAGAAGGCTGGTGGTTCACACCCACCAGCCACTCCTCGGAAGGAAGATGGGGCAATCTACTTCCATAGTGATACTGCCTCGGAAACCCAAGGAGGGGTCGCTATGAGTCAGGTCCGACTCAACGGCACATAACAACAACAACAACACAGTGTTTTATATGATGTATTCAATAAATATATTTTTAAAAAAATCTTTATAAAAATTAGATTAATTTTATCTATGGAACAGCCTCTACAGTCTTTTATCCATTATCACCATCTAGGATCAATATGCACATTTCTTCTAAAATAAAGTATTAGGTCTAAGACCATCAGATTTTTAAAGCTGAAAGGGTCTTAACCCCCTAATTTTATAGAAAATTAATTACTGGTACTTTCTTTTTCAACTCACATTAATATCTTCTTGAAGTTTCTTGAGTTCTAGGGCCACACTGCTCATTTCCTGTGCTAACTCTTTGTTCTCTAATGAAAGCTTATTGTAACTTGCAGTTAGTTCAGAATTCTTTAGTCTGTTTTATAAAAAAGATGTCAAACAAAATAAGCAATCATATTAAATGATATGATGTCAAATTTAACTCAAAATAATCTAAGGGGAAATGGAGGGAGGCATGGGAGCATGAACGAAACAAGACTGACGATTAGTCAATCATTTCTGAAGCTGGGTAACAGATACACATGGGTTCATTAAATTATTCTAATCTGTACATGCTTGAAATTATTCCATAAAAATTTTTCAAAATGTCAGACTATATATTTCCTTGCATATACTCCATACCCTTATCCCTACACTTTCTCTACAAATTTTGAAGAGTACTTATATTATTTTTCTTCATTTTTCTCCTCTTCAACAAACTCTTAGAAATGGTTCAAAATTTCAGTTTATCTAATTAAAGCAATACATGAGACATAAGCTATTTTTAATTGAAGTGTTATAGTTAAAATAAGTGAAGCTGGGTTTCATATTTATTTACAACACTTAAAAATCTGCTCTTATAAGGTCTCAGACGCTTTACAATGGAAGAGAGATTACTGTGGCTATTGGTTGTTATCAGGATTAATTTTAAATGAAGGCAAGGGAATGCCTGCCTTTTGGAGTGATTTCAAAATTAACTTTTATTTCCTCCTTATTGATATGCAAAATACATCAAAGGGGAGATAAAGTTTTTACTATACAACAAAAGGTTGAAAAAGCAAATACGCCAAGGATAATGTAAATTTATGCTGAAGTATAATTAGTCCATTTGCTAAAAGAAGTTTTTATTAATAGATGGAGATTACTTAGGGCATATAAAAAGCACTATTAAAAGGGTATTAAAAGCAAGGAACTGGATCTGAAAGGGAAGGGAGAGGATGCTGAATAAACTGCTTACCTCCTATTTTTTACCAAGAGCTGAGAAGCAACCAAAAGGGAAAAAAATCATGCTCACCTTTAGGTTGCCTACTTGTGTTTACCTCCCTAAGCAATAAACCAAAACCATTAGTTAGAACTACAAATGATTATTTTTATTAAAAAATGATTACCTCCAAGAAAAGTAATATATTAATTTTTTAAAGCAGTTCTCAGCTTTATGATATACTCTTTTGACGTCAGTCATACATACTTCCCTTAGCAATGAAATTCGAAAATAATTTTTATCTTTAATAGGAATAAAACACAACCTGAAGTCCAATCAAATAAAATTAAACACAATTTACTGATTTATTATTTACTACCATAAAGCTTAGGAACTGAATATATAAACTATATACAGAGAGATGGAAAACATACTTCTCATTTTCAAGCTCAGTTTTTAGATCTTTAACTTGTTTTGAATACTGTTGTTCACTTGTCACAATGGCATTTAATTGTATTTCCAAATCATGTATTTCTTTCTGAAAAACAAAAGTACATAACCATGACAAATGTCTTTCAAAATTTTTTAATGTTTTTAGAAGATAAAGTGACTATGAAATGAAATCATTTATTTGGCAAACATTTGGTAAAATTATGCCAAATATTTTAAATTAGATTTAATGCCATAACCATTAAAATTTTAAAATAATAAGCACTTGATAAATGCAATATAAACTCCATCTTGATATTCTGAATTTCAACCAGTAAAATTAAATTTACATACCATGAAATATTTTTATAAATCCATTTATTATTTTCAACTACAATGTAATATTATTAAGAGAATTGTATTATTCAGATAGCATTTTTAAAACTAAACTGTTCTTACTATTAAAAAATAGTTATAATATTCTCATGGATTAGAGACATGCTTAAAATAAAAGACATAAAACTGAACATGAGCACTACAGAGTACTGTTATCTAAAAACCTAATTAAAACAACTAAATTTTAAATGTGCTGATTAAGAAATAGACATCAAAAAATATAATTATTATAAATGATAGCATTATTTATAATATTGATATTTTAAATACTGACTTTTATCTCCCACATTACAGTATGGAGGATATCTAGATAAGTTATGTTTTAAATCAATCTTTAATATTCTAAATATAGCAGGCCACATATTTTTAAAAAGAAAATTTGTGAAGAACTCTTTTATAAGTTAAATAGCTACATCATAATCTGTTTTGTAAATATATACTCTATTAACAAAGATATCTGAAAAAAAATTTATTCTTAAACAAACCTCTCTTGTTTGGAGAAGACCAGTTAATTCTTTTTCCATTCCTTTTAATTCTTCAGCAATCTTCTCAAATTGTTTCTTTTCATCTAAAAGGTTTTGGTTTTCTGCCTATTAAGAACAATGATAAATCATGACATAGAAAGCATGTACATACTCAAAATAACCAAACTGTCCAAACAGTTGTAGAAAAAACTATGAGTTTCTCCTTTGGCTAAAATTTTTAAGAAATGAAAATGAAGTCTGGTAAATTAATTCAAAAACTAAATGTGATGACAGAGATTTTAATAAATAAAACACTAGCCTGAGAACTATAGAATTTATTTTAAATATCACACAGATCACTGAATTCATGCCTTATCTTATAAAATCACTTCAACTTATTAGCAAGTCAGTAGTTGTGGTAGTTAAGGTTGTATGTCAACTTGACTGGTCTCACTGAGTGGCTGGGCAGCTGGAGGTAGTTATTCCCCACAATGAGATGGGTAATTAACTCCATGGTGGAATATACTGGAATATACTAGGGACTTGGGCTACTTCCAGTATGTAAGAAGCAACTTTGAGGAAGGTCTCCAGTTAATGGCACACTTGAAATTTTCATGTAGCTGAGTCTTCATTCAGTAGCCTGCCATGCTCTGCCAATCTTGAGACTTTCAATGGACTTGAATTAATGGCCCCATGTTGTTTGGTAACATCAAGAATGTGCCTTTTTACTCGTCGAACAAACTTGGGTTTGTCAGCCTCAGCAACCAGCAGCTAGCCACCTGAGTGAAGAAAGCCTCCAGTTTCAGTGTGCTGGAAGCCAGAGGAGAGCTGAAGCCCAAGGTCGAGGGGCTTTCAGCCAACCCCTAGAGCCTGGAACTTTGAACTTGGGACTTCTAGCCTCCAAAACTGTAACTTTCACACAGTGGTCACTGTTCTGCCTTATATAATCACAAATATTTGAAGAGTTATCATCATTTCCTAAATTTTCTCTTAACTATTCTAAAAACTCTAGTTCTTAATTATCATTCTTTCTAAGAAATGGTTTTGAATTACCTCATTCCCTTGGGATGGGCTTACTTTGTTAATACACTGGTTTAAATAAGGTGTCAAAAATTGAACCCAATGCTCTAGACTAAGGTTCAGCAAACTATATATAGCCCACAGGCCAAATACACTCCACTGCCTGTTTTTATACATAAAGTTTTACTATACATGCATTCAGTTATATATTGTCTATGGCTGTTTTGCACTATAAAGGCAGCACTTAATAGCTGTATGTAGTGAAACACCAATAGAAACCCTATCACCTTTCTGGCTGGAGGAACCAAGGAAATGAGCCCTGGGAACCATGACTAGCGGCAACAACATTAAGAGAAATCATATATACGATAAAAAGTGATCTCCTAATACTTCCTATGAACACTAAACAAATCTAAAATTGACCTGTAAACTAGTCATTATATATATTCAAAAGGGGCACAGCAAAGCCTCAGAGAATTACACTAAGATTTGAAGCACAGTGCACAGAAGGTGAGCTTATTTTTTAATCTAACTGTTTAATTTTTGGTTAAAACAAAAACATATTCTTCTGCATTACACAGAATATAACAAAACAATGTATGAATTGTTGAATGTATAACCAACTTGCTCTGTAAACTTTCACCCAAATCACAATTAAAAGAAAAAGAATAGAACCCAGAGTCTACACAACATAATCTTCACAATGTCCTAATATAATCTAAAATTATTCAACATACACAAAAATAGGAAAATGTAAACATTCTCAAGGAAAAAGGCAACCAACATTTGCTAACTCCAACATGAACAAGATGTGAGAACTTTATCAGATGAGCACTTTAATATAACTATTATAATTATGCTTGATCAGGTAAAGGAAAATATTTTTTAAATGAATTAAAATGTAAGAAATATAAGTAAAGAAACAGAAAATATAAAATAGAGCCAAATGGAAATTTAAAATTGATTTTAAAAATTCACCTGGATGTGCTTAAGAGCAAAATGGAGATTACAGAGTAAAGTGACAGTAAATTTGAATGTTAAAACAATTAAAATGATACAATTTGAAGAACTGAGAAGGGTTAAAAAAAAAAAAAGACTGAAAGAAAATGAACAGTTCCTCAGGAGCCTACAGGACAATTTATAGTATTAAAATGTTTATATTAAAAAAGAAGAAGTCTCAAAACAACACCTAAGCTTCCATCTAAAGAACCTAAACAAGCGAAATAAACCCAAAACAAGAAGAAGGAAGGAAATAATAAAGAATATAAATCAGTGAGATTGAAAACAGAAAACAATAGATAAAATCAATGAAACAAAGAGATGGCTATTTGAAAAGATCAACAAATTTCATAAACTTCTATGGATACTGACAAAGAAAAAAGAAGACACAAATAACTAATATCAGAAATGAAAGGAATGTTAACACTATGGATCCTACAAACAATAAAAGGATAGCATACCAAAAAAAACACTGCCATCAAGTCAATTCCAGCACATAGCAACCCCCTCTGGGTTTTCGAGGTAGTAGATCTTTACAGAAGTAGATTGCCCTGTCTTTCTTCCACGGGAGTGGCTGGTGGGTTTGAGCCGCCAACCTTCTGGTTAGTGGTCAAATGTCTTAGGTACTACACCACCAGAACTCCTAAAAAAATAACAAGCAAATGCTAAAAACAATTCTACACACTGAATTTGGACAACCTGGATGAAATGAAAATTCCTTGAAATCCACAAACTACCAAAATCACTCAAGATAAAACTGGTAACCTGGATAGTTCCATAACAATGAAAAAAAATAAATTTTCACAGTGAAAAACCTACACATAAAGAAAACACTAGGCCCAGATGGTTTCACTGAAGAATTCTACCAAACATTTAAGAAAGAAATAACACCAACTACACAATTTCTTCTAGAAAACAAAAAAGAAAGAAGCGCTTCCCAATTCACTTTATAAGGCCAATATTACCTTGATTCCAAAACTACACAAAGACCATGCAAGAAAAAAAAAACTACAGACCAATATTCCTCATGAACACAAATGCAAAAATCCTAAACAAAATATTAATCAAATTCAACAGTATAGAAATACAACGTATCCAGTAGGATTAATTCTAGGAATTCAAAGCTCATTCTACACTTGAAAATCAATCTACTATGCTATACTGATGGTCTAAAGAAGAAAAATTACATGATCATATCAAACAGTACAGAAGACGCATTTGAAAAAATGTAACCTCAATTCATGATTAAAAACCTGAGCAAACAAGGAATAGAAATGCTTTTCCCTTAAGATTGAGAAATCAAAGAGGTACTCTTCTAGCCACTCCTATTTAACTTCATAAATGGAAGTCCTGCCTGTGCAAGAAGACAAGAAAAAGAAACACACACAGATTTGAACACAAGATAGAAAACTGTCCTTCTAGTTTATTTGGCTGTCTACAGGGAAAATCCCAAGGAATTTACAAAAAGCTCCTAGAACTAATGAGTGAGTTTATCAAAGTTACATACCATACAAGGTCAAGGTATAAAACACAATCAAATTTCCACCTACTAGAAATTGATTTTTTTTTTAAATGCTATGTATAATATAGGAGCTATGGTGGTATAGTGCCTAAGGCATTTGACTGCTAACCAGAAGGCTGGTGGTTCAAACCCACCAGCCACTCCTCCAAAGGAAGATTGGGCAATTTACTTCCATAGTGATATCACCTCAGAAACCCAAGGAGGGATTGCTATGAGTAGGATCTGACTGAATGGCAGTGAGTTTGGTTTTTTTTGGTTTATCTAAAATATATACAAAAAGAGATAGGTATAAATTTAATATAACAGCTATAAATTTTAATATAACACATACAGGGATCTGTATGCTGAAACTACAAAATCAAAGAAGACCCATTTAAATGGAGCTAGATATCATGTTGATATATTGGAACACTCAACATCATAATGATGTCAATTCTCCTCAAATTGATCTATAACTTTAACACAATTCTAAATGAAAACCCTACCAGAAGTTTTTTAGATATAAACAAGCTGATTCCAAAAATTACACAGAAAACAAAGAACCTGAATACCAAAACCAATTTTGAGAAAGGATAATAATATTGGAGGAATCACACTATCCAATTTTAAGACTCACTATAAAGCTACAATGGGAGCGCTGGTGGCGTAGTGCCTAAGGCATTTGACTGCTAACCAGAAAGCTGGCAGTTCAAACCCACCAGCCACTCCTCTGAAGAAAGATTGGGCAATCTACTTTCGTAGTGATACTGCCTCAGAAACCCAAGGAGGGATCGCTATGAGTCGGATCCAACTCGACGGCAGTGAGTTTATAAAGCTACAATAATCAAGACACTGAAAAATCAGGGCAACTGATAGAAATAGATCAGGGGGAAAGAAGAGAGCTTAGAAATAAATCCACATAAAAATGACCAACTCGTTTTTTATAAATGTGCAAAAACATTTATAGAGAAATGTTTATTTACAGAGAAAGGAGAACCTTTCCAACAGAGAGTAATGTTACCTTATGTTAAACCCAAAGCATACGAACTTTACAAAACCATCCACTCTTTTTCACTACTATCATCACCTCCCAGTATAAACTATAATCATCTCTGCCCTGACTACTGCAATTGTCTCTTAACTGCTTCACCTTTATATACTGTTCTCCACATTATAAGCCAAATGATATTTTCAAAATACAAATCTGCCACCCTCTACTAAAACTTTTTAGTAGCTTCCCATTCCTCTTAGGATAAATTAAAAAACAGTCACTTGATATGATTTAAACCAAAAAAAAAAAAACCACACAACTCACTGCCATCAAGTCGATTTTGACTCATACTGACTCCCTTTGGGTTTCTGAGGCGATAAATCTTTACTGAAGTAAATTGCCCAGTCTTCATTCCGCACAGTAGCTGGTGGGTTTGAACTGCCAGCCCTCTGGTTAGCAGTCAAATGCCTTAGGTACCATGCTACCAGATCTCCTCTGATATGATTGACAAGGCCATAAATTGTCAGACTCTTACTACCTAACTCTCTAGCCTCATTTGCACTACATTCTTCCTTTCCCTCCATCTTCTACTCACCATTCTCCCTCCTACCAAGGGACCTTTGCATATATTTCCTCTATCTGATTGGCTCTTCACTTCCTCTTTTTTTAGTTCCTATTTACTCTCCAGATTTTGGTTCAATCTTTATTTCTTCAAGGAAGTCTAAGTAACTAGCTCAAATCCTTTTATTATAAGCTTCATAGCATTTATATTACATTTAAATGATTGGTGATATTTAAGTATGATTATTTGATAACTTCAGTTGCATGAACACAGGATACACTTCCATTTGTTCTCCCATTTGAATCCCCAGAGTGTAGCATAATAGGAGCTAAACAAATATTTGTTAAATGAGTAAATACATTAATTCCTCACAACCATCCTATGAGATATGTATAATTATTTTCTCCATCTCATAGATGGAAAAACTGAGGGTAAATTGTCCTAGGTCATACTGCTAGCATATAAAGAGCTGGCTTCCCTTCTGAGGACAAAATATTAATTATGTTCTACTGCCATTCAAAGAAGCCTGGGTAGTGCAAGTGCCTTGAGATCGGCTGCTAATGTAAAGGTTGGCAGTTCAAACCCACCCAATAGCCCTACAGAAGAAAGACCTGGCAAACTGCTTCCATAAAGATTACAGCCAAGAAAACCCTACAGTTCTACTCCGTAACATATGGGGTTGCCATGAAACATGGGCCAACTCGAAAGCAGTTAACAATAAAATATAACAAAACCCTAAACCAATCCTTGCCCATGTAGTCGTAAATCTTTATAATAAAGAAAATGTTTTAGTATTCATTAATTTCACAAATATATATAGAATACTTACTAAGTGTCAGTCACTTTGTTAAGTGTTGGGGTTACAGAATAAATGGGCATAGGTTGCTAGCCCTTACTGAAACAAAGATTAATTCCATAAATATTTACTGAGCACCTACAATATGCCATCTACTGTGCTAGGTAAGAAAGAGTCTAAAGGACAAATAAAACATTAAATAATAGTACCAAAGGAAAAGTTCAGTGTACTATGGCAACAAGCCATACAGAGATCTAAATCTAGCCTGTAATGTCAAGAGATTTCCTAAAAATGTGATGTGTAAGCTGAGACCTGAAGTGTAAGTATGCATTATGAAACCTGAAAGCAACGTAAAATAAAATATTATTATTATTTACATGAGTTTGTGCAGTGTAGTGCCTAAGGCATTTGACTGCTAACCAGAAGGCTGGTGGTTCAAATCCACCAGCCACTCCTCGGAAGGAAGATTGGGCAATGTACTTCCATAGTGATACCTCCTCGGAAACTCAAGGGGGGTCGCTGTGAGTCAGATCCGACTCGACGGCTTTGAGTTTGGTTTCTTTTTCTTTTTTACTACCACTAAGACAAAAAGCCAGAGTGGAACACATTCTTTGGACCCAAGAGCCCTGCACTGAGAACCTCCTAGACTTAGGGGAAAAGTGATGCCAAAACAAATGGGAATATCCAAGGAACACCAGATCCATAGATGTTAATATGAGACAAGAACATTCCCCCAAAACTGACAGAGAGAGAAAGCCTTCCTCTAAGCTAGAGCCCTGAATTTGGACTTCTAGCCCCCTACACAGTAAGAGAATAAATTTCTGTTTGTTAAAGCCATCCACCTGTGGTATTTCTGTTATACAGCACTAGATAACCAAGGCAGAATTTGGTCACTGTGAGTTGGAACTGACTCAACAGTAACTAACAACAACCACCTTTATAGAACAAAGTTTTCTGATCTCTGCTGTATACACTAAATCAATTAAGCCTTACTCTAACCAATTCATTAACCAAGATTTTTTCTGAACAACAACATACATACAGAATATATGCATACATATCTTTTTCAAAATTACAGCTTTGTGGCACAAAGGTATCAAAAGCATAGCATCCGAAAGTATCAATTTACAATCGGGTACTAATACACATATTTGATCTTAGTTTTAAATGTGCTGTCAACACATGTTCAAATAATACAAATACCTTCACTAACAAAAGTTCATTAACAAGGAGCCTGGAATTCACAGTGGCTAATTACTCAGCTATAACCAAAAGGTTGGTAGTTTAAACCACCAACCTTCTATGGGAAAAATATTTGGCAGTTTGCTCCCAAGAAGATAACAATCTTGGAAACCCAATGAGGTGGTGCCACACTGTCCTACAGGGTTGCTATTGGTTGCAATGGACTCAACAGGAATGAGTATATAACACAGCTAACAAGATGTACAAAAATTTATACAAGTAAAAATATGGTTTTACTTAAAACCAAATATAAAGTTGTTTATACGTAACCTGAAAATTTTAGCATAAAATAGGCACATGACTGAGAGCCTAAGTTAGTGGATTCAGTATTATTTTGAAAAGTAATTGCTATTATATTAATGAGAAACTATATACTTACCAACACTTTTTTCAAACCTTCAAGTTCTACTTCTTTGTTATTTTTAAACTTAGTCATCTCTTCTAAAACAAGCAAAAGAACATGAATATATTAAAAACTTGTTTAAAAGAATAAAAAAGAAGGAATAAATAAGAATATTATTTGAAAGGAAAGAATCAGAAGATATGAATTAATGCAACTTGAGCACCATAAAGTACAGAGGAAGTTTAAATCTATGCAAAATAATAATGAATAAACGTTAATAGTAGTATTTCTATAAAGGTAATATCACAGCCAAATGAGCCTAAAATGCATAAAAGAAAATAAGATTGGATCTGTTTATGTTTAGTATGAGGTCATCCAGCATGTGCCTTTGCCTTCAACTCGTCAATATTTAAACATCTGGCCTCTTAATCATCGTTCCAAACTTAAAAGTGATCCACCTTTCTGAAGCTAACTCTGGATTTCAACATTATCTCTTCTGAGACTTTAGCTGCTACATTACCAATATACACTGACTCTCTGTAAACGAATCTTTCATTTCCTCCTCTCTCATGTATCCTATTTGAATAGAAAACAAAAATATGTGATTGATCTTTCTGCCCTTTTCAGGCTATCAAACTCTTACCTTTTTTTTTTTGCAAATTCCTGTCTGTTACTGACATGATTCTTGTTATAGCCCCAATACAAAACTAATACTATCTCCATGATATTCATTAAATTATGTTCACAAAGATCACCAATCAATTATGATCACAAAGAGGTACAATTCTCAGTTCTCATCCCGTGGAGCACTGTGGCATTTGATACTATTAGTCACTTCCTACTTTTTTCCCCACTGATTTTCAAGACCTTACATTATTCTGATTTCCTGTTTCCTTTTCTCTAATCTGATCCTTTTTTTTTTTTTTTTTCTATTGACACCCTTCCTTCTTGTCACCCCAAATAATAATGCTTTACAAAACTTTTCTTTCTATACGTTCATGAATTCAACATTTGGCTAATGAATTAAAATTTTTTCCAGCCCTAAACTTTCACTTTTTTCTTCTTTTCACATATTTAACTGCCTATAAAGTTCCCAAATGACATCCAGCTATCACCTAAATATTCATCATATCTAAAATATTACCTTTCCTCATTGTTAAGAGTTACTACTTATTGGAAATATAATACTCTTCCTGAAAATATCTCATACTTTATAAATTATATATTTAAAAACTTACAATAAATGCCTGGAACTTTTAAGGAAAAATCAACCAAATATGAAATGCCAGCAGAGTCTGAAAGTAAACACTGTTGCATGCAAAAATTATTTAACCATAAAGTTTCATTTTCAGTAAAAGAAAATTAAATAAAAAAAAAAAAAGACAGTGGACTAAGCATGTATCTACCCTCTCATTTACCCCAATCACATAATTTTAGAAAGATGATACAAAAATAAAGAACAACAAGAAAACTACTGTTAACAAACCAGAAAGTTGAGAATCCTTAGGGGGTAAAATCCACATTAATTCATTAAGAATGAGGGCTACAGCAGTGAGAAAAAAGTTACAAAAGAAAGGCAAATCAAATAGAAGCCAAGAAAATACAGTAAGAAGTGAGCATGGGATTATAGATGGAACTGTGTCTCCCTAAAACCTGTACTGAAGTCTTGGTCCCTATACCTATGCATATAATCCATTTGGAAATAGAGTTTTCTCTGTTATGTTAATTACATCACACAAAAATAAGGTGAGCCCTACATCTAATCCCTTTGAGTCATAAAAGGAGTAGACTAGACATAGAGGCCCTGAGGTCAGACGCCATATGAAGACATATACACAGAACAGATGCATCTACCAGTCCAGAAACTCCAAGGATTGCCAGTAGCTACTAGAAGCTGAAACAGAAAAAGAACTTCCCTATAGAGCTATACCCTGAATTCAGACTTCTGGCCATCTGAACTGTGAGAAAAATTAATTTCTGTTCTTTAAAGGCATCCTTATTTATAGTATTATTTGTTACAGCAGCACTGCATAACAAAGACAAAAGGTACATGGCTTGATGATTAATCTGACAACTAGAAATTGTATCCCATTACGTTCCTTATGTTCATCTTCTGTTAAGGTAAAAGAATGTGCTTGAAACTCAAAACCCAGGAAAGAGAAATGTGGACTTGAACTGTTCTGTTGTTGTTGTTGTTGTTGTTGTTGTTATGTGCCATCGAGTTGGATCCAACTCATAGCGACCCCTCCTTGGGTTGCCAAGGCAGTATCACTACGGAAGTAGATTGCCCAACTTCCTTCCGAGGAGGGTGGGTTTGAACCGCCAGCCTTCTGGTTAGCAGTCAAGTGCCTTAGGCACTATGCTACCAGAGCTCCTATGAACTGTTCTAGGTCTGAGGAAATGAAGGAAAGGGGACATATTCAAAAATATCTAAGAGTTAGAAACTCTTAAATTAGTTAAATTTTATGAGTTACATATTAAGAGTTGAAAAGAACAGCACTGATAACAAATTACAAGCAATGTATAAGGGAGGAAGAAGGTTACAAAATAATAACTTCCAAAATTTCTGGTTTTGAGAACTATATGATAGCCAGAGATGTAAGCAAACTACTGCTAAATACCTATGTCATTGTTAACGCTACTCTCCTACACATAACATTTGGCACCCTGCATCACCTTGCATCATCCTCTATAACAATCCAAAACCTCATTGTCCTTTAAAGTTTAATTTTAAAATCTATCTCTTTCATGATGCTTTTTCCAACTCTGCAGGTCACATTGGTATCTTTGGCTTCCTCTTGTTGTCAGCAATAAGGAAGTTCCATCAATAAGAAATTTGTGAGCATTCACCCCCACTATGTAAATATGCATAAAATGTAAATACATATTTATATATTATTTCATATATATAATACACTGTGATAGTATTTACTGTAAAACATAAAAAATGGAAATAGAAGCTCTGATCTTTTGTTCCCTTACTGTAATAGAATTCTTGCTCACTCACTCATTTTAGACACTATTACTCTAATGGAAATTTGTTCAAATTCTGTCCCATAATAATTAGAGATTTCACAAAAATCTCTTAAAAGCAAGGTATTTTACTTTTTGTATATGTTCCCACAGCACTTAAGATAATGCTAAGAAACACACAAAATACTATTTCACAGCTCTAGAATTCCTATTCAAATTTCTTATATCTGATTGCTCTATTAGGAAAAAAACAAATTATTATTGGATTTTTAATATGACAAATAACAGCCACTTAATACTTTACTGACTTGATACAAATAAATGTTCATTAAATATATTTGAGGGACCAAAATTATTTCTTAATCTACAACATTGCAAGTAGAATGCAATAATTTAAAATAATACTTTATGCTGGTAAAGAAGCTCTAGTGGCGTAGTGCCTAAGGCATATGACTGCTAACCAGAAGGCTGGAGGCTCAAACCCACCCGCCACTCCTCAGAAGGAAGACTGGGCACTCTACTTCCATAGTGATAAACCAAAACCGAACTCACTGCTGTGGAGTCAGATCCAACTCACAGAGGCCCCTCCTTGGGTTTCCAAGGCGGTATCACTACAGAAGTAGATACTCCTTCTGAATTTAGGTGTATCACATAGTAATACTGCCTCAGAAACCTAAGGAGGAGTCGCTATGAGTCAGATCCGACCCAAGTTTGTGGGTTTGGTTTTGGGTTTTGGGTTTTTTTTTTTCACGCCAGTAAGGAGATTTAAGGAAACTGGATGAGGACTATTATTTACAACCTTTCTAATATAAAGTAATATTAATAAAAATATTTACCATCGAGTAGTATAATTTTGGATTCTTACAGATTAGTCTACAATGGAAAATTAAGCATTGCAAAAGGAAAAGCATAATGATTCAAAAGTTCAACCAAATATAATAAATATTTGTAGAATGTTTTCCAAGTATTTCAGATACTAGGCGATCTTAGTTGCAACTTTTTAATTAAACAAGCTCAGATTAAAGTTTACAGAAAGCTATGGAGATATTCTGGGAAAATAACTGCCAATTAATGATTTTTTATTAATTTATAAGAATAATTATTTTCACTGGAATAATTAGAAAAAATATATTTTGTACTTATTGAATTTCTACATTTTTTATGAAGCTCAGAATTTGTAACTAAAAAACAAACTGCCATCAAGTCAATTCCAACTTATAGCAACACTGTAAGACAGAGTAGAACTACCCCATAGGGTTTCCAAGGTTATAAATCTTTATGGAAGCAAACAGCCTCATCTTTCTTCTGGTGCTGGGTTCAAACTGCCAACATTTTGGTTAGCAGCTGAATGTTTTAACCACTGTTCCATCAAAGCTCCTTAGAATTTGCTAACTAAATGGCCATAAGTTCAAAAAAATAACTACAAAACTTCTCTCTCTTTTGGCCATACAAGTTGTTGAATACAAGTACAGATTTTCCTATAAAGAGTTCATAATCCAAATATGGTTAAGCAAAGAAATTTCAAAATTCAATTATAAAATATAACAGTCATTTCTCACTAAGGCCTCTAAATCATAAATAAGGAAAACAGACTTCAGACATCCCTTCAGCTCCTTGTACATCTATGTGTCTATAGTCTTTCTTTAGGTTTAAATTTTCTATCTTCAAAAAATCAAACAAAATTATTGAATAACGACTATTAGCGAATGGAGTTGCTATAAGTAAAATACTGGCTCAAGGGTACCCAACAATTCTGAAATATTTTTTATTTTTATAATTAGCTATTATCAAAGTACATGTGCTATTTGCTAAATCTTACCTAATTCAGCTGATTTCTTCTGAAGCTCCACAGTAAGTATTTTCAATTGATCTTCATTGTTTTCCACTCTTATATTAATTTAAAAATGTAAAATATTCCTTTAGTTAATGCAATTTAGTAATTGATACATCTTATTACAGATTCATCCAATTAATTACTAAGCATTTATTTAGTACATTACTCTGTGCCAGACAGTATGATATTTTAAAATATAAAAGGTGCTACCATTTTAAATACATAATTATATGTTAATTACATCCATTTAAAGCTTATAGACATAATTTTGCCTCTTAACTACTGATGATAATCAAATTAGTACATTCTAGAATTCTGAAAGAGACTGAATATATACCTACTATTAGATTGAATTCTGCCTTAAGAACAACATAAATATGAGAACTTGTACAATTCACTTAATTCTCTGACTTTCTATTTACTTGTCTATAACACTGAGGTAACTGGGAAAGGTTGCTTACAATTTTAAAGTTTGAAAATCACCAGGACAGACCAATCAAGGATTCACAAAATTAGAGGTAGTAGCTTTTCTGACTTCACCATTTCAACATGCCAACCAATGGAGAAGAAATACTGCTAGGCCCAGGCCATGATGCCAGAAAGAAACTTGTTCCTCTCCCTTCATGAGAGCTATCAGATTTAATTAGTCCTATGCTAATGGAGTAAAAATAAAATAAAGCTATTCTCAAAACTTTATGGGAGTATTTCCTTACTATAAAGTAGTAAAAACAGAACAAGTCTTTAGTGCTCAAGTTTTAGACAAAACTTGACATTTAGATATCATTTAGAGGAAACGCAATGTTTATTTTACGTATAGTTAGTTATATTCATTAATTCATTCATCTATTCATTCAGTAAAGATTTGAGCACCTACCCTATGCTAGGCTTGTACCTAAATTCAGAAACAGAAAATGGGTTCTAGACTCCAGTGAAATAATCCCATAGCCTAAGAAATTATTTCTATAAAGCTAATAATAACCACCACCTGTCTTCCACTTTGTCATACTGTTGTGGCTTGCATGTTGCTGTGATATTAGAAGCTATGCTACTGGTATTTCAAATACCAACAGGGTCACCCATGGTGGACAGGTTTCAGCAGAATTCCAGACTAAGATAGCATAGAAAGAAAGGCCTGGCAACCTACTTACAAAAATTAGCCAATGAAAACTTTATGGATCACAACAGAACACTGCTTGATTTGCTTGCTTTGGACACATATAAGAAGGGAAGAATCCATCACTGGAGGAGGACATCATGTTTGGTAAAGTAGGAGGCTAGCAAGCAAGGACAGGGAGACTCTCAGCATGATGGACTGGCACAACAGCACCAATGATGGACTCCAACATGCCAGCAATCACAGATACAAAAAAGGACTGAGTATCATTTCGCTCTGTTGTACATAAGGTTGCCATGAGTCAGTCAACTCAACAGCTTCTGCCTATCTATCTAACAATAATCTGCAATGTAATTAAATATGTTATATCACTGTATCAGCATTATGAACCTTTCTACACAGCTTGATTCTAAGCAAAGATTACATGGGATCTGTCTTAGGGAATAAATCAAAACCAGTAGCAGTAGAGTGATTGTGACCCAGGGCAAAGCCATGTTTGTCTGAGAACTGCATTCCACAGGGTTTTCAATGGCCAATTTTTAAGAAGTAGATCTCCAGGCTTTTCTTCTGAGAAGCCTCTAGATGGACTCCAACCTTCGGTCTCAGTTAGCAGTCAAGCTCGTTACCTATTAACCCAGGGACTCTGTCTTACAGAATATCTGCTGTTAAGTCTTTTCCTAGCATACCTGCCTACCCAATACAAACTGTTTTTAAAAATATATTTTATTGAAATAGAATTTAGGTACACTGAACTACTCAAAACTTAAGTGACATAGCTCAATGCATTTTTTTTTTCAGTGTTCCCTCCCTTCCCTTCCCACCTCTGGTAACCAACAGAGAAAGTTTCCTTCCATATATAAACCATTCCTTGACTTTTTACAATAATGAACTAATACTATATTTGTCCTTCTGTGATTGATTTATTTTACTCAGCATAATGTCCTCCAAGTTCATCCATGTTATGTGGTGTTTTGCAGATTCTACATTATTCTTTAGTGTTGCAAAGTACTCCATTGTCCAATACAAACTTTTTAAATCTATTCCCCCCGTCATGCACTGAATGGTATCCCCAAAAATATATGCAACTTGTCTTAGGTCATGACTTCCGGTATTGTGTGGTTATCCTCCATTTTGTGATCTGATTATCCTCTATTTTGTGACATACTGTAAAACCTAGCCTCCATGTCTATAGTTATAGTCCCATTTGAGAATCAGCTGTCCTTTATGTTAATGAGGCAAGATTAGGTCATGTTCTATGTATAGGGTTAGTAGACAACGTTTCTACATGCCTATTTGTGCTCTGAGAATGTCCAGGTATATAGTAGAGCTGACAAGGGGCAAGGTTATGGTAGCTTCTTGGCCATAGCTAGCTACCCAGATGGAGTAAGTAGTTGGACCTACGGGCTCAGGACCACGGTCACAGGGGATATCAAGCTCAACCGGCACAACATACTACACAAAAACACTGTTCTACATCCTACTTTGGTGAATAGTGACTGGTGTCTTAAAAGCTTATAAGTGATTGTGGTAAACTGTGGTAAATGTCATGAGACAAAGTGTATATGAACTGCTATATGGAAAGTGATGCTCTATAAATTTTCACCCAAGTCATAATAAAAAGAAAAAAAAAAAAGCTTGCAAGTGGCCATCTAGATGCAACAGTGGGTTTCTCCTCATCCAGAGCAAAGAAGAATGAAGAAAACGAAAGATACATGGAAACAGTTAGTCCAAGGGACCTGTACACCATGCGATCCTCAGTCTATATGACCATAAGACCAGAAGAACTAGATGGTGCCTGGCTACCACTGTCAAACACTCAGAGGGCGATTAGTGCAGAAGTTCCTGGATAGAGTAGGAGAACAATATGGAACAAAACTCAAAATCATTAAAAAAAAAAAAAAGATAAGGTTTGCTGGTCTGATAGAGCCTGGTGAGACCTCTGCGAGTATGGTTCCTAGTTACCTTTCAGGTCTGGAATTGAACTCACTCCTGTGGCTTCCAGCCAAACAACAGACATATGGGGTGAACATTTACATCAGGTAGATACACTCCTTGGAGTGATCAATCATGGGAGAACAGAAACGTACCGTTTGCACAGGGAGACAGCTCGGGGGGTGGGAGTGCATGGGAGGGACAGGAACAGGGAAGAGGTAACTGTGGGGAGGAAGTTGGAAGACAGCTGTTGCATTGTGGGGAATTGCAGTCAATGTCATGAGACAAAATGTATATGAACTGCTGTATGGAAAATGAATTTGCTCTGTAAACTTTCACCTATATCATAATAAAATTTTTAAAAATAATAAAAGGTTAGGTCGTGTTAATGAGGATTAGTGTGGGATATGTATCGAGTCACCACCCCCCCCCTTCATCACCATACCAGAGATAAAAGCAAAGAGAAACAAGCAGAGAGGGATTTTATTACCAAGAAATAAGAGCTGGGAGCAGCACACATCCTTTGGACCCAGGGTCTCTACATTGAGAAGCTCGTAGACCCAGAGGAAGACTGAGGCAGAGACCATTCCCCAGAGCTGACAGAGAGAGAAAAAGACTTCCCCTAGAGCTGGAATCCTGAATTCAAACTTCCAGCCCCCTAAACTATGAGAGAATAAATTTCTGCTTGTTAAAGCTATCCACTTATGGTATTTCTATTATATATAGCAGCACTAGCAGCACTAGATAAAGAAGGCACAACCATATATATGAAAAAGAGACTTAAAAGTTGTTACAGAAATTACAAATCATTGACAAGGAGTAGAAAATAATAATGAATATTAGAAATAAATTATTTTTATTCAACTATATAATAAATATTTTTACCTTTGCTGTTCTGTTGTCAGTAATTCTTTTAAGTTGCAGATAGCAGTTTTAAGTTCAGTAACAACAAATGAATGAGCAGCTTTAGCATTATTGAATTCTTCCATTTGAGCTTCTTTTTCTCCAGTGAGTTGATAGATTGTTTTTGTTGCTCTCTGTAAATCTTCCTCCAAAACTTTTTGAGCACTCTAAATGAAATAAAATACAAAACAAAACCATCATCCAAAGGCTTAAAGAAAAAAAGCTGAATTCATCTACTTCTGTAAATGTGCTGTCCCCTCACTTCAGCCCTTACCAAGTCAATCTGGAATGCCCACCGACTACTTTTATTTCAACTGACCATTCCTCCAGAGCCCACACACAGTCCCAACTCCTCCACGGCATCTTCTTAGCCAATCCACCCATAAAGTTCTTTCAGTTCTTAGATTGCCTGAATCATCCTGTTGGTATATAGCATAGTCTTATTTTTTTAACTATACTTTTAGCTGTTTTTTACAGTGCCCCTAATTAAACTCTAAGCATTTTGTAGACTATGATTGTGTCTACTCTATTTGAAGCTCCAGGTCCTTATACATTGTATTAGTACTCAATAAATATTTCTTGACTGTTTGATAGGATGAGACTTATTACACGCTAATCAGTTTTAAATCTTACCACACTTCTTTGCAAAGACATTTTCATATCTTCTAATTCTGCCATCAAACAATCCTGTTTCTCATTTGATTCTTTTAAGCTTTCATTTTGTAATTCTAAAGGAGAAAGTTACAAATAAGGTAGTGCTTGATAGAAAATACATACCCAGAAAACATTCTTATTCACAACAATTACACTTTCATCCATTCCAAAGAAAACCAAACCCACTGCCATTGAGTAGATTCCGACACATGGCAACGCCATTAGATTTCTGAGGCAGTAATCTTTACAGAAATAGATTGCCCTGTCTCACTTCTGCAGAGTGGCTGGTGGGTTTGAACTGCCAACTTTCTGGTTAGTAGGCAAATGCCTTAGGATAAAGCAAATATAGATGCAAGATTGTTATCTCCCAAATGCTCAAGGATGAATATATAAGGATTTTTCAGTACAATATTTTTATAATAGCAAAACACTGGAAACAATGTAAATATCCTACAAGAGAGATAAAATATGGTGGTATACACATTGGTATATCATGTAGCCACTGAAAATGATGATACAGACCTTATTTATTGATCGCTAATTTGGGCAGATATTCAAAAAACAGATTATTATAGAATATGGACAGGTATTATAAAATAAAAAGAGCAGGTTAAAAATAGTATCTATGTAAACAATAGGGGCTCAGTTAGCATAGTGCCTAAGGCACTCGACTGCTAACCAGAAGGCTGGCGGTTCAAATCCACCAGCCACTCCTCAGAAGGAAGATAGGGCAATCTACTTCCACAGAGATACTGCCTCGGAAACCTAAGGAGGGGTCGCTATGAGTTGGGTCCGACTCAACAGCACATAACAATAACAACAACAACATGTAAACAATGCATATAATATATTAAAAGTAATTTATCTCCTAATAACAAAATTAGTCATGATTTAATTTTCATTTTTGCCTACTTTGATTTTAAAAGTTTTAGAAAATGTTACATTACTTAAGATACTAAATAATCTTTTGATACCACTTAATAGCTAATACTGTCTAATTCCTTACTGAGCACCAACTATTAAACTATGCATTCATTTTTAAATCTCATAAAAATATTAAATTTCTGTTAAGGGTGATGATATAATTTGGAACAAATAATGGTGATGGTTGAACATGTTGAACATAAGTATCACTGAACATACATGAGAATGAAAGAAGCAATAGGTTTTAATCTAGGATGACTGATATGAACACTAATGGAAAAATCCAGACCCTTTCAAAACACAATCCTATTTTAAAGAATCTTTATCAACAAGGGAGAAAATAAATTAAATATTCAGAATTTTCTTCTTTTTTAAAAAAAAAAAAAATTTTAATGATTGATACCCTTTAGTTACAAGTCCTGGCAAGTAACAAAATAAATTAGGTAGTAACATGCAAACATTAAGAAGAAAAACAAAAATTATTTGATCATGATTAATTTAAATGAATAGTTTTAGGCAGGTTAAAACGATCTGTGGAAGATGAGTTATCTTTCTAAAAACAGCTATACAGGCCAGGAGGTGGAAGGATCCAAAAACAAGGAAGACTTAAAGGAGCTAAGATTCTGAAGAGAACTACTGAGAAGTAAACTGACAAAGTGCACGTGACATTTGCTAATTCTGGGACCAAGAGGCCAAGATGCTAGCATGAATCAGGCAAAAGTCTGCCACTGAGAAACAGAGAAATCAACATAGCTTTGGAGTCTTGATGAGTTAAGAGTAACAAAACTAGAGACCTGAAAAACTTCATACACTCATCTAGTTTCCCTTCCTTAAACTCACCCCTCAACTGGTTTAATGTAACCAGCCCCATCACCCCCAATCTTTCCCCAGCAGATAAATGATAACATCATCTGCAGCCTCTAACTTTTCTTCTAACAATGTGCAGAATTTCACCAAAAATTACTGGACACACCAAAAGATAAGAACAAATGACCAAAGAGTAAGATCAAAACAAATAGAAACAAATCAAGAAGTAAGGCAGATATTGAAGTAAACAGAGAATAAATTCAAAAGATCTATGATTAAAAAAAGACCAGGATTACCGATCTGCTAGAGACTGGGACCCTAGTCACCCTTCAGGCCTGGAGTTGAACTCACTCCAGTGGCTTAGCTTTCAGCCAAACAACAGATAGGTCTACAAGGTGACCAATTACACCAGCTAAGTACACCCCTGAGAACAATCAATCATGGGAGATCAGAAGGGCAGCATTTGTGCAAGGAGAAAGCTCAGAGGGCAGGAACACATTGGAAACAAGGACACAGGGAAAAGGTAACCAGAGAAAGAAAGTGGGACGAGAGCTGTTGCAAAGTGGGGAAATGCAATTGATGCCAGGAAACAAAATGTGTATGGAAGATGGCAGAATAGGCGGACAAGCTACATAGAATTTCTTCAACAAAGAAAAGAGAAACCAACTGACACAGATACAGAAGATAATCCTGGAGCCCTGAGCTTTGAAAGGAAGGATACAGAAGTGGATTAAACACCAACTAGTAGAAGAACCTGAATGAAAACAGTGAGTAAGGAGATACATGGAGCCATGAACTGTCAGCTATCCTGATGGCACAGAGAGCCTGAATATTTCCAAGTGGTGTTAAGACCTGAGAATTAGCCTAAAAATCAGCCGTGTTCACCAAGGGCTACATGGACAACTGTACTAATGGCTGATGAATAAAAAAAAGGAACAGCAAAGAAGGAGAAAAACTGAGCTGTGGACTTTTGTCTGTGCAGAGGACACAGCCATTTTGAATATTTACAAGCAGTGACCACTTTGGATATTTAAAGCAGCAGCATTCTCATTCAGATCCCAGAGATCTATGAATAGGCTCTGCTTGTCAAGGACAACACAGATATACGGGAGGTTGACAACTGGAAAGGAGACAGGTGGTGAGCGCATAAGTGTTGCCAACTAGCAAATAGAGGAAAACAGTACCCTATTTACTCAGATACATCCAAAGAAAACAAAAATCTTGGGTAAATCACCCCAACATACAATCACCAATTAAATATAAACATAAAAACATCACAATGTCTTGGAGACAATAGACTATCACAGTCTACACAAAGAAGCAAGATAAAGCAGGAGAAATAGGGGACCAGAATACAGACCCAGCACACATCCCTGAGAAAGAAGCAGCACTGGAACTACCTGATACAGAATTCAAAAGAATTATATTTAGGTACCTTCAATGGATTGAAAGACAGATCAAGAAAACCCTAGAATAATTTCAAAAGACAATACAAGAACAAAATGGAAAAATAAATGAAAAATTAGAAATGATACAAATTCTACAGACAGAAATCCAGAAGATCAATACTAAATTTTCAGAAATAGATAACACATTGAATGGCCAAAGGAGTAGAATTGAATCAATGGAAGACAGAATTAGTGAGATTTAAGACAAATGCCTCAATACTTCTTTGGAAAAGGATGAATCAGAAAAAAGATCAAAACAAAATGAAGGAAGTCTGAGAGTCATGTGGCATACCATCAAAAAGAATAACCTACATGTAATTAGAATGCCAGAACAGGAAGAGACAAATAAAACCACAGAGAAAACTGTTGAAGATTTGTTGGAAGAGAATTTCCCTGATATGATGAAAGACGAGAATACATCATTCAAGAAATCCAATGAACCCCAGACAGGATAAACCCCAAAAGAAAATCACCAATACATATCATCATCAAACTCACCAAAACCAAAGACAAAGAAAGAATCCTGCAAGCATCATGGAAAAAACAAAAAGTTACCTACAAAGGGCAACCAGTAAGACTAAGCTCTGAGTTCTCTGCAGAAACCATGCAGGTGAGAAGGCAATGGTATAGTATATAAAACCCTGAAATAAGGAAATTTCCAGCCAAGAATCATATACCCAGCAAAACTGTCCCCCAAATATGATGTTGAAATTAGGACATTTCCAGATAAGCAGAAATTAAAGGGATTTGTTAAAATGAGACCAACCTTACAAGAGATGCTAAAGAGAGTTCTTTGGACAGAGAACCAACAACAACCAACCATTAACACACATGATAACAAAACCCAGAAACCAAACCAGTTATGGAAGTATCCAAAGTAAATAAGCTTACAAGATCATAAACAGGGAACCAGAGCCATCAATTGGCAAATGAGGACAACTACAAACCAAAAACAGGGAAAATGTTGTGTAGTTACAGAACTTCTAAATGATGAGGAAGTCACAACAATTACAAGACAGAATGGACTGTTCTAAACTTGGGAAGAAAACTATAAATCACAGGGTAACCTCAAAGAAAAATGATGAAACTTAATATCAAAATTTAAAAAAGGACCAGCACAAATATTTAGTAAATACTAAAACAATAGCAACAAAGGAAATGATAACAGAATTCATAAACAAAATTAGCTCAGCACAGAAAATCATAGGAAGATGGGATGTTTGAAAAACAGTACAAATGTTTTAAGATCCCGTGGTGCAGTAAATTACTTAATACAGCCCTTCCAGCCATAGGAGCCCTGCTGGTGTAGTGCCTAAGGCATATGACTGCTAACCAGAAGGTGGGCGGTTCAAACCCACCAGCCACTCTGCAGAAGGAAGACTGAGCAATCTACTCCCATAAAGATTTACCACCTCAGAAACCCAAGGGGGGCCTCTATTAGTCAGAATTGACTCGATGGCAGTGAGTTTGGTTTGGTTTGGTTTGAGCCATAGTCTTTGTAACTTCTACCAAATTACTGAGTGGGATCTAGGGAAATGTGAGATGCTTATGGCCTACCAAGGGGACTGGGTAGTTTGTTAATAATGTAAATAAGGTACATGGCACCGTTTTGGGGTTGGGACCATGAAAATAAAAGTATATGGAACCTTAATTTGGAGACTGGTCAGTTTTGCCATCCCACTAGTCTTGAAATGAGCCATCACTATCATCAAGAAAGAAGAGCCAGGAATGGAGCATGCCCTTTGAACCAGAGATCTCTGGGCTACCTCCCCAATCCAAGAGATACACTGGTGACACCAGAGAGGCTAGAAATGAGGAAAACCAACACAGAGAAATAGAGGCAATAGAGGCATCAGAACCAAGAGACTGGCACAAGACAAGAGCAGTGGGCTTCCTGGCCTCAGCCACACAATGAGAAAACTGAGTACTTTTGGGCAACAGCAGAGTGGGGTGCCTTTCTGGACACCTACTGGCAGAAATAAAAGATCTTTGTAACACTTGCCAGAGTAGAGCAGAGAGCAGGTCAAGTGACTGAGGGCCAAAGAGAGGTATGCTGCCTACATGGTAAAGGGTGCTGTCCTGATGGAAGAACTGTATCTTGAGCATTCCTGATCCTTAATTGTAACCTGTTACTCCCCTAATAAACTCCACAATCCTGAGTTTTGTATGTGAGTTCTGTGTGACCACTGCAGCCCAATTATCAAACCCAGCAAAGAAGTAGAGTGTCATGGGAGGAAGAGTTAGTGTCAGAACTGGTAAAAAGGTTGGAGAGTGGAGTTAAGTCTGATCTGTTTCACTCAGGCTGATCTTGATCTCCCCCCTCTGCACCCTGTGAAGTTAGAGGAGGTCAGATGTACCCCTCACATTGTTTTTACAGGGCTCTTACGATGTTCTCGAAGGTATGTGATGTTTCACAACGTGTATTATATCTTCTAAGTGCCCTGCCATTTCAACAAGTTTGAAAACCATTTAATACTGAGATAAAATCTAAATGTAACAACATTCAAGGTTCTTAATAATCTTATGTAAATACTATTAAATAGTCTCTTCTGCCTGAGTTCGAACATAGCCATGTTAGTCAGTTTACCCAATATATGTAAGTTGCACACTTCCATGTCTTGTGCAAACATTACCTTCTGCCTACACTGTGTCTCCTTCAATTTATTGTCTAGTGAATTTTTTACAATTTAAGGTAAAAGAAGCTCTGGTGGTACAATGGTTAAGGAATTTGGCCTCTAACCAGAAGGTGTGTGGTTCAAACCTACCAGCTGCTCTGTGAGAGGAAGATGAGGCAATCTACTTCCAAAATATCTATAGCCTTGGAAACCCAATCATTCACTATGAGTCAAAACTGACTTGATAACAGTGGGTTTGCTTTTTGTTTTTTTCCTTTAAGGTCCAATTCAACAAAGAGTTCTTTAATGCCTTTCCAAATGTCTTACTTGAGGAAAGATTAATGATTCTGTGCATACTTTCCAATAGCATTTATTTATAAAACATTTACCAACTACCTAATATGTGCCCTGATGCCATGCTCTTCTTCATATAGCCCAGCTTCTCAGATTATTTGCTCATCTTACCGATAGAGTTAAGTATGGTGAAATGATAAGACCTTCACACACACCTTTCCTGATTTAAAAACATGTAGTATCCTCTTGTCCTTTCAAACAACTGCCTCCTGGTCTCTGTACACATTCCACATGAGCACAATTAAATGTTCTGGAATTCCCATTCTTCACAGTGTTACCCATAATTTGTTATGATCCACACAGTCAAATGCCTCTGCATAATAATAATCTGAAAAGCTGGACTATATGGAGAAGAACACGGCATCAGGATTGGAGAAAGACTCATTAAAAGCCTGCTATATGCAGATGACACGCCTAACTTGTTTACTTTGTTGAAAGTGAAGGCTGTGGTTTGTCTATTTCTATAAAAAGCCTTGATTTTGATAGGACTATTTTAAACTTATAGATCAGAAGATCAAAGACTCTAGCCTCAGTATGGATTACAGCTCAACATAAAGAAAACAAACATCTCACAACTATAACTGACCAATGAGCAACATCATGATAAATGTAGAGAAGTTGTCAAGGATTTCATTTTATTTGGCTCCACAATCAACCCCCATGGAAATAGAAGTCAAGAAATCAATGACATACTGCTTGGGCAAATCTGCTCCAAAGGACCTCTTTACAATGTTGAAAAGCAAAGATGTCATTCTGAGGACTAAGGTGTGTGTGACCTAAGCCATGGCACTTTCAATTGCCTCATATGCATTCAAAAGTTATGACAATGAATAAGGAAGACCAAAGAATAATTGATTACTTTGAATCGTGGCACTGTTGAAGAATATTGAATATACCATGGACTACAGAAGAACAAACAAATCTATCTTGGAAGAAGCACAGCCAGAATGCTACCTAGAACTAAGGATGGCAAGACTTCGCCTCATGTACTTTGGACATGTTATTGGGAAAGATTAGCCCCAGGAGAAGGACAGCATGCTTGGTACAGTAGAGGGTCAGTGAAAAAGGGGAGGACTCTCAATGACATGAATTGAAACAGTGGTTGCAACAATGGGTTCAAGCATAGTAATGACTGTGAGGATGGTGCAGGATCTGACAGTGTTTCATTGTGTTGTACAGAGTCACTGTGAGTTGGAACTGACTTGATGGCACCTAACAACAGCAACAGGGGAGCTCTGGTAGCATAGTGCCTAAGGCATTTGACTGCGAATCAGAAGGCTGACGGTTCAAACCCACTAGCCAGTCCTCAGAATCTACTTCCATAGGGATACTGCTCCAGAAACCCAAGGCAGGGTCGCTATGAGTTGGTCCAACTTGACGGCAGTGAGGGGGAGGGAAACAACAACATGTGCCTGACACTATTCTAGGCACTTGGAATACATCAGGAAACAAAAATATGAAGCTTTTGTCTTCACGGAACACTCTGTTGAAATGTGAGAAAAGTTGATGGCAGGAAAAAGAAGCATAAGTACTTTGAAAAAACTCCACAAGTGACTCTATTATACTTTCCTCCAATTAATTAGTCTAAGCCAAGTTGAGAATTAAAACACTACAAAGCATTACATTGCTGTACTTCTTATATAAATTCTTACTTGTTTTTTCCTCTAATTGATTAACTTTATCTCTGGATTCTTGTAGTAGAAATGTTAAATCTTTCATTATCTTTTCAGTATCAGTGTTTTGGATCAATAGTAGTGACACCTATAATGAAATATTTAAGTAATACATTATTAAATATGGCAGCTTCATTAATTCAAATAGTGAAATATCAAATCTTTAGTTACACTGATACAGACATCAGTTCATATAAATGGTAATCATGCTTCTTTCTTTAAAGTCATAATTTCATTAAAGATAGTAAATAAAATCAGCTATAACATTATAATTTGTATTTGTCAAAGAAAGATATGAGCTAAATAATCTCCTATGGACGACAATTACACTTAAAATAAAAAACTGGATGAAAAATTAAATCATGTAAAAAATTAGCAAGTAAGTTGATAAAATGTCATAAGCCACACAGCTCAGGTTATATTATTTTTTCCATTTAACTCAGTAAGGGGCTAAAAAAAAATATTTCAGAGAAAGTTTCTTGATGGCTCTTTAGTAGAAATACAGATAATTCAATGATGCTTAATTACAACCCTTGAATTCCATATTCTCAGTTCACAAACGTGAATATTCAGAGTTTAAGTGATGAACAACTGTCAAGTAGACACTGGTTACTCAGTAACTAACATCTAGTAACTAATAATTATTCTCCATAAAAGATGACAAATGAAAGGCATCTTTGGAAGAAAATTAGTCAGTAGAAAACTTACTTAGAAATTCTTGTAGAAAAGCACACCCATTTAAACAGCTCTTACTGAAAAGAAATTCTCTATTTTGGAAAATACTTCTCTTTAACCAAAATTCAGCATGTGTAAACACATTTTTGAAGGGTATAAATAAAATTATGCATCCATTCTTTTAGGAAATAAGTCTTTTAGCATTATTATGTGTCAGGCACTGTTCTAGGCACTACAGAAGCAGCAGTGGGCTAAACAGACCAAGAAAAAAATACCTGTCCTCATGGAAGTTACATTCTAATAGAAGAGGAAAACAATAAACAAGGTAACCAAAATATTTATTATGTTATATATTGACACATAAGGAGAAAAATAATGAAAGAAAGGGAGTGTTAAAATTTAATGCAAGGGAAGTAGGGAAGATTTCACTGAAAAGGTGACATAAAAGCAAAGACTAAAAGTGAAAGACACAAGCCATGAAGTTATTGGAGAAAAGAGCATTCCAGGCAGAAGAACAGTAAGCATAATAAAGACCCTGAGTAAGGGAGCTCTGGTGGCATAGTGCCTAAGGCATTTGACTACTAACCAGAAGGCTGGTGGTTCAAACCTACCAGCCACTCCTTGGAAGGAAGACTGGGCAATCGAATTCCATAGAGATACCACCTCAGAAACCCAAGGTGGGGTTGCTATGAGTCAGAATCAGCTCGATGGCAGTGGGTTAGGCTTTTTTTTTTTTTTTTTTTTAAGGACCATGCTTGGCCTATCTAAGGAATAGTAAGGAGACTTCTGTGCCTAGAATACAGTCAGTGATAGGGAGTATAGTATGGGACTATTGTAAGTACTTTGGCCTTAACTCTTAGTAAAATGGTAAGCCACTGGATGGTTCTAAAAGAGCAGTGACATTAAAAGAGCAGTGACATTATTGACTTAAAATTTTAACAGGATCATTATACCTAGAAAACCCAAGAGATTCAATCAAAAAACTACTGGAACTAATTGAGGGATTTAGCAACGTCGCAGGATATAAGATCAACATCCAAAAATCAGTTGGATTCCTCTACACCAGCAAAGACATTGCTGAAAAAGAAGTAAGAAAATCAATACCGTTCTCAATAGCTACCAAAAAAATAAAATACTTGGGAATAAATCTTACCAGAGACACAAAAGACCTCTACAAAGAAAACTATAAAAAGCTACTTCAAGAAACCATAAAAACCTAAATAAATGGAAAAACATCCCATGCTCATGGATAGGAAGACTGAACATTGTGAAAATGTCAGTTCTACCCAAAGCAATCTATACATTCAATGCAATCCCAATCCAGATCCCATCAACATTCTTTAGGGATATGGAAAAAATGATCACTAACTTTATATGGAAAGGAAAAAGACCTCGGATAAGCATAGCACTACTGAAGAAGAAAAACAAAGTGGGAGGTCTCACATTGCCGGATCTCAAAACCTACTATACAGCCACAGTAGTCAAAACTGCCTGGTATTGGTTCAATGACAGATACATAGACCAATGGAATAGAATTGAGAACCCAGGTATAGATCCATCGACCTATAGTCAGCTGATCTTTGACAAAGGCCCCAAATCCATTAAGTGGGGAAGAGAATGTTTGTTTAATAAATGGTGCTGGCAAAACTGGAGATCCATGTGCAGAAAAATGAAACAAGATCTGTACCTCACACCACACACAAAAACAAACTCCAGATGGATCAAAGACTTAAATGTGAAACCTAGAACTATACAGTTTCTCAAGGAAAATTTAGGCTCAAACTTAAGGGCCCTAATATGTGGTATAAATAGACTACCAAGCATAATTCAAAATGCACCAACAGCAGAAGAGAAGCCTTTAGGAGAAATATCAGGAGTTCAGGTTTTTTATGAACTGGTTTAATATACTATGAATGTGAATCTTAAAAAACTGGCATAAAATAAAATTTAAAATCAGTATATGAAGAGACTCAGCATGTCCTTCCCAATCTACCTGACCTGGTTCCAAAATACTATCAGTCAAGCTTATAGACCCAAGCAGGAATTTGAAGAATCACAGAAAAAAATAGTCTCACAAATAATGACATTTAGGTGTCCCAGCAAAAATACAAGCTGGCCATGCAATTATTTTATAAGGAAGCTCAAGAATCTATAAAGTCTACAGATACATCCAGTACTCCTAAGATATTTCCATGCTTCATTATTGTGTGTTCTATATAATAAGCACAATTTTAAAAAACTCTTTCCTTTCTGAAATCTGATGTAAAAATTTGATTAACAGAATTTCAGAATACAGAAAGCTGTTAACAACTCTTTCAAAGTATCAAAGATAACATATAAAGTGGAATTCTATCATTTAACCACAACTTTTAAAAAAAAAAAAACACTAAGCATATCTGTACTTTCAATTATTTTTTTGTTATTGTTTAAGTAGATGTTCTTGTTAACTATATCTTGTGGCAAGTCAGAGAAGAAAACTGCAAAAATGAGGAAAAATACAAGAGGACTCCTTTCTATGAATCCCTTTCAATTTGGTAAGCAAGACTGCTTGAAACTGATAAATTAACATGATAATAATGTAAAATCAATACTCTTGTTAATGTCAAAGGACAAAGATTCCTCATTTCCAAGTCTAGTATTATATGACATTAAAATAGAGTCAAAAGAATGTTTTAGTTCTCCTAACTGGTGTCATGGATAATGTATTAGAAAATTAACTTCAAAATGTGGGTTGAGTGGTCAATGATCATCATCTTTACATATTATGAGATTTTTGTCCAAACATAATTTCTCACAAAGTATTTCTGCAGTAATGTTTTACTACCCACTCATATAAATGTTGCAGAAGTGTTACTGATTTCTTTTTTAAAAAAGTGCTTGTATTCAGTGAATGCATATTTGACTCAATAAAAAATTTAATTCTGCTAGGCAAAAGGGTAAATATTTAGATATGCATAATTCTTTCATAAAAAATATTATGCATTTAGAAAATAACTGAATTTTTTTAAATTTTTAAATATTTCAAGAATTAACAAATACAAATACATAGAACACAAAGAATCATTTGTTATTTTAAAACCTGTTTTTCCTTGTCATTTATTTCCTTTCTGTACTCTTCTTCAAGGTGTTGGATTTTTTCATAATCTTCCTTTACTTTAAAAATAAAACAAGTATATATCAATGTCGTAAGATAATTGTATAACCTTTCTGTTACAAACAAAATTTAAACTTTTTGATACTATATTTAACCTCTTTATCTCAATATTATATTAAACCCCACAGGTGTCCAATCAGTTAAAACTGCTACTATTGTCCTGCTGCTACCAAAAAAACCAAACCCACTCCCATCAAGTCCATTCCAACTCATAGTGACCCCACTGGGTTTCCCAGGTGGTAAATCATTGTAGAAGTAGATTGCCCCATCTTCCCTCTGCAGAGCGGCTGGTGGGTTTGAACCGCCAACCTGGTTAGCAGTCAAATGCCTTAGGCATTCATTGTGCCACCAGAGCCCCTTGTTTAGTAAGATGGTGAATTTAAATAATATCAAAGTTATCATACCTTAAGAAATTCTAGTTTTTTATGATAGCACAAATAAAAATCATCTGTAACACTCTAATCTGAAACAACAGATTTTAAATTACATATACTGTTGTTTTAACATCCATACTTTAACTACCAACAGATGTAAAAACAGGAATAAACAATACTTCTGAAAAACTAAATACAAACCATAACAGGTTTGATTTTAGAGAAAATGTGGCTTTAAAGCAAAAAAGTATTTTTAACATATATTCCCTGCCACATTCCACAAGATTCTGGAATTTACTTAATAAAATAGTTGAGGGTATCAGGATGAAAAGATAAAAGCATTAAGAGAAATTAATATAAATATAAATAGCAGAAGAATAATATAAAAATTAAATAGAATCCCTACATTTAAAATTCATTTCCAGTCTGGAATTTTCAGCTTGCACACGAAGTTCTTCAAAAGATACTATCATTTTCTGGAATATCAAGTTTAACTTTTAAAAATCATATTTTTAAAATAAATTTCTTCAAATTATTAAAACATTAACAAATTTGTATAATGTGATATTTAGAATAAAAAGCATACAACTTTAAATAAGGAAAACAACATAACTTTGAATAATTAAATAATTTACTTAAAAAACATATTAGGAATGTCTATTATAGTTTCTCAGAAGATCGAAGGCACAGGAAACTTATAGAAGATGGGATAAGAAAGCTAAGTAGGAACCAGATACAGATTAATAAACTTTACATGTTTTTCAAATTCACGGTTAGGAGTCACAATGTGCAGGTCTCACACACAGAAAGAACTAATAAATATTTGATAAATTAAGTTAAATGTTGTCACTAGTATGTAATCAAAAAAGCTACTAAAAAGTAAAATATTAACACTCATAATACAGGACCTTGGACATTTTACTGGTGATATAATCAAGTATCAAAAAATAAATAATAATCCTTTTAGCAATAACAGATGTCCAAGTGATAACTCTACTTGGCTTAGAAATGTCTCTGTCTAAAATATACATTTTTTCACTACCACTTACCTCAATGTTATCATTTAGATTCATATAAACTTGCTTAGTTTCTTCCCGTTCATGTTCATCTATTATTAATATAAAAATTTTCAAAATTAAAATGTAAAACAATTAAGATGCCAAAAAGATAATAGTCAAAATAACTCAGGAAAACATTACAATGTTAAAATTTCTATAGTAATGAAAAGCACTGGCATATCCAATTCAATGTTGAGCATTTCAAAGTAGCAACAAAAGTAATCTGTAAGGCATGGTTGTACTTCATAATTATCAAGATCAAAAGCTGGGTGCTGTTCAAGTAACTCTAATTTCCCAGTATAGAATTACTACCCAGGAATTTATTGAAACTTAACAGAATTTGTTTATTATTTTAGCTTTTACAATGACTTGAGCTTTACTAACTACTCTATAATGTATTCTTCCTTTGTATATTTCACTTAAGATTCATGAGGTACATATGAAAGGAAAGCTTGCTCTTCTCTGTCACTATCTCTAAAGAGGCAGAAAGAAAGATACATCTCAAGACAGGACGACCAAGATTAAGAAAAGGTGTGACACAGAGAGAAATCCCCCATGAAAAGATTTTGTTTTTGTTTTCCCTTATTTTTTTTTTTTTTGGCTTTAGGAACAATTAATTACATTTTATCATTCAACTTTTTTTTTAATTTCCTAAGCATTCCTGCCCCCCCCACACACACACACACAGCTAATCTCCATGTGCAAATTCTGCCCTTCTATTCTCCCATGATTGATAGATCATTCTAAGGGGCATATCTCCTGATGTAATGTTCACCCTGTGAAAGTTTGATAATGGATAAGGAAGACCAAAGAAGAGTTGATGCATTTGAATTGTGGTATTGACCAAGAATACTGAAAATACCATGGACTTCCAGAAGAACAAACAAATCTGTCTATTGCTGTGTTGGAAGTCATGAGAGTAAGTTCAATACCAGACCTGAACGGGTAACTAAGAGCTATAGTCTCAGGGGTCTCGTCAGACCACTAAATCTGGTCTTTTTTTATGATTTTGAATTTTGTTCCACATTATTCTCCCACTCTACCGAGGATCTCTGGCACTGATCCCTTTCTGAGTGGTTGAATGTGGTAGCTGGGCTACCACCATCCAACTTTTAAGTTTTTTTTTAACCTGAGCTATAATTTCTTCAGCTCTACCCAAATAACTAATCCACAAAGCCAGACTATACGAAGAAGATGTAGCATCAGGATTGGAGGAAGACTCATTAACAACCTACCATATGAAGATGACACAACTATGCTTACTGAAAGCGAAGAGGACTTGATGCACTTACTGATGAAGATGAAAGACTACAGCCTTCAGTATAGATTAAAACTCAACATAAAGAAAATAAAAATCCTCACAACTGGAACAGTAAACAACATCCCAATAAATGGAGAAAAGTGTGAGGTTCTTATAGAGATTTCATTTCACTTGGATCCACAATCAATGCCCATGGAAGCAGCAGTCAAGAAATCACATGACATATTACACTGGGCGAATCTGCCACAAAAGACTTCTTTAAAGAATTAAAAAGTAAAGATGTCACTTTGAAAACTAAGGTGCCCTGGCCCCAGCCATAGTATTTTCAATATCCTCATATGCATGTGAAAGTTGGATAATGGATAAAGAAGACCAAGGAAGAGTTAATGCATTTGAATTGCTGTATTGACAAAGAATACTGAAAATATCATGGACTTCCAGAAGAACAAACAAATCTGTCTTGGAAGAAGTACAGCCTTAGAAGCAACAATGGCCAGACTTTGTCTCATGTACTTTGGTCATGTATTAGAAGGGACCTGCCCCTGGAGAAAGATATCATGCTTAGTAAACCAGAGGGTCAGAGAAAATGGGGGAAGAGCCTCACTGAAATGGACTGACACAGTGGGTGCAATGATAGGCTCAAGAATAGCAAGGACTGTGAAGATGGCACAGGACCAGGCAGTGTTTCTTCTTTTGCACATAAGGTCGCTATGAGTCAGAGCTGACTAGGCAGTATCTAACAACAACATACCCAAGCCTTCAGTAAAGTCAGTAAAATGTAGTGTTGATAATCAGTACTTGGAGAATTAAGGTACAAGGCAGTAAAAGGAAAATGTGGCTGTGCTTTCATCATTCTCCAAATGAGAGGTTGTTACACTGATAAACATCACAACATCAGTTAAACTGAAGGAGGATATTAGTCCCATATTAGCATACAGTAAGCAATAAGCTACAAAGCAAGATTATAGCAGTGATTATAGTTTTCACTCTCAGTGAGGAGCCAAGCAACCAAAAACAAAGTATATGAACTGATTTCAGGAGAATACAAGTACCCTAAAACCCTAAGAAATATTGGAGAGAGCTCTGGACTTAACATGTAAAATAGGACCTGAACCATTTACCTTAATATTAAATGGAAGGGGAACTTTTAAAGTTTTAAAGTTGGAAAACTTAAAGAAACAGAGGTAGAACACATCAGGCATTTCGGCAGAAAGGAACTTAATACTTCCCATTCCATCTATTCACTGATTCATAGGGTATTTACTGCTTAACATACTTGGCAACAAACCCTCTCTCTACTCTTCAAAAACTACTATTTGTGACAAAGAATTGCATTCTATCACCAGCACCACCTCCAGTTCTTCCAAAGTGCCCTCTAATAGACAAGTACTAGAAATAACAATAAAAAGACCAAGAAGAAACTAAGCAAGTGCAGATGTAATTTACAGTTGTCAGGAGTAATTTGCTATAGGTGGAATAGAGAAAGGATGCTGGTAGTGAAGTGTTCCAATGTGGAGATAAAATATCTTTAAAATATAAGCGTATCTTTTTGTGCTTTCCTCCTGAAATTTATCCTTCTCCCCACTCTATCTCACTTCACTCCACTCCACACACCTCTCTGTCTCTCTTTCTCTGTCTCTTTTTCACTTTCACACACACACAGACATGCACACACAATTTGCACTCCATTAGGGTCGCTAGTACTTGTGATATCTATTGCCTTAAAGATGAGATAGTACAACTGAAAGCAAAGAAAAAGGCATTAATTTTCAAAAGCCCAGCAATGGAGCAGGGGAAAGGACTCAGGACACAGGCAAATTAATAGATCTGAAAAATATATGAAATTATCTCATATACTTAAGAAGGGATTTGATGGCCTTCTACCCCACCAGGCTAAGCCCCAGCGACCAACAGAAACCCAAGACAGGTTAGGCAAACCAAGAGAAGAGAGAGTTTGTGCTTTTTCTTCTTCTCTCAAGCTCTAGGAAGAAGACATAACTAAGAAAAAATGGCTGCAAAATATACCTGGACAGATAGAACCTTGGACAGCTTCACAGTTTCCCTTTTCTCAACACAGAAATGTTTCCTGTGTAACTGAATATAGTAGGATAAAGAACAGAGAACCAGCAGACCTGAATGGGCCACGTGGGAAAGTAGAGCAGTGATCTACTTAAAACAATAACTGAATACCAATTAAAATGATGAGCCCACACTCCCACCCACTACCAAATCCACCCAGAGACAGGTGGTGAGGGCCCCAGTGCTCACAAACTAGTAACGAGCATAACAGGCCTGTCCTGTCATCCAGATGTATTAAAACAAAATCAAGTGAAGCAAACCAACATACAAACAACAAATTAATACAATAACACTACAATGTCTCAGAGACAACAGACAACTTCAAATCACACACACACACACACAAAAAAAAAAAAACAGGACAAGATGGTTCAAAAAAATGACCAAAACACAGATCTGAAGAGAAGTTTTGTAACTACCTGATAAATAATTGAAAAGAATCATATATAATCATATATAGTTATCTTCAATGGATTGAGAGAAAATTTAAGGAAATAAAACATAAAATCAAGAAAAATACAAACAAAACTCTAGAAGAATTCTTTAAAAAAAGAAAATAACTGACAAAACAAATGGAAAATTAGAAACAATACAAAAACAGCTAATTTCAAAAATAGATAATGCATTGGAAGGACAATGAAGTAGAACTGAATCCTTGGAACACAGATTTAGTGAGACTAAAGAAAATCTATTAACACTAATCTGATAGAAGAACAATCAGGAAAAAAAAACTTAAGAAACCTGGTGGTGCAGTGCCTAAGGCATTTGACAGCTAACTAGAAGGCTGGTGGTTCAAATCCACCAGCCACGCCTTGGAAGGAAGATTGGGCCATCTACTTTTGTAGTGATACGACCTCAGAAATCCAAGGTGGGGTTGCTATGAGTCAAACTAACTCAACAGCAATGAGTTTGGTTTTCTGGAGTTTTTTTTAAGAATCAAGGCAGACACCATCAAGAGGAATAACTTATGTGTGATCAGAAATCCAGAACAGGAAGAGACCAAAAAAAAAAAAAAGCACTGAGAAAACTGTCAAAAATTTGTGAAGGAAAACTTGCTTAATATCAAGAAAGATGAGAAAATATGCATTCAAGAAGCTCAACAAACCCAAATAGGGTAGACCCCAAAAGAAAATCACCAAGACCTATCATAATCAAACTTTCTAAAACAAAAGACAAAGAGTCCTGAAAGAAGCTCAGGAAAAATGAAAAGTCCCTTACAAAGGAGAACCAATTAAGACTAAGCTCTGATTTCTCAGCAGAAATCATGCAGGCAAGAAGGAAATGGGATGACATAACAAAACCCTGAAAAAAAAAAAATGGCCAATCTACAATTATATATCTAACCATCTTGTTACAGCACTAGTAGCAAAGTTCAACAAGACAGAAAATAAAAGATGCTGGAGAGGATGTGGATAGATTGGGACTCTCATGCACTGCTGGTGGGACTGTAAAATGATACAACCACTGTGGAAAACAGTATGGCGATTCCTTAAAAAGTTGGAATTAGAAATACCATTTGACCCAGCCATTCCATTACCAGATATACCCTTCCTAAAGAAGTGAGAGCCAGGACAAGAACAGATACATGCACACCATGTTCATCGCAGCCCTGTTTACAATAGCAAAAAGATGGAAACAACCTAGTTGCCTGTGGTACTTCAGTTTGTGTGTCAACTTGGCTGAGCTTGGTTGAGTGGCTGGGCAGCTGGTGGTAGTTATTCCCCATGATGAGACTGGCAATCTACTCCATGGTGGGATCTACCACAAGCAGCTGAGTAGCTGCCTTTGGGATACGGTCTGCTTCCTGTATTTAAGGAGAAGCCTTGGGAATGGTCTCTAGCTTATGGCATGCTTGGACCCTGCATGTAGCCATGTCATTGCTCAGCAGCTTGCTATACTCTGCTGACCTTGGGACTTACAATGGACTTATATTAATGGCCTGCCGGGTGGTTTGGTAGTATCGGGACTGTGCTTTTTTTACTTGTTAACCTTGGGGCTTCTCAGCCTTAGCAGCCAGCAGCTGTCTGAGCGAAGAAACACCTCTAGCTCCAGTGGGCCAGGAGCAGGAGGCAGAGCTGGACCCCAAGGTTGTGGGGCTTTCACCCAGCCCCTAGAGCCTGGCACTTTGAACTTGGAAAGCTTCCAAATTGTAAGAATAAACTCCTGTTTGTTAAGGCCATCCCATTTGTGGTATCTTTCCCGTTAGAGTGGTACTAGGTAGCCAGAACAGTGCCCAACAACAGAAGAATGGATAACAAACTATGGTACATACACACAATGGAATACTATGCAACCCTAAACAGTGACGTAAAATTGGCAAAACACTGCATAACATGGATGAACTTGGAGGACATTATGCTGAGTGAAGTAAGTCAATAACATAAGGACAAATATTTTATTAGCCCATTATTGTAAAAAAGTCAAGGAAAGGTTTATATATGGAAGGACCTTTTCTTTGTTGTTTACCAGGGGTGGGAGGGGAGGGAACACCATTAGATTAGGTAGAGACAAGTATTGATTTGGGTGAAGGGAAGGGCAAGGTACCAAATGTGAGAGATCAACACGGTGGCACTGAGAAAGAGGAAGACATAGAGAACTGCGTGGGTGCAGCAGTATATACAGTACTGCATTGTCAGTGAGGGCAAACATTGATATATAGGTGGATAGATGGGTAGACAGGCTGAACTATTAGGTGTATCTATTAGGAGCTCTGCATAGTGCCTAAGGCACTTGACTGCTAACCAGAAGGCTGGAGGTTCAACCTCACCAGTCACTCCTCAGAAGGAAGGTTGGGCAATCTACTTTCATAGTGATACTGCCTTGGCAACACAAGGAGGGGTCGCTATGAGTCAGGTACATAATAACAACAACAACATGCAGAGGGGAGTGTGCCCATGACCATGTATAGGGTTGTCAGACAATGTTTCTACAAGTGTATTTACATGTTCTATAAGAATTTCCAGGTATACAGTAGAGCTGACAGTGGACAAGGTTGTAGTCTCTTCTTGGCCACAGCCAGCTACCCCGAAGGAGCAAGTAGCTGGACCTGTGGGTCAAGCTCAATTGGCATAACATACTACACCAAATCACTGTTCTACAACCTACTTTGGTGAGTAGTGACTGTGATCTTAAAAGTTTACAAGCAGCCATCTAGATGCAACAATGGGTTTCTTCTCATCCAGAGCAAAGAATGAAGAAAACCAAAGATGCATGGAAACAATTAGTCCAACGGACTGGTACACCATGTGATCCTTAGCCTATATGACTATGAAACAGAATAACTAAATGGTGCCAAGCTACCACTGTCAAAAACTCGGGGGGGATCTATATCCTGGATAGAGTGGGAGAACAATGTGGAACAAAACTCAGAATCATAAAAAAAAAAAAAAAGGGACCAGGTTCACTGGTCTGATAGAGCCTGGTAGAACCCCTGAAACTATGGCCCCTAGCTGCCCTTCAGGTCTGGAATTGAACCCCTCCTGTGGCTTCCAGCCAAATAAAAGCAAGCATATGAGCTGAACATTTACATTAGGTAGGAACACTCCTTGGAGAGATCAATCATGGGAGAATAGAAGGGCAGTATATGCACAGGTAGACAGCTCAGGGGGCAGGAGTGCATGGGAGGGAAGGACACAGGAAAGAGGTGGCTATCTGGAGGAAGTGGGAAGAGAGCTGTTGCATTGTAAGGAATGTCACGAGACAAGAGTGTATGTGAACTGCTGTATGGAAAATGAATTTGCTCTGTAAACTTTTACCCAAATCACAACAAAAATTTTTAAAAAATTACATATCTAGCAATACAATCCTTCAAATATGATGGCAAAGTTAGGACATTCCCAGATAACTGGAAAAGAAGGTAATTTGCAAAAACCACATCAAGCTTACAAGTAATGCTAAAGGAAGTCCTTCAGACAGTGAACCAACAAGAGTTGCAGACAATGACTAAAGATTAAGAGACATGACACATCACCTGGAAATCAACCCAGATATACAAGTATCAAAAATAAAATAAACTTACAGACTGAAAACAGGGAACCAGAGATGTCAATCTATAAATGATGATAATTACAGAGCAAAAATAGGCAATAAATGATATAGTTATAGAACTTCCAAATGGAGAGGAAATCAAGAGGATATAAAGATAGAGTGGACTGCCTTAAACTTGGGAAGATAATAACAAATTACAGGGTAATCACAAAGAAAATTAATAAAACTTCTCACCAAAATTTTAAAAAAATGTATCATAAAGTCTCAGTAAACACTAAAACAATAACAACAAAGGAAATGATAAGAAAACCCATCAACAAAATAACTCAGGACAGAGAAATACAATGAACAAAAAAAAACATCAGCAGCACAAAATGACAGCAATAAATTCATACCTACTGATGACTATATTGAATGAAAACAGATGAAATGCACCAGTAAAGAGACAGAGAATAGCAAAATGGATAAGAAAACATGACCCATCAATATGCTGTCTACAAGAGACACACATTAGACACAAAGACAAAAAAAAAAACTAAAAATCAAAGAATGGAAAAACATAAATCAAGCAAATGGCAACCAAAAAAGAGTAGGAGTGGCAATATAATTTCTGATAAAACAGACTTTAAGGCATTAAAGAAGGACATTAAAGGGTCAATTGAACAAGAGAACATAGTATAATAAATAATACACACCTAATGAAGAGTCCCAAAATATCAATCAAACCTTAACAGAATTGTAAAGAAAAATAGACACCTCTACAACTACAGTGGGGGACTTTAATATGCCACTTTCAATGAAAGACAAAACAACCAGAAAAAAAACAACAAAGATACAGAAGATCTGACCAACATAATCAATAAACTAGACCTCAGAGATGTGTATAGAACACTCCAGCCAACAGCAACACAATATACATTCTTTTCCAGGACACATGGAACATTCTCCAGGAAAGACCACAAACAAGTGTCTATAACTTTAAAAACACTGAAATACTGCAAAGAATTTTCTCAGATCACAATACTTTAAAATTAGAAATCAACAATAGGAAGATCAATGGAAAAAGAGCAAACAAATGGAAACTGGATAATGCCCTGCTTAAAACCTACTGGGTAATAGAAAAAATAAAAAATGAAAAAAAGAAATTCCTTGAATCAAACAAGAATGAAACTATGACATACCAAAATCTTTGGGACACAACAAAACCAGCACTCAGAAGATAATTTACAGCAATAAACACACACATCAAAAAAAAGAACAAAGAACCAAAATCAGCACCTTAACCCAACATCTCCAACAATTAGAAAGAGAACAGCAAGGGGCGGGGGGGGGAGGGACAACTTACAGTCATCAGAAGAAAAGAAATAATAAAGATTTGAAATTTGAACAGAAATAAATAACACAGAAAAACAGAAAGAATCAATAAGACTACAAGGTGATTCTTTCAATGGATTAATAAAATTGACAAACCTCGGGCAAATTTATCAAAAGAAAAGATGCAAATAACACAAATTAAGAAATGAACAAGGCAATGTCACAAATAAACTTGTTGAAATAAAAAGGATAATAACAGAATACTATGAACAACTATTTGAAAACCTAGAAGAAATGGACAAAGATCTAGAAACACTACTTATCCACATTCTCTGGTAGAAAATTTGAACTGGCCCATCAAAAAAGACATTGAACGGGTCATTTAAAAACTCCCAACAAAAAAAGTCCTGGCCCAGATGACTTCACCAAACATTCAGAGAAGAGCTGACACCAATTCTAATCAAGATATTCCAGAGCACAGAAAAGGATGGCATACTCTCAAACCTATTCTGTGAAGCAAGCATAATCCTGATACCAAAACCAGGTAAGGACATCACTAAAAAAGAAAATTAAGAGACCAATATCCCTTACGAATGAACACTGATGCAAAAATTCTCAACAAAATACTAGCAAATACAATCTAACAACATTATCAAAAAAAATAGGTTATAACCAAGTGAGATTCCCACCAGATATGCAAGGATGGTTCAACATTAGAAAAACAATCAATGTAATCTATCACAAAAATAAGGATCATATCATGTCAATTGATTTTGTCAATTGAAGACATGTGACAAAATCCAGTACCCATTCTTGATAAAAATGGTCATCAAAATACAAATAGAAAGGAAATGTCTCAAAATAATTAAGGGCATAAGCACAAAGCCAACAGCCAACATTTTCTCAACAGAAGAGACTGAAAACATTCTCTTCGCAAATGGGACCCAAAGATTCCCTTATCACCATCCCTATTCAATATTGTATTGGAAGTCCTAACCAGAGCAAAAACGCAGATGATAGGATCCTAAACACAGAAAATCCTAGAGACTCAACAAGAAAACTACTGGAACTAATAGAAGGATACAAAACAGTGTCAGGATAAAAGATCAATATACAAAATTAGTCAGATTCCTCTACACTAACAAAGAGATCTCTGAAAAGGAAATTGGGAAAAAAAGTTTCATTGACAATAAACACTGAAAAGATGAAGTTTTTAGGAATGAATCTAACCAGAAACAGACACACACACACACACACACAAACTCACTGCTCTCAAGTTGATTCCAACTCATAGCGACCCCTCCTTGAGTTTCCGAGGTGATATCTCCGTGGCAGTACATTGCCCAATCTTCCTTCCAAGGAGGGGCTGGTGGGTTTGAACCGCCAGCCTTCTGATTAGCAGTCAAATGCCTTAGGCACTACGCCACCAGAGCTCCCAGCATTAACAGCAAAGTTCAAAAAAACAGAAAACAACAAATGCTGATAAATGTGTAGAGAGAATGGAACCCTTATATGCTACTGGTAGGACCGTAAAATGTACAACCACTGTGGAAAATGTGCTTCCTTAAAAAGTGGAAATAGAATGCCAAGTGATCCAGCAATCCCACTACTAGGTATATATCCTAGAGATATAAGAGCCGTGACATGAACAGATATATATACACATCACAGCATTATTCATGATAGCAAAAAGATGGAAATAATCTAAATCCCCATCAATGGGTGAATGAATAAACAAACTCTGGTATATACACATAATGGAAATCTATGTAACATTAAAGAATAACGATGAATCTGAGAAACACCTCATACCATGGATGAACTTAGAGGACATTATGCTGAGTGAAGTTTCTTTATCACAAAAGGGTAAATTATCACCCGTGACTACTATTGTAAAAAGTCAAGAAAAGGTTTATACGCAAAAAGAATCATTCAGTAATATCATCTCATCCCAGCACTGATAGCAAAGTTCAAAAAACCAGAAAACAATAAATGCTGGCAAGTGTGTGATTTACACACAGAAAGTACATATAATATATAAATAAGTAGATATATGGAACTGTGATTATCTCCCATTAACAGATGAAAGAAGCTTGACACAGTGAAATTATGTTATTTGCCAAGGTCTCAAAACTACTAAATGGTGAGGCATAATTATGCCTGATGAAATCCAATAGATTTTCATTTCCTACTAAAGAATTCTATTTGGTTCCAAAAATCTAAATACACATGCAAAGAATGAAGTTTTAAAAAAATATATTTTATTTAGCAGTGAACTAAATGAGTGTACAATGTAATATGACTAACAACTGACTTCAGAATTCATTAATGACACCTACAATTAGACTAGTCAAGTTATACCTCAGACTACCTCTTACAGATCTGGACTCCTAAATATAACAAAGATGTTCAAAGGATCAACCAATACTTTAAAAAGCACTGAAGAACATCTTTAAAGATCTAAAGAGCTACCATACAGAAATGGCTCAAATTTTTTTTTTTTTTTTGGTATGGCTCAAAGAAAAGAATTATGTAAGAAAATGCCTAAGAGATTTTATTTTCGCTCAATATAAAAAATAAGAATTGCCACTAAATGACAATCTTATAGTTGGTAAGTTCCCCATCACTGAGTATACTCAAACATAGGAAAGACTACCACCTAGTAGAGATGCTATAAGGAAAACTAAAGCAATGGAAATGTAATTGGACTATATAAGCTTTAAAGTTCTTTCAAACACTAGGAAAATTAGGAGAAGGCTAGGAAAAAAAGTTTATGTTGTCCTTTAAATGGCAGGCTAAAAATTCTAATTTAATTCTCCATACAACAGAGAGGAGCTCTGGTGACACAGTGCCTATGGCATTTGACTGCTAACCAGAAGGCTGGCGGTTCAAACCCACCAGCCACTCCTCAGAGGAAGGTTGGGCAATCTACTTCCGTAAAGATACTGCCTTAGAAACTCAAGGAGAGGTCACTACGAGTCAGATCTGACTCAACAGCAGTGCATACAAGACAGAGCCACTTAAATAGTTTTTAAAGGGACATATAAGATCAGATTTATGCTTAATTAATTATGACTTACTATCTGCATAGACACAATGTAAGGTGTTAAATATTCTGAGTCAAATAAGGCATGATCCCTTGCCCTCAAGTTTACAGTGAGATGTCCTGCACATACCAAAAAAAAAAAAAAACACCGCCATCAAGTCGGATTCGAATCATAATGACCCCTTCTTGGGTTTCCGAGGTAGTATCACTGCAGAAGTAGACTGCCCAACCTTTCTTCCGAGGAAGAACCGCCAGCCTTCTGGTTAGCAGTCAAATGCCTTGGGCAATATGCTACCAGAGCTGCCTGCATAGCAACAACAACAAAAAAAAAACAACTCAGCCATTGAGTCAATTCCAAATCACAGCAACCCCCATTGAGTTTCTGAGGTGGGAAATCTTTACAGAAGCAGATTCCCCCATCTTCCTTCTGCAGGGCAGCTGGTGTGTTTGAACGGCCAATCTGTGATTAGCAGTCAAATACATTAGGCACTGCATCACCAGAGCTTCTTCGGTACATAGTAGACACTCAATAAATATTTGTTGAAGGAATTAATATAAATAAGCTCTAGGTCCTAAATTAAAGAGGAGGAACATTTAAATCAGATTGCAAAATTAGGGAATATTTCTCAAGGGTGGTAATACTTAGTTCTGAGTTTCAAACTGGAGTTAGCAAGACGAAGAAAAAAGGATCAGCTAGTAAAGAGAACAATATGTGCAAAAGCACAGAGGCATGATCTGTTTAGAGGATAAGCAGTAAATTCTGCATGAGTTTGTGTATGTGAGGTGGGGAATGTATGTGAGGAATGTGGGGAACATTTGGCAAGTTAGAAGTTCATGAAACACAAGAAGTAGCAAACATCATGCTGGAAATTATATAAAGCCACTGAAGGAATCACATAATGACATGATTTGATCTATATTTTGGAAGAGCAATCAGGGATGCTGTTTTCTGGTAAAGGCTAAGTGATTCAAACAAACCCTCATGCTGAAGATAACTAAAAACCTGGCAGAAATTTTTTTTTAATTATTAAAAGAATCAAAGATCTAAAATGATAATAATAAATCAAGAATACGTTAAGGTAATTAGTCCAAGGGACTAGGAACCTCAACCTACATGACCCTGAAACCACAAGAACAAGATGGTACCTGGCTACCAGCAGCCCCCCACTCAGAAAGGGATTAAAATTAGAGATCCTGGATAGAGTGGCATAAAAATGTGGAACAAAACTCAAAATCATAAAAAAGACCAGGGTTACTGGTCTGATAGAGACTGGTGAAATCCTCAAAACTATGGCCCCCCAGTCACCCTTTAGGCCTGGAATTGAACTCTGGGAGCTCTGGTAGCATAGTGGCTAAGACACTTGCCTGCTAACCAGATAGCTGGCAGTTCAAACCCACCAGCCACTCCTCGGAAGGAAGGTTGGGCAATCCTACTTCCGTAGTGATACTGCCTCGGAAACCCAAGGAGGGGTCGCTATGAGTCAGGGCTGACTTGATGGCACATAACAACAACAACAACAACAACAACCAGTGGCTTAACTTCCAGCCAAACACTAGACAGGACTGAGGAGAACAATTACATTAAGTAGGTATACTCCTTAGAATAATCAACCATGGAAGATAAGAAGGGCAGCATTTGTGCTGGGAGAAAGCTCAGAGGGCAGAAATACAAAGGAAAGAAGGACACAGGGAAAAGGTAACCACAAAGAGGAAGTGGGAAGAGAAAATAGAATAGGAAAAGGATTAGACCCAAAACACCAAGTATATTTCCAATGCCAACCAAGACAGAATAAGCCCACTACAGCTTATTTCTCCCACTGATTACAATGAACAATTCTGAACAAAAACAAAAAGGAACTACCTGAGAACTCTAAAAAGTATAAAAGGCAGATTGAGAAGGGAAGAAAAAAACTTGAAGAAGCAACTCATTTGAAGGTAAGTTCCATTTTTCCCCCTACCTTTTCTCCTACCATTAACCTAAGTATGAAGCCTCAGTGGGACTACAACAGGCAGCACGAGCAGCAAAAAGAAAACCCTGATTTTATTTTCTATTTTTTTCTCTCCCATTTGTGCCCCATGGGTGGCCCCAGTAGCAGACCTACTGTAGCTACAGTAGCAAGGACAGATAAAACCCCAAGATAAACCACACATTTCTAAACAGAGAATGGGGCGAAGAGACCTGTGTGAGGCAGAAGGTGAGCGGTTAACCCTGGTGATAGCTGGAGAAGGATATCCCCAAATTCTGTATATGAACTGGCACAAGGTCCCAAGAGGAGGTGGGGGGGTGGTTGCGCATATGCAGAACAGACCCAAAGCAAAGTAGTAAAGGCTTTGAAAATGAATTTCAATATAAACCACCACCCAAACCCCAGAACTAGTCCTGAGTAGAGCTCACAAAAAACAGACCCAGAACAACATAGCAAGGACCTTAAAAATCAAAATGGCTTTAGAACCCTCTACCGAAGACAAGATAGAACTTGTGGTCTGAACCTAACAGGATTGACAGACTGCTGAAAATAAATCAGTAAAACAAACATTTTCCAGAGGATTTTAACAGGACCCAGAATCTTAAAACATAATAATCAAAATGTCATGGATATATTCCAAAATTGCTGAACATTCAAAGAACTAGGGAAATGTTACATTGTTCTAAGTCTCAAATTATTAGGGAACAAGCAATCAAAAAGTACAAGGCACTCAATTAGATAAGTAACAAGAGCTAGAATCTACAAAGCAGGTAACAGAAAAAGACCTCAAAGGATTCAAGATACTGGCATAAACAGACACAGACTATAATCCAACTATGCTTATTATGCTCATGGAAATAAAAATCTAACCTCAAAAATTTCAACAAAGAACTTGGAACTCTAAATGGCACTATACATTTTTAAAACAACCAGCTAGTAATTACAGAAAAGAAAATACAGTAACAGAAAGTAAAAATTCAGTTGATGAATTTAAAAGTAGATGACCACAGGGCACCAGAGGGGCACCAGTCACACGAAGGAAATGCAGGACACTCAAGAGTGCATAACTATGAAGGGCAGGGGGTTACTGGGAAGGGAAAGGAGGAGAGTGAGTTAGGGCTGAGGATGGTAATTGGGGAATGAAATCAAATGTACACGAAATGTTGAATGTAAAACAAATTATACTCTGTAAATTTGCACCTAAAGCACAATTTTTAAAAAAAGACTGAAAAGTCCCATTGCTGCCCAGTCAATTCAGATCTGTAGTGGTCCTGTAGGGCAGAGTAGAACTGCCCCATAGGTTTCCTACGTTGTGATCTATACGAGAGCAGATCACCAGGTCTTCTCTCCCATGGAAGCACAAACCTTTCAGTTTGCATCTGAACACTTAACCACTGAGCCAACAGGGCTCTCTCTGTAAAGATTACAGCCTAGAAAACCCAATAGAGTGGTTCTACTATATCATATAGGATTACCATGAGTTGGAATTGACTCATGGCACCTAATAACAACAGCATTATTTTATTTTATTATGATGATGATATTCAGGTCTCGGTTTTTTTGTTCTTACTTCTGTACACAAAGGCCTGCACTTGGCAGAATTTTCCAGAAGACAGAGAGGGAGTCCACGGAAAGGAATGAAAACAATAATTAGTAAATAAAAGTAGATGACAGACAGAATTAGTGAAGTGGAAGAAAGGTTATAAGAAATTTTCCTGAGCGGACCACAGTGAGACAAAACGTGACAAATACAGAAAATACAGCCACAGTGGCCTCAATGTTGTGTCTTGAAAAACCTATTAACAGGTTCTCACCTTAGGGACTTTGCACATGCGCTGTTTCTTCTGCCTGAAATATTTTTCCCAAAATAGTCACATGGCTCATTCCCTCACTTTATTCAGTTCTCTAGTCAAATACCAGTTTCAAAAACAAACAAACAAACTCACTGCCATTGAGTCAATTCGACTCATAGCAACCCCTCCTTGGGTTTCCGAGGTGGTATCTCTACAGAAGTGTATTGCCCAATCTTCCTTCCAAGGAGTAGCTGGTGGATTTGAACCACCAGCCTTCTGGTTAGCAGTCAAATGCCTTAGGCACTATGCCACCAGAGCTCTCAAATATCACTTAACCAGAGTAAATTTTCCCAACTACTCTATCCCAAAATATTCTCTCCTTGAGCAGTGATAATCACCTAACATATATTTCATTTATTTATTTATGGTCTGTCTCTCCTCACTAGAATATATACTCCGTAAGAGCAGAAACTTTGTTCACTGCTGTTTTTCCCAAGCATCGAGAAAATGACACATAGTAGGCACTAAAAAAACAAAAAGTTGAGTAAGTGAATAAATAAAAGAAATAAAATACGAATAATCACAATAACAAAAAGAAAGACCAGATTACAATTTTAAATAATAATCTGGCTAGAAACTACACTAACAATGATTTTTAGAAAATCTATATGTCAAGTCACATCAAGACATACCTCAACTTTGGTTAATCTAAGAAATCAGCTTTTAAAAAAAAAAAAATGTTTAAAAGATTCTTCAAACCAATCCCACCATCTAATTTCTGACTTAGAGGGCAAAATCTAAAGTGACAAAAGAACTTGTAGCCAGACACAAGAGGGGCAGTACTGACATAGAGAGAAAGCTGGACAGACAGGAATGCACAGTTAAGAAGGAAACATGGAGAAGAGGGAAGGAGAGTTTGTTATGGTGGGGGGAGATAATCAGGCGTGAACACAAATGCACAGGAACTGTTGAATGTAAAACAAATTTGCATTGTAAATTTGCACCCAAAGGACAATAAACTTTAAAAATTAAAAAAAAAGAAAAGAAAAACTAGTAGCCTTGTCTCTCTACCCACGGTACTTCATATGAGAGACAATATTCTATTCCCTATTCCCATCCATGTATTTTCACTAATTTCTATATCGAAACAGAAAAGCTAACCTCAAAAGTTGAATAAACAGAATGTAGTGGAGGAGCTGGTAGTGATACAATACATTCTCAAAGGCATATATGGTATACTTCCAAAAGCAAAGTAAAGGATTTATAAGCAGAGACTGACAATAAAGAAATAATGTAATACTGGAAATCATAGAAATAGATAACATTTATTGAGCATTCTGTACTGTTCTAAGCACTTTATATTTATTAACTAATTTAATTCTCAATACTGAGGGGTGATTTATTAACTAATAAAGGGACGGAGGAACTACTTAAGTTATTGAAGGTCAAGTGACTAGAAACTGACAGAGTTTGAATTTAAGCACAGTGTGTCTAAGTCTTCTAAGGCCAACCTCATAAGCAGTAAACTGTGTGATATATCAATTAATTTTTTTACCTAAGAAAAATAAAGAATGTCCTAAAAAAGCAGGTAGATAGAATTTCCCAATGGATTCTTATCAGAAACAAAGTAGAGTTAGTGTCAAATTAATGGTAAAATTATAGATTATTATTTTTGATAATCAGATTTTTCTTATTAAAATAAGAAAAATTCCTACTTCATAATTAAAAGTAAAAAATGTATAAAATGAAAAACTTGTTCTTTCATATACACACCACAACTTCATTAGAATGTTTTAAATGAACTTGTGGTCTTTAGAAATAAATCCTATTTACATTAAAAATAAACATTGCACCCACTATTCTTAAATACTATGCCTTCAGTAAAGCCCTCCCCTGGTACTTAACTTTTTTATTATCAACATGGTTATATCCTATTCTTGATTCAATTTCCTTGTTGTTCCAGACAGAAAAGAAGGTTAGTCTCAAAATCACACTTTAAATGAAATTCAGATTAATTATAAATGCCAAGTGTATAGTTTTTGAAAGATATTATCTTTCAAAAACATTTGAGTTTTCAAAAAGCTGAAAAAGAGTTGAGAATCTAGTCACTACTCATATAAAGAAACGGTCTGAGGCACATATAACTCACTCTTCGAGTCAAAATTGGTTCCAAAAACAAAAAGACTATTTTTTCTCTAAGTTTATCCCAACTACTAAAATAATAAATAAAAATAAATTGATAAAATCATAAAACAGGAAATATATTTACATTTCTTTGTCTTTTCTGCAGATCGGGTACAGGTTTCTTTGAGTAAATTACATAAACGCTTTGTAGCATTATTCCTGAAACAAAGGAAAAGATTTTTGCCTAAATGTAATCTGATCTCAAAGTCAAAACTATATATAAAAGTTATAAAATACATTCTTATAATTTTCAAACTTTTTAAGGAAATTTTGAAATATTATGATATCTGGTATATATCACATATTGCTCAGAAATAAAAGTATGAATAAAAAGTAGATTGTCTATATAAATAGCAAAGATGAATTAGACACTGCCTCCCTTTTTAAGTAAAAATAATAGCTCCTTAAGTTTCTACTCAAGTAGCTATCTATAACCTTTCAGTGAATAGCTCCAGATTTACCTAAGGAAAAATAATGAGAAGACTGGATTGGACTTTTCATTTACTAATTATTCTAGAAAAGTTCTAACCTTCAAAACATAAAATAACTTTCTGGTTATGCATTCATTATGTGAATAATAAGATCCCTGCCTCTTGCTGAAGCAACATAAATACATAGCAGATTAAATTTCCAACTTATATATTTAAACCTATAAATTAATTTAGTGAAAAGCAAAAGTTAGACTATTTTTTAACACCATATTTTTGAATATTTTTTCAGTAAATGAAAAAGTTAACAAACCACTGAAATCAAGGGTAGCTTGCTTTTATTTCCAAAGTTTGTGACTATTTTCTAGTACACAGCAATAGTACCTAAAGTATGGTCCTTGGACCAGCAACATCAACATCTCTTGCTGTACAAATTCTTGAGCCCTACTCCACTGAAGCAGAAACTGGAGGTGAAAAGGGGAAGAGGAGGAAAGGGAAGCCATGGTGACCATAATTCACCAAATACAGGAATGCAGAAATGGTGTATACTTCCTTTTCCACAGCATCCAGGTAGAATTCTACTTGTAAGTTAATATTATACAACACATAGAAAGTACTCAAAAGATTTTTGGTTAAAAAATAAATTCATTAAATATTACTTACTCTTCCATTAAATCTTTATTCTCTTGAATTCTTCCTTCTAATTTTACACTTACTCTTTCATTTTGAAACTGATTTACGAAACAGAAAAACAGGTTATCACATTTGCCTTAATAAAATAAACATGAGTATAATCATTAAGCAGCATTTCTTTGCTAACAAGAATGGTTTATAACAATTACAATGGTCTATAGCAATTCTTTTCTTTCCCTACTTAAAGGAACTTTTTTGTCACTACTTACAGATCTCCCATAAGAATACAGATTTCATCCTTACATAAATCTCAATGTAAAATCACATCTGCTGAATCACATTCTAAAACTATTCAACAATATTTTAATGCAAATCTTCTCTAAAGATTTTGAAGTGAAGTTTTCTTTGTCCTAACCAAAGTTGCATTTTTCTCATCATTTTTCTTTCATTTTATACCATAAAATAAAAGCTAAGCAGTTTCAAACGTAAAATTATATCTACAAATGTCATATTCCATTATATAATATTTACATCTAACATCATAAATAATACGAATTTCAACGGCATGAACAGTGACTAAACACATGGACCCTGACAAATGGAATACACAGGAATCAAATGGAAAGAGATAATGGAAAAGCTCAATATCAGTCAGAGCTCAGGGGCTGAATGTGGAACAGACTATAACTGCTCATGAGCAAGTTCAAGCTTAAGCGGGAGAAAATTAAAACAAGTCCACAAGAGCCAAGTACCAGTATATTCCACCTGAATTTAGAAACTATCTCAAGAATAGAATTGAGCACTCAAGACCAGCCGAATTGTGGGATGACATCAAGGACATCACAATGAAGAAAGCAGAAGGTCATTAAACAGACAAGAAAGAAAGAAAAGACTGAAATGGATGTCAGAAGAAACTCCGAAAAGTTGCTCTTGATTATAGAATAGCTAAACTGAATGGAAGAAATGATAACGTAAAAGAGCTGAACAGAATATTTCAAAGAGCAGCTCAAGAAGACAAAGTAGTATAATAAAATGTATGAAGACTTGAAAGTTAGAAAACCAAAACGGAACAAGATGCTTGGCATTTCTCAAGCTGAAAGAACTAGAAAAACATAATTCGGGCCTCAAGTTGTAATACTGAAAGATTCTATGGGCAAAAAACTGAACGATATAGGAAAGCATCAAAAAAGATGGAAAGAAAACAGAGTCACTGTACCAAAAAGACTTGGCTGATGTTCAACCATTTCAGGTAGTATATGATCAAGAACCTACAGTACTGAAGGAAGAGGTCCAAACTGCACTGAAAACACTGGCAGAAAAGAAAGGCCCCAGGACTTGACAGAACACCAAATGACTTGTTTCAACAAAACAATGCAATACTGAAAGCACTCAGTTAAGTATGCCAAGATTTTTGGACAACAGCTACACCTGGCAACAGACTGGAAGAGACCCATATTTGTGCCCATTCCAAAGAAAGGTGACCAAACAGAATGCAGAAATTATCAAACGTTACCATTAATATCAAATGCAAGTAAAATTTTGCTGAAGTTAATTCAAAACCAGTTTCAGCAGTACATCAACAGAGAACTGCCAGAAATTCAAGCCAGATTCAGAAGAGGATGTGGAATGAGGGATAACATTGCTGATGTCAGATGGATCCTGGCTGAAAGCAGAGAATACCAAAATATGTTCATCTGTGTTTTATTGAATATACAAACGCATTCAACTGTGTGGATCATAACAAACTATGGATAACATTGCAAAGAATGGGAATCCAGAACACTTAATTGTGCTCATGCGGAACCTGTTCACAGACCAAGAGCCACTGGGACAAAATAAGGAGATACTGCATGGTTTAACGGCACATAACACAACAGCATGATTTAAAATCAGGAAAGGTGTGTGTCAGGGTTGTATCCTTTCACCCTATTTATTCAATATGTATGCTGAGCAAATAATCCAAGAACCTGGACTATGTGAAAAAGAATGGGACATCAGGATTAGGAAGACTCATTAAGAACCTGCAATACACAGAGGACACAACTTTGCTTACTGAAAGTGAGAATGACTTGAAGCACTTACTGATGAAGATTAACAACTAAGTCTGCAGTATGGATTACATCTCAATATAAATAAAGTGAAAATCCTCACAACTGGACCAGTAAGCAGCACCACAATAAATGGAGAAAAGATTGAAGTTGTCAGGGATTTCATTTTACTTGGATCCACAATCAATGCCTACAGAAGCAGCAGTCAAGAAATCAAAGGACATATCCCAATGGGCAAATCTGCTGCAAAAGACCTCTTTAAAGTGTGAAAAGGTAAAGGTGTCACTTTGAGAACTAAGATATCTTTGCCCCACACCATGGTATTTTTCAAATGCCTCATATGCATGTGAAAGCTGGACAACAAATAAAGGAAGAATGAAGAATTGATGCCTTTGAATTATGGTGTTGGCAAAAATATGGAATATATCGTGAATAGCCAAAAGAACAAACAAATCTGTCTTGGAAGAGGTACAGACAGAATGCTCTGCAGAAGACAAGGATGGCAAGACTGTCTCACATACTTTGGACATGTTCTCAGGAGGACCAGTCCCTGGAGAAGAACATCATCCTTAGTAAAGTAGAGGGTCAGGAAAAAGTGGAAGACACTCAGCAAGATGGACTGAAACAGTGAAAAAAACAATGGACCCAAATATAACCAAGGATTGTGAGAATGGCACAGGATTGGGCAGTATTTCACTCTGTTGTAAATAGCATAGCTAGGAGTCAGAGCAGACTCAATAGGGCACCTAATAACAACAACAATCATTCCTAAAGTTGAAATGCAACTACGTATCATAATGCCTCAAGAAAGCACTGTCTTTAAAATCTGTATCACAGAAGCAAGAATAACTCAATTTATCTTGAAATAATACTCTTTTCAACAGTATTGTAAGATTTACTACATAATATTTACGTTTCAAATTTCATTATACCTGTAGTTCCTGAATAGCTTTACGCTGGGCTTCAATTATCTTTTTATTTTCTTGCAAATTATTTTCTTTCTGCTTCAGTTCAGATTCTACATTCACTTTCCATTTCTTGATCTTTTCAGCCTCCTTATATAGTTTTGAATATACTTGGCTCATTGGCTCTGAATTCTATTAAAATACATTTTCCTAAATTAGGTTAATTGTTCAAAATTTTAATGAAACAAAATTACAGCTACCTATTGCAAATATCCGTGATTAATAGTATTCATAGTTGAGACTAAATCTCTTAATTTCCGTCCTAATAGCATGCTAAAAGCTACATTAACTCTTTTAAACTACTAATGCATTATTAGCTTCCTCACTAAAGTTATCTTGATGAATAAAATAAAATGGCTCCAAAGCATTTTTTAAGTCAGAACTTCAAAATATTTCAGTCAATGAGAGAATATGGCTGGTGAAAAGCTAAAATATACCATGCTACAAGAAAATCTATGAATTTTACCAACAGTCTTGAAATATTTTGACAATACAATTTAATAATTAACTAAAGGACATGAACTTTACAAAATAATGATATGAAAAATAATAGTGAACATAAGATCTGCTTTTCATCAAGCCTGATGTTTTATTTGGATTTCCTGTACTTTCTATCTATATTATTAGATAAAGGGCAAGGTTTGTATATTTAAAAAAAAAAAAATCACACTGATTTCTACTTGCTGATAACTCTTCATTTATTCATAAAATGGGCTCCATATTTTAAAATCAATGATACTACAGCAACAAGCATATAGCACTTTATCATGCCATAGAATCTGTCTGTTTTAAAGACATCTATATCCCATAAGAATAATTTTTTTATAATTAAAGTTAAAATTAGTCCTACAAATCCTTTAGTCAGTAAAACAGCCCCAAAGGATTATTTTGTAAAATACTGTCTTGATTTTGAAAGTGTCTCTTCATATCATGTATCCATCTTCCTTCTTCAATTCTTGATTTCTGTTTTGAAATTAAACTCCCCAAAAGAACTGGATACTTTTATAACCAAGGAAAACATCTAACTGCTAAACAGAAGGCTGGCAGTTCAAACCCACCAGTCACTCCTTGGAAGGAAGACTGGAAATCTACTTTAGTAGAGATACTGTCTCAGAAACTCAAGGAGGGGTAACTATGAATCAAATCGACTGGACGGCAGTGACTTTGGTTTTTTTTGGTTTTGGAGTGTTGCAATGACTTAAAAAGAGAATTTTTTTAAAAAAGATTTTAAATAAAACAATCAAATATTAATCCTTTTGAAGTTTCAAAAGAAAGATGTATACAAATAATAAATTACACTTCAATTACAACACAGATGGGAAATATTCTGACCTGAGAATCAGTGTCTTTTAGTCCTTCCCGGTGGCAACAACTGTTAGATTTATCCATCTAAAAAATGAATAAATATCTCCTGTAAGAAAGTATTTCTGATGACAGTTTTTAAATAGCAGCAATAAACACAGAAAAACAGTAATCCAACAACTAAAACAGTTTTCTCTTTTCAAGTATACAATTCCATAGATGAATAGATTACAACGGTATACATTATACTTAACTGACCTGTTCAAGCATGGGTAAAAAGTTAACTTTTTGTAAAGTAGAATCTGCAAGATAAAAGACAACCAGTATGAAATATGTCCAAGTCTTCTTTTTTTATTACTATATCTAGCTTTAGGTGTCAAGGATATCAATAAAACACATATATTCAGTAACTAGCAGCATATATAATAAAATGTTTCTATGTACACTGATAGATTGCTTTTCCACTCTCCTACCTGAATCAATGCTTCTCCCATTTCTAGAGAGATTAGTCAATGAAAATGGCAAATCAAAATCATCTTCAATAGATCTGCTGAAATCCTAGAAACAAAAAAAAGTTTTTAAACATATTGTCCCCTCACCGCATAACGTGGATGAACTTGGAGGACATTATGCTGAGCGAAATAAGTCAGTCACAAAAGGACAAATATTGTATTAGTCCGTTATTGTAAAAGTTAAGGAAAGGTTTATCTATTGGAGGACATTTTCTTTGTTGGTTACCAGGGGTGGGAGGGGAGGGGAGGGAATGCTGTTAGATAGAGATAAATATTGATTTGGGTGATGAGAAGGGCAATGTACCAAATGTGAGTGACCAATATGGCAGCATTGAGGATGAGAAAGACATAGAGAGTTACATGGGCAGTACAGACAACAAATATGAACCCCTTTGCATATACAGTACTGAGTTGTCAGTGAAAGCAAACATGGGTATAGGGACGGATAGATGGGTGAACAGGCTGAACAATTGGGTGTGTCTAAATGGAGAGTGTATCCAAGATCATATATGGGGTTGGCAGACAATGGGCCTATAAGTTCATGTGAATGATGTAGGAGATCCTACATAAAGAGGGAGAACAAAGTGGTACAAAACTCAAAATTGTTTGGAGGCAAAAAAAAAAAAAAAAGAAGGTGGGGACCAGGTTTGCTGGTCCAATGGAGCCTGGTGTAACCACTGAGACTATGGCCCCTAGTTGCCCTTCAGGTCTGGAATTGAACCCACAACTGTGGTTTCCAGCCAAACAAAGTACAGGCATGTGAGTTAAACATTTACCTCAAGTAGACACACGCCCTGGAGAGAACAATCATGGGAGAAGGAAGGGCTGCTTATGCACAGGGAGATAGCTCAGGGTGCAGAAGAGTATGAAGGGATGGACACTGGGAGGAGGTAACTATGGGGAGGAAGTGGGAGGGGAGCTGCTGCATTGTAAATTTTGGTCAATGACATGAGACAAAGTATATGTGAACTGCTGTATGAAAAGTGAATTTACTCTGTAAATCTTCACCCAAATCCTAATAAAAAAAATTAAAAAAAAAAAACAAACATATTGTCCCATACCCTTCTGATCCTAGCAGTGTAATATGTATGTATGTACTACATATCTGCTTAAATAAGTAACTATTGTTGTAAATCCTTTAATGTACCTACAGTGTTTAAAATAACAATCATGGTCTTGGGTACACTCCCCTCTGCATAGACATACCTAATAGCATTTATAGGGTTGGCAGACAATGGTTCTACAAGTGTATTTCTATGTTCTGTAAGAATTCCCAGGTGTATAGTAGAGCTGACAAGGGGCAAGGTTGTAGTCACTTCTTGGTCACAGCCAGCTACCCAGAGGGACTGACTAGTTGAACTTGTGGGCTCAGGACCATAGTCGCAGGGGACATCAAGCTCAATTGGCATAACATACTACACAAAACATTGTTCCACTTCCTACTTTGGCGAGTAGCGACTGGGATCTTAAAAGCTTGCAAGCAGCCTCTAGATGCAATGATGGGTCTCTCCTCATCCAGAGCAAAGAAGAATGAAAAAAAACAAAGATTCATGGAAACAGTTAGTCCTAGCGACTAGTAAACCATATGATCCTCAGCCTATACAAACTAAGAGAGCAGAAGAACTAGATGGTGCCTGGCTACCACTGTCAACCACTCGGAGGGGGATCTATGTAGGAGATTCTGGATAGAAAGGGAGAACAATGTGGAACAAAACTCAAAATCATTTGGGGGAAAAAAAAAAGAAAGGGTGACGAGGTTTGCTGGTCTGATAGAGCCTGGTGGAGCCACTGAGACTATGGCCCCTAGCTGCCCTTCAGGTCTGGAATTGAACCCACACCTGTGGCTTCCAGCCAAACAAAAGACAGGCATATGAATTGAACATTTACCTGAGATAGATACACTCCTTGGAGAGAACAATCATGGGAGACAGCTCAGGGAGCAGGAGTGCATGAAGGGATGGACACAAGGAAGAGGTGGACACAAGGAAGTAGGAGGAGAGCTGTTGCACTATGGTAAATTGTAGTCAATGTAGTGAGACAAAGTGTATGTGAACTGCTGTATAGAAAGTGAATTTGTTCTGTAAACTTTCACCTAAATCACAATAATAAACAAATAAATAAAAAGACTTGGAAAAGAGACCAACATCATAATTAATTAATTAATTAACAATCAAATGCTTTTGTTACATAAGCAAGGCAAAAATTTTAATTGGGTATTTTTACTTATATGATAAAGCCAAATGAAAAGATATTGAATGCTTTCTAGGTAGTTGTGAACAGTACTAGCAGTTTTAACTAGTAGTTTAGAATATTAGAAGTTTCTCCAATTATGACTTCTCCCTTGACAGAATTGAGAATTATATTCACCGAATAACATTTATTATACCACTGGCTATAGCAGCCAGAAGAAATTGTCTACAGCATATAAAATTAAAATATTCATGGCATCATTCCATTTACAATGCAAAGTAGTATGTGAGTATTTTTTTAAGTAATTCAGTGGGAGAAAAAGGTCTATTTCCCCTGAGAAACTTGGTATAGTTCCTCCTTTCTTATGAGAATTATGTTTTATACATGAATTTGTTTTCCTTTTTGTCCTACCAACCAGGAAGCTCAGAGGCAAATCTGAAGCACAGTCACAACATTTTTAGCGATAAGTGTAGTTAGGTGTATTTTTAATTTCTTTTTCTTTGTTTCTAATTTTCTCCTAATTTATATTTTTCTGTTCCACTATACATGTCTGATAACTTGTTTCAAATCACTTAAGGAAAAATAAGAATTAAAATAAGCAGGTCCCATCATGTACGCAGAACTCTGGTAGCACAGTGCCTAAGGCATCTGACTGCAAACCAGAAGGTTGGTGGTTCATACCCACCTGCCACTCTGCGGAAGCAAGACTGGGCAATCTACTTCTGTAAAGATTTACCACCTTGGAAACCCAATGGGGGTTGCCTTAAGTCGGAATCGACTCAAGGGCAGTGGGTTTGGTTTGGTTTGGTTTATCAGGTACGCAGAATTCTATAGCAGCAATGTTTATTTAAATGAAAGATGCCTACACACACAGTAAATATGCTTATTTCTTATTCAAAGCAATATTCAATATTCTTGGGTAAATCGAACCACATTTGCTGGAAATAAATAAGATACTATCACTAAGAAAATACAATCTGGGAAGAGAGCTGTTACATCATGGAGACTGCAGACAACATCATGATACAAAACGTTTATAAACTGCTCCAATGGCAAATGAATTTGCTTTGTAAACTTTCACCAAAATCACAGCATTCAAAAAATGAAAAGGAAGAAAATACCCTTTGCTTCATTTACCTAAAGTTAAGAATAGTCAAATCAAAATCCATATGCAAATTTACCTTGAATAAATTAAAATCTTCTCCCAAGGTCTGAGGTTTCACTGCAGACACCTGACTACTAGTTAATCTTGGTGGTAGGAACAATGTAAAGGGTGCTTGCTTTTCCATTTTCTCTCTTCCAGTTGTAAATATCTAATGTCCAAAATAAAAATAAATTTTAAAAAAAGTACTTTACATTGCTTCCTCAATACACTATTCTTTTATTTTTTATTTTTGCCGTGTTCCCTCCCCTCCCACCCCTGGTAACCAACAAAGCAAGTTTCCTTCCATATATAAACCTTCTTTACAGACAGGTGATTTTTGTACAATAAATGATTATAAAAGGAATTAACATAATCCCTGCTCCTGTACCTGCTGGTACAAAGCAAAAGCACCGACTAACCTGATCATCCATAAAGTAATCAGAGAAATGAAGAAATATGGAAATGTACAAGAGAGAAATAAAAAATTTTAAATAAAAAGTTAATTTACTAAGGTACACATAAAAGTTTTTCAGCCTGTAAGTCAAAAGCTGCTAAAGTATGGTGAAAAAAAATTATAATGAAGAAATAATAGAATTCAAATATGTAAAACAACACTGCCCTCTTTCTATCAAAACATAATGCAAAACAAATTCACGGGGCATCCATCATTCAAGGAACTTTCCATCGATCGTCGCTTCTCTCTGTGGTTGTTAAAAATACAACACTCCTTTCATTCCCACCAACACCAATCGCCTTGCTGGCGACTCAGATCGGCAAAGAAGTCGAATAGGCTGAAAAGGCTCTCTGCCATCCGTAGCCCTAAACTGCATCAAGTCACCATAGGAAAGCTTATTTTGTTGGACGACTACTTTATGGTGGCGTTGAGATGCAGCATCAAAATATCGTCCCAGCTCTGGGCTTCCTCCTCAGGTAACTAAGCCAGTAAAACTGCCTTTACCTTGGCAGAACCACATAGACAGTGGCCACGCGAACTGCCACCTGCTGTCTACGAGGGTAGCAGAAACACCCTACAAGACCTTCTGCCTCCGAATCTCGGAAAATGCTAGAAGTCGTTCCACCTCAGAAGCTAGAAGGAAGGGGCGTGGCCCCACAGCTGTTTAACGGCTAAATAACTGCCACCCGCTGTCTACCAATAGGCTACCAAAACCCACATCTCGCGAGATTTCCCTTTACGCTAGTAACCATTCTTTCCCGGATTCTATTTTTCCCTAAGAGTTAACGAATGTTTAGGCTTCTATGATTGTCTCAAAGATTGCACGGAAAGCTGTGTCAGATTCTGTGATAGACGAAGCTAAGAGGGAAAAATCCAGTTCTGCCTTCCAAGAGCTCACAATCTTAGAAAGGAAACAGAGGCTCAAACAATGATAGTTTTTGTATAAACGTTATTTTAAAAGTGGTACTCCCAAAGAGTCATGAAAACATAGGGAAAGTGGAACTTAATGTAGCTTGGGCTGTCAGGAGAGAGGCTTCACAGATGTGGTGTACTTCTGTTAGAGCTTCAGCTGAAAATAGAAGGGTGTATAGAGAGATGGCCAGATAGTCAATGGAGAAAGAATATTCCTGAGGAAAGGTGGGTTCTCAAGTTGTGAGAGAATAGATTAACACAAGTGAGTGACTCCAACAAGTATAATGTGGCTGCAATTGTTGGTATGTGAGAACTAGGTGGGAAATGAGAAAAGACTTGAGACTATAGCTGTGAAGGTCTGGCAAAGACTGGGTTTTAGCTTTCATGAATGAGAAGGTTAAAAGATTTTAAGTGGAAAGGATGGGATAATCAGATATAAGTTAATTTGTGGTATGAAGAATGGTTTGGTTTGGGTTTATGAAACTGGAGTTAGAGAGTCAATGTTAATAGCCTGCCTAAGACATGAGAGTCTGAGCTAAGAATGGCAGTGAAGATGTATGCTGTAAATTGCAGTGAAGTCAGTGGAGTCGGTTGACACTTCATGAATACAAGATGTCAAATATAAAAAGATTAGGGAAAAAACAATAGAATTTGATGGTTGTCTGTGAGGTTGTCTGATTTCAGGCTTGGACAAGTAAATAAATGTGGCAATGCTAAATACCTGGTTTGGGGGCAATGATAAGTTCAGTTTGGGACATACAGGACTTTTTTTATAGGTAGCATATTATGATGCTTTTTCAAAGAACTTTAGCAATATTTTAAAATAAGCCATTTTGCTTTGTATAAATTTAATTTATGAAACATAATATCTTCTACTAAAATTATAAGCTTTTTGAGCTGGAAGGGACCTGTGGATGATACACTTTAATGTCTTAATTTTACATTTTAAGGAAACTGAGGCTCAGAGAGATGTAGTTAAGGCAGAGTTGAGGCTAGATAGCGATAAGATAGCCCAAGAGTTGATGCCAAGGATATGCACAAGATACCCCCAGCACTAATAATTGATATATTTAAATAAGATTTTAAGTTGAAAGAATAAATTCAATATTCTACTGTTTCTAAATTCTACAATAGTGAAAAATTAAATTGGTAATTTTATTTTTATTGTTATTATTGAAAACTGAACCAGTACTCCTAGTATTTTATTAAATTCACAGTATTTTATTTACTTATAAACAGTCTTTTAAAATAATAGTTTCACTCTGGAATCTCTCATTTTCATTTATTTCACATGACATTTATTTTAATCTGTACAATGACTACAATATTTGTAGAAACATTTCATGTTTTAAGAATTTCATTTTTATTACATAAGCTATTGGAAAAATGTCAAAATACTTTCCATCAGAATGAGAAATAAATTATGCTACATCTCCCAGTATATGATAGAATACTTTTAGTGATTTATTATTTTAATTGTTTCAGCATCTTACCATCACAAATTTTCTAATTTGGTCTTACAAAGGGTCTCTTTTTTTATAAGACGTTTAAAAAAGGTAACCATTGAACATACATCTTTGTTCCTCTTCAATAGTTTATAAAATACTGTAACAGGAATAGGTTTAAAATGTTAGTTCATTAAAATTAAAATTACCAACAATGAATCTGGCCTTAATGAATGTCATCCACAAACTGCTTTCATTCTAATAACTGTTTCTACTAGCTAGCTTTTTTCACATCTACAAATCTATTATCTTTTCATTTAATTTTCTACTAAATGAAAAAAAGTGAAGTTTCTTCAGATGAGAATTCTATTTAGCATTATTTTCTTGTGAAGAAACCATGATGTAATAAAAGCCATTGCTTCTTTTGAGTCCAGTCTTGAAAAGAGTCCTAAATATCCCGCGAGTGGTAGTTTTTCACATTCCACAAAATTTGATGAGCACTAAATGATGTCTACTTTATGATGAAATATTGGTAACTTAACAATCTTATTCATGTTTTCAAATCAGTCATCCTATAGTGATAAATAGAGTATATAATAGAGATTCGGGAGCTCTGGTAGCATAGTGGCTAAGACACTTGCCTGCTAACCAGACGGCTGGCGGTTCAAACCCACCAGCCACTCCTCGGAAGGAAGGTTGGGCAATCCTACTTCCGTAGTGATACTGCCTCGGAAGCCCAAGGAGGGGTCGCTATGAGTCGGGCCCGACTCGACGGCACATAACAACAACAACAACAACATAATAGAGATTCAGGAAGTTTAAGGTAAACCACAACATTCTAAAAGTTCAGCAATGTTAATAGAAATCTCAGTTCTCAGAGAATAAATTAGTCAGTGTAGGGTCCTTTGTTTTCCAAATACTAAGTATTTCTGAGTGGTTGTGATTCAGTGTTCTCAGTTCAGTGAGCCTCCCTATGAGACAAGCAAAATGCTGTAGATCTTCTGGATGATAGATTTTTGCATATTTATACAAAATTTGTAAAACTGGTTCTTGTAAACTTTCCACACGCTTATTTTTAATGGATGGACGATCTGAAAAACATCATCATATTTATCTTAATGTATAATAGAAAGTGGTAGAAGACAATTTCAAATAATACAGTTCTTTTTTTTAAGTAAAAAAATAGTAATATTTACTAAACTCTTAATATATTCTAGATGTTATGCTAAGTAACTTGTACCTATGCATTGTCCTGGGAGTTCTGGTAGCGAAGTGCCTAAGGCACTTGACTGCTAACCAGAAGGCTGGCTGTTCAAACCCACCAGCCACTCCTCGGAAGGAAAATGGGACCATCTACTTCCATAGTGATACTGCCTCGGAAACCCAAGGAGGGGTCGCTATGAGTCGGGTCCGTCTCAAAGGCACATAACAACAACAAAAACAGCATGCATTATCTTATTTAATCTTCACTCTATGAAGTTGTATTATCATACAATTTTTTAGAGTTACTTAAAAAATAATTCCCACAAAGTCACATAGAAGAGTCATACATAGTTATAAGACTATAAGAGCAACCAAGAGTTACTTGAAATTTGAAAGATTAAGTTATTTCTACAAGATCAACCACAAATAAAAGACAAAGCTTCTTAAGTACCTATCTATAAAATATAACAGCCAACCAAGAATTTCTTAATATTTAGGCCACATTCATTTATCTACTTATTGTGCCAGCAATATAGCAGTGAAAAAACAGACAAAATTTCCTGCCCTCATTGAATTTATATTCTGGGTCCAGAAAGAATGGAGGTGGAAAGAGACATAAACACATTTGAAAGATTAAAAATATTGTATGATAGTGATCAGTGCTATAGAAAAAAATTAAGTAGGAAGGGGATAAGAATTCAAAGTGGAGGAGCAGTGGCTATTTTTAAAAGGATAATCAGAGAAGGTTTCAATAGGATGATACTTGAGTAGAGATTAAAAGATAGTGAAGGAGAAACCATGAGGTTATCTGGGGAAAGAGCTTTCTAGACAGAGGACTCATCAAATATAGTAGAACTTGTGGCAAGAGGCTGCTTGATATTTCCAAGGCATATCTGTGTGAAAATTCATTGTGACTAGAACGGTGTAAGAAGCTCAGGTAGCATAGTGCCTAAGGCATTTAACTGCTAACCAGAAGGCTGGCAGTTCAAACCCACCAGCCACTCTTCGGAAGGAAGACTGGGCAATCTACTTCTGTAGTGATACCACCTTGGAAACCCAAGGAGGGGTCACTATGAATTGGATCCAATTTGACGGCAATGAGTTTGGTTTGGTTTTTAGAATGGAGTAAACAAAAAGTTAGGTGATGATGGGAAACATTGGCTTTAATCTGTATAAAATATAAAGCCATTGAAGGGATATGAGCAAGGAATGGCATGATATGACTTATATTTAAAAGAATCAGTCTAACTGCTGTATAAAGAATAGACTCTAGGGAAGCAAGGGAGAAAAGCAGGAAGGCCAGTTACTGGGAAAATAGTTTAGACTAAGGTAACGGAAAGAAACAGTAAGTAGATGAGTTCTGGAGATATTCTGAGGGTACAGCCAACAAGATTTCCTCACAGATTTGCAATGTGCATAATAGAAAAAAATAAGTGAAAGATATCTTCAAGAATTTATGCTTTTGCAACTTGAAGGATGGAGATTCCATCTCATGAGATAGAGGAAGAAAAATGGGAGAAGTGGGGGGAGATCATCTTTGGTCATGTTAAATTTGATATGCCTATTAACTTTCTGGTTAGCAGTCAAATGCCTTAGGCACTGTACCATAAGCACTCCTTATTAGATATTCAAGGTGCCCCTGGTGGCCCAGTGGTTAAGTGCTTGGCTGTTAACTGAAAGGTTGGCGGTTTCAATCCACCAGCTTCTCCACGATAGAAAGATGTAACAGTCTGCTTCCATAAAGATTATAACCTTGGAAACACCATGGAACAGTAACTACTCTGTCCTATAGGGTTGCTGTGAGTCAGAATGGTTTTTTTTTTTTAATTATTATTATTATTATACACCAAGTTGAAATGTTGAATAGGTGTTTTGGTTACCTAGTGCCGCTCTGACAAGAATATACCACCAATAGGATGGCCTTAACAAACAGGAGTTTATTCTTACAATTTGGAGGCTTTAAGTCCAAGTTCAAAGTGACAGGCTCTAGGGGTTGGGTGAAAGCCCCTTAACTCTGGCTTCAGTTCTGCCTCCTGCTCCCGGCCCACTGAAGCTAGAGGCTTTACTTCACTCAGACAGCTGCTGGCTGCTGAGACTGACAAGCCCAACGTTGACAAGTAAAAAGGCACAGTCCTGATGTTACCAAACCACAGGCAGGCCAATAATTCAAGTCCATTGAAAGTCCCAAAGTCAGTAGAGCATGGCAGGCTGCTGTCCAACAGCATGGCTACATGCAGGGTTCAAGTGTGCCATAGCTAGAGGCCATTCTCAAAGCTGTTTCTTACATACAGGAAGCAGACCCAAAGCTGCTACTCACCTGCTCCAATAGATTCCACCATGAAGCTAATTATCAGTCTCACCATGGGAATAACTACATCCAGCTGCCCAACCAGTCAACCGGGCCCAACCAAGTTGACACACAAACTTAACCACCACAGTAGGGTATTGAATGGAGTTTAGGGGAGCAGTCCAAATTGGTATATCAATTTGGCAGTGGTTAGCATATAGATGTGATTTGAAGCCATGTGGCTGTATGAAATTGCCAAAGAAGTAATTGTAGAGGAAAAAAAGGACTGAGTCTTAGGTTACTTCAACATTTATCACTGTCTAAGTTGAGGAAGAATTAACAAAGGAGACTGAAAAAGAGCAGCTACTAAGGGGGAAAATCAAGAGTGTTGTCAGTTGCCATTAAGTCCATTCAGAGTGAGATATCCTGGAAATCAAATGGAGGGGATAAAAGCATGTCAATAAGGAGGGAGTGCACTTAGGCCAAGAGGAGAAAGTGTTTTTGGAAGGAGGGAGTGATCTGCTTTGTTGAACTTGGCTAACAAGTGGAGTCAAGTACAATGAGGAGTGAGAACTGACCAATGCAATCAGCAATGGACAAATTACCGCAGATTAGGACATATTATAGTGCCGTAGAGACAAAGGGCCAAAATCTGATTGTACTGGGTTCAGGAGTGAAGAAGAGAGAGGTGGAGAGACAGGAGTGTAGACAACTCTTTCAAAAAAAAAAAAAAAAAATGTTTTTCTGTAAAGTGGAGCTGAAAGAGGGTAAGAAAGCATTTTTTAAGATGCAAGAAATTACAGCATATTCATACAGCATTATCATAAGATAATGATCTGGCAGAGAAGGAAATTTTGATGAAACAAAATTGGAACATTTGGCAGCAATGAACAAGTTAATAATATAACTACCACACAAATGTCATGATTTCACTGACAAATATTCAAAATTTTACTACTTGTGTTATAACTTCTCTTTACCTGAGGAAAAAACAGTTGTGGCTGCAAGCAGAGCATATTCAGTATTACTAATATTAAGTTCATTCATTCTTCTATAGAAGTAAAACAAGACAGTAATAAATTCTTTAGTAATACCTACGAAGATTAATATAAAAATGTGTTTTCATCAGAGCATAGTACAGAATAAAACATATTGCCGTTACCATGTTTTTCTCAAGGCAATAAAAGACAGTAAAATGTTAATATCTAACCAAATTTTTCCATCCAATATAATATTTTGTATTGTATATAATATTACCAGTTAGAGTTGTAGAAGTACTGTCTTCACTGCAAAATGTTTCTATCGAGCAAATAACACGGCTGGCATCACTCTGACTGTGACAATTCAGTGCATGATCTGAATAATTTGATAATCTCATAGCACCTAGTAAAAGGGAAAAATATAAAGTCTGATTTTTTTTTAATCTTTATACAAATAGTAAATTTGATCTCTTTCAGAATACAGCATAACTGTTAGATGGGAAATTTTCCCAATGAGTGGATAACTCTCTAACTTTCATTACTGAAGCATGAAGCTAGAGTAAGAAATAGTTCATATCTTATAGAAAGTGCCCTATAGACTCTGCAGAATCTGTTTTCCTATGATGCAATACAATAAAGAATGGCTTTCCTTAAAAGAAAAAGAAAAGCTAAATCAGTATGCTGGAAAACTATAAACAGCTATTATGAAGTGCTTAGTTGTATACTAACTGGTAAAATAAAAATAGCTCAATATTATATAATTTGTTGCCAGAGTTAAAAGCAACTGTTAACACTAAGGTTAATTGGGCTGTTTACTTTGAGAGACTGATGAAAGTTGGGCCACATAAAGGAACATCACTTCAGTTTTTGATCCCTTCTGTAATGCAGTCTGATCCTCATTGGTCAAACTTTCAAATCCTATAAACAAAGATCACATAATTGTTTCAAATAGAAAATTAAAAGATAATTTTACGATACAGTATTTAACATTCTAAATTAGAAATATACTTATGATCTGAGTTCTAAGTGTTCTCTTAGAATAATCATGAGATGTTACTTCAAAAACAATTGAATAAAATTACTGACTCAACACAGTAATATTTTGGAGCATTTCCATCAGAAGAAGCTCTAGTGGTATAGTGGGTAAGGCATTTCGCTGCTAACCAGAAGGTTGGCCGTTCAAACCCACCAGCTGCTCTGCTGGAGGAAGATGAGGCAATCTACTTCCTTAAAGATTTACAGCTTTGGAAACCCAGTGGGGGTCTCTAAGAGTCAGAATCAACTCGATGGCAGTAGTATAGCAAGAGAAGGAGTTCATGGGTGGCATAAACCTTACAGGTTAAGTGCTTAGATACAGACTAAAAGGTTGGTGGTTTCAATGTACCCAGAAAGCTCATGGAAGAAAGCCCTGGCAATCTACTTACAAAAGATCACAGCCATTGAAAACCCTCTGAAGTTCTACTCTGAATCACAAGGGTTTGCCAAAAATTGGAATCAACTCAACAGCAAATGGCATTTTTTGTCAAGAGAAAATTAAACATAGTAGATGTAGCCTCACAGAATTTATGTTTACAATGAGTATCTGTACATGTAAATAGATAACTAAGTTTTGGCAAAGAGTGGCTTGATTTTTTTTTTACAATTGTACAGGGAAATTTGTTTGTTTCCTGTTTTACCTAAAAAATAAATCATTTCCAAAAAATTAAAACTTAAAACCACATTGTTTGTCTTAACTCTAAATCTTTAAGTCATTTGAATAGTATTTTAAAATATTTATATTTTGATCCAGCTGACTGAGTAAAGCAGGTAAAATAATTATGTTTTTTGCATTTAGAAGCAGCTTTGGTAGAAAACAATAGGTTTTTGTTTTCCTAAATGTTCTCTTTCTTTCAAACAAGGAACTTTTTTAAAAATAAGTTTAAGTCTTAAATTACTTTAAAAAAATTTTTTTGATTACCTGGTAGTCCCTTGGTAAAATCCATTATTCTCCATACCCATAGCACTGCTGCCTCTGAGAGTTGTGAAAAGCTCATTTGGGGATTTGCACATTCTTGAAGCTAACCCACAAAAGAAAATGATTGCTAAATTATGCTTTATGTCAAATAACTGTTGAAATTTTAAACTTTCATGTTTATGCTCTTATTTTCTAACATGATTAATTATAAGTTATCTCTTGCCAGTAATGAATACATGCAAACTTATTTGCTTTCTCTGAAGAAATTGTATATTTTTTATGAGCAGCCACAATATTATTAATGAGCTGATGTTCCTCTTGTGTTAGTTCTATGCTTTCCTGAATCTATAAGAAAACATAGGGAAAATCTGTGATATATACTTATCAAACAAGACATCATCATTAAAGAAATAAGAATTTTATGAGTCTTGCCACTTTTCCAGATCTAGTTGTTGATGACACATGCTTGCTGTCTACTCCTTCCTCTTCCACTTTGATGTTAGAGTAGTAAAAACTATTCTTCTGCTTAAAGTTCTTTCGAAGTCTCTTTGATTTACATTGGATTTCTGTGAGCAAACCTGTGGTATTACAAAATTCATATAAAACTTTTTGGAAGAGCGAGTAACAGTATAGGACTTCATGAGAGCTGTCTTATACTATACATATACATAAGCATAGATTTGTCCTTTTACAAAGAACCCTTTTTATTGAACAACTATGTACACATCAATTAACTTTACTATATTACTTTCTCCTCTAGGTTCCATATTACCTAGTCTAAGGAAATCATAATCATCTTAAACATAAATTAAAAATTAACCTTGCATCTCCAACCTATAAACTTAGACTTTTTATACTAAAGACATTTCCATATTAATTTCATCTTGGAAGCAACATAGAATATTAATTGGGGAAGTAGTATGAATTTCCTTATATTTGGCCTTTTATCCCCAATTTTCATATCATAAGGTCAAAAGAATTGCTTATTAAAGTTAAAGTGAGCTAAGTTGAATTTTTATTCTTTGAAACAAGACAGGGCAGTGAATACCTTTTTTATAAAGTGAAAACTTCTTTATTTTTGCCTTGTAGCCTTTATAGATCTTTTTAAACTTTGACTTCAATCTCTACTTGAACAGGAAAAGGTATCATGAATCACTAATAAAATTAACCAAAATTTAATATTTACCTTTTGTTATGTCTGTCAGAATATTACTTCAAGAGCTAATGCCAAAACAGATAGCCTTAATCCTTTCCTAAATAATTTAATTGTTTTGTTGGAGAACAAGAATACATAAAAATGATATGAAGCAATTTGAAAAGAAAATCTGGTAAACATTAAATAACTTAAACTGAGCACATAATCGCAAAACTGCTGTGAAGAAGTCATTAAAATCAGATGGAATTGTGGGAAGACTTTTTAAAGATGTGTATTTTAAAGAGGTTTTAGCTTAGTTCTGAGAAAGCAGAAGAGAGACTTCAAGGGGAAGAGAATGACAGAGAGGTGAGAATAAACAAGTAATGGAAAGGAGGAAAATAAATTGATTTGAAATGGTGATAAAGAACTTCAACCACAGAGCTGCTTCAAATTAGGAATAAAACTGTTTGGTGAAGGTAAATTAAAAACTCTCTTAAAGAAAGGAACCATGTCATCTTGGAGTCCATGATATGTGAAAAAGGAGATACATTCAGAGCAAAAAATGAGTTCCACTCCTTGGTACAGATAGTATAATATTGGTGATGTCTTAAAAAGAAGTTATCATCTTTTGGAGGCTTCAAAACATAAAATGGTTGACTAAGTGGGTGAAGAAATTGTTGAAGAGCAAATGTTCCTAGTTAGTTTATAGCCATCCACCTGGGGGGGGGGGATTTCTAAGGAATTGAACTATTACAGCCTGACATTTGAGAGGTGGTTGAGCAACCATACTCAAAGGAAGCTGATTAATGGATGAGTCTGTAGGATGTTTTTTAATGGTAAGTCATAGGGTTCCATCCTCCTACTAATTCTATTAAATATTTTAAACCACAATCTAGATCAAATTTGTTAATAGTAAGCAGCTTAGAAAAATAGCCCAAACTTTATATGACAGAAAAGTAACTTTTAAAGATCTTCACAGACTGGAATAGAGAAATCCAACAAAGAAAAATTTTAAGACTCACATATGATGCCAGTCTCTGACTTTTCCAACATTTCTCAACAAGAAGTGTTGATATCTTTAACTTACAAGATCAGCCCTACACTATTTTTGAGACAGTCTTAAATAACATGAAGGGGACATTGTCATTGTATTTCTGAGTGCAGTATATTATAATGGGTAAGGTAACAGAGACTAGAGCTGGTCAGTATGCTGATTTGAACTGTGACTCTACCACTTAATTAGCTATGTGATTCTGTATGGTTTGATTTCCTCATCCATTAAATTGTTGTTGTTGTTGTTGTTACATTCCGTTGAGTCGGCTCCAACTCATAGGCACTATGCTACCAGAGCTCCCCATCCATTAAATGGAGGTAATAATGGTACCTACTTCACAGGGTTGTGGTAAGAAATAATTTGTAAAATGCTTGGTTCTGTTTTTATTATTTTCACTGGCTTTCTGTTCAGCTTCCCAGTGAGAGTGGAACCTTTTCTTGAGCCCTAATCTATTTGTCTTATTGTTTTAGTTACCATTGAGTCAATTCCAACTCTTGGGGACCCTACAGGTGCAGAGTAGAACTACTTCATAGGCTCCAAAGGGTTTTCAAGGCATAGGGTTTTCTTTCAGAAGCAGATCACCAGGTCTTACTTCCGAGGCACCTCTGTGTGGTTTCAAACTCCCAACCTTTCTGCTAGTAGTAGAGTGGTTAATCATTTGTGTCACCAGGGGCCACCTATTTGACCAGGGATCTAAAAACATATTTCCACCTCACCAGCCCATCCCTCCACAGGAATCATAAAACTATGTGTAGATTGCCTGACTGAGACTCCTGTATTTTGTGCAGATAGAAATGTACCATGTGTTTAATACTTTAACCATTACAATTGAATCATTATTGGGTGAAGTCGGGTAATACAAAATGCCAGGGACAAGAGAACTTTCCTAATTAAGAGTCCTTTTACCTAGTGTATAGAATTTGGGCACCTATGTATTCAAACTTGGAGTGATAAACTTAGAGAAGGGGGACAGGAAGAGAGGGAAGGAGGAAAAGAGAAAAGGGAAGGGGAAAGGGAGCAAGAAATATCTGGATGCATATGAATAACATTTAAATGTTTATTTGTTGAACTCAAGAAATACCTGGGTCCACTAGGGCTCCTTATTGCTTGGATAGGATAACTTTATGGTCTACTCCAACCCTGGAATTTTAAATAGTAGTAGTAGTTGTTGTTGTTGTTGTTATATGCCATCGAGTCGGCCCCGACTCATAGCGACCCCTCCTTGGGTTTCCGAGACAGTATCACTAAGGAAGTAGGATTGCCCAACCTTCCTTCCGAGGAGTGGCTGGTGGGTTTGAACCGCCAGCCGTCTGGTTAGCAGGCAAGTGTCTTAGCCACTATGCTATGAATCCATTTTGTAAAGAACTTTGAAGAGTTTGGATTTTATTATAATTAACAGTATAATGTAAACAGAATGTTGCATCAGTATTTAATGAACAAGAGTGTAATTTAATTTAAGGAAAAATATTATAGCAGTTGAAAGCACATTGAAATAATAAGATAATAATAATAAGCCAGAAAACTAGTAAAACTGTGCAAGTGCAAAATAGTGTCTGCACAAGCTAAATTGGACACGAATAGAAACCATTAACAGTACTCTATAAAGAAGAGTATATTTTAAAATCACTTTGAGATTTAGGGAACAGGAGGAATAGAAATAATGCCAAAATGTCAGTACTTTTGTGAGGATTAAATGACATTATAGAAGGTAAGGGAAAGGTTCAATGAGACAGAAAATAATCAATGCTGGTGGGGATGTGGAGAGATTGGGACTCTCATACACTGCTGGTGGGACTGTGAAGTGATACAACCACTGTGAAAAGCAGTATGGTAATTCCTTTGGAATTGGAGATACCATTTGACCCAGCAATCCCATTACTAGGTATATATCCTAGAGAGGTGAGAGCCAGGACAGGAACAGATATATGCACACCCATGTTCATTGCAGCACTATTTACAATAGCAAAAAGATGGAAACAACCTATGTGCCCATCAACGGAAGAATGGATGACCAAACTATGGTACATGAACACAATGGAATGCTATGCAGCGCTAAAGAATAATGTAGAGTCTGCAAAACACTGCATAACATGGATGAACTTGGAGGACATTATGCTGAGTGAAATAAGTCAATCACCGAAGGACAAATATAGTATTAGTTTGTTGTTGTGGAGGATCAAGAAAAGGTTTATATATGGAGGGAAACTTTCTTGTTGGTTGTCAGTGGTGGGAGGGGAAGAGAGGGACCACTGGAAAAAAAATGCATTGACCCATGTCACTTTAATTTTGTGTATTTCACTGTACATAAATTATATTTCAATAAAATGCATTTTAAAAAAAGAAGGTAAGGGAAAAACTTGAGTGCATAGAAGGCAATCAAAAGCTTAGATATGAATCAATGACATGAAGACAAAATATGTATGAATTACTGAATGGGAAACTGATTTTCCCTGTAAATTTTCACCCCAATCAAAATAAAAAGTTAAAAAAAAAAAATCTTAGATACTCTTCGGCCTGCTGAGTTGCATTTTGACACCTGTGTTTTTAGCCAACTCTGTACCCTTAAGTAACCTACAGGCTTTTAAAACTACAAGACTGAAGAAAGGTAACTACCCACCACTCATATCGTACTGAGGTGTCTTGCATGTTGCTATAATACTATGCCATGTGTGTTTCAAATACCAGCAGGTTCACCCATGGTGGACAGGTTTTATTGGAGCTTCAAGATTAAGACAGACTAGGAAGAAGGATGTTGCCAGGTCCACTTCTGAAAAAATTGGGGCCACTGATAACTTTATGAATAGCAGGGAAATATTGTCTGATGTAGAAGATGGGTGATAAAAGGGAAGACCCTCAACTAGATGGATTGGCATAGTGGCTGCAACAATGAGCTCAAGCACAACGATTGTGAGGATGGTGCAGGACCAGGCAGTGTTTCATTCTGTTGTACACAGGGTCATGATGAGTCAAAACCAACTCAACAGCACATAATAACAAGATGTGTTGTTAGTCAACTCTACACCATTAGGTATCCTACAAACTTCTAAAGATACAAATCTGAGGAAAGGTAACTATTATTTAAAATTCCGTTCTTTCTAGATGCATTGTATAACTTTAGGTTAAGTAACAGAATAAAAACACAAGGATTTCCAATTAAGAATTATTACCAAAAGTAGAGCAATATAGTATAGAGCATGGATTATAGAAATAATTACCGACTCTGGTAATTGGCTATCCTAACTTAGTAGTTGCTAGAGAAATAGCTTAAAAACAAACAAATATGTAAATGTTCAAAATGACAATTTGAAGAATGTATTAAATTTTCAGTAAGGTAAAAAGAATTTAAATGTCCCTCAAGAAAAAAAAGGAAGAAAGAAAATGGCACTTACATTCTGCCAACATTCCTACAGCTTTACACTTTTTCAGTCTGCATTCTTGACATTTTCTACGCATGTACATGTCCATTTCACAGTGACCACCATTCTTGCAACTATATACTGCATTTTTGGTGATGCTACGTCGAAAAAAACCTAATAAAACAATTTTTTTAAATTTTACTGTTAGGTATAGTTATATGTCATTTTATTAGCATATTCCTTCATAGTGGAGTTATGCAATCAAGTTAACGAAATTATTTCAATAAAAAATTTTTTTCCTCAATAAGGAGATCTCCTTTAGTATACATTTATCTGGATAATTTTTCAATCCTTTCCCAATTGATATATTCTATTTCAAGGTTGTTCCTTCCAGTAATCACAGCTGCAAATTAACCCACATATCTCTATCACATTAAGATACAATTTTATCATAGTAATAAAACATCATCTAAAAGCATTTTTAAAACTATGTTCTATAGAACATTAAGGTTTCATGAAGCATTTCTCCCTTGGAAGAGTATGTTGTCCTGTGAAATAAACCTACAAGAAAAACTTACTCTTTTCTCCTCAAATTTCCACCTTAACCCATAAAGGGTGGAACAATCTTTTAAGCTTATTCCTCTGTCCATTTCCCTTTTTCAGTGTTTACCCAGAGTTGCTAATTTATTTGGTCTAAGACATTGAATGGGCCATGGTGGGTGTATCTATGTAAGAGATTCTTCACTTTCTTTTTACTTCCTAAATCCATGCATAGGAGTTCCTCTTCCATTTTCTCTTTCACTTCCTGTTCCTATGCAATAATCCCAGCTATCTTCCTCTTCTTCCATTCTGGGCAATAAAGTTGACAAACTTAGTTAATGCCCATCTTAGAACCCTTGCATATCCTCTTTTGACACACTTGAAGGTGGAATTTCATGATTTAGACTCAACAAGGGGAGTAAAAAGCTCACTTAGGTTTCCAGAATTATGCCTTAGTTTTAATTTTTTTTTTTAACAGAAAGGTCGTGCATTTCAAGAGTAAAACAAACACTTGTCCAACTATTCTACTCATAAAACTGGTCTCTCATTTCCCAGAATCTTCATTTGGCTTCTGTGAGGAGTGAGTTGTGGCATTCTGAAAACAAAATTTCATCCTATACCTCTAACAGGGAGCTCTGGTAGCGTAGTGCCTAAGGCACTTGACTGCTAACCAGAAGGCTGGCGGTTCAAACCCACCAGCCACTCCTCGGAAGGAAGATGGGGCAATCTACTTCCGTAGTGATACTACCTCGGAAACCCAAGGAGGGGTCGCTATGACTCGGTCCAACTCGAGGGCACACAACAACATACTTTTAACAGACATGTTTACCTAACATTATAGTGGCCTAATCTAATGATTTTCAGGTCCTGTCCAACACTGCATTTGTGAATAAAACAATGAAAAAGTATTTCAAAACCTCATCAGTGTTTCACTCTTTGAAAATGCTATTGTCAATGATGGTCTTCACATTCAGATCTCCGATTTGTTCTTTAAAAAAAACATTTCAAAATAGACTTAGACTGTATCTTTGTTGTTGTTGTTATTGCCATCGAGTCAGACCTGACTCATAGCGACCCCTCCTTGGGTTTCCAAGGCAGTATCACTACGAAAGTAGAATATCTTAGAAGGCATTTAATTCAAATTCCCTCCTAATACATGAATTATATAAATCAAGAAAATGTAATAATCAAAATTCAGATCATTTTATAAGATCTTTTCTATTCCAACATCAGATCCACCTAACAGCATAGCAAACCTCTACCATATAAATATTGGATTTTATATTTAAATGTTAAAGTGCTCATCAAGAATGAAAAGGATAATATATTTTCATGTTTCCGATCCCACAGATTGACCACATTTAAACATCTGTCTGGCACTTTTTGGTTTTACTTTTCACATTTTAAGAAGTAACAGTATTCTCATATGCCTAAAATTTTTGAGTCTTCAGTGAACACTAATATTACAGTTTCATTTTAACTTTATCCTTACCTTTACAACCCTCACAAGTAAGTGCATTGTAATGATATCCTGATGCTTTATCATTGCAAACTACACAGAATTCTTCCTGTCCCTTAATTCACATAGAAGAATAAATTGGTCTGAAACTTTTTATTCCAGGGTATCCATCTTCAGCATGGAGGGCAACCACATAAGTAGGCTGATTTAATTCACAAGAACCAAGTCCATACTGTCCACCACTGTAATGTGCCTCCATGCTATAAGTGTTGAAATGACCTTGTAAAAATTGGGACTGTAAAGCCGGAGGAAACTGAGCAGTAGAATACTGGCAATAAGGTGATTCTTGAACATCAGAGTCATGCAACTGATAATTGATTTGTTCTGGAAAAATATCTAGGTTTTTTTTTTTTTTTTTAACATAGAAAAGAACAAATGACAAAACTTCAAAACTTCATAATCATTTTCAAATTTCAACGTGTTTTATGCTCAACAAACACAGCCAATTCAACATGTCTGCTATATCCCAGGGTCTTGCTGTCCAGCATGATGGGCAGACAGACAGTAAACTGAATTGCAGTGCATGGTAAATGTACCATCTCATAGGTTTGAAGATGTTGCTTGGGAGCTGGGAGAAAGGGCAATAATTGCTTATGGTTCACATATCAATCCAATCTCTCACCTTAAGTTGTTGTTGTTAGGTGCCCTCAAGTCGGCTCTGACTCATGGCGACTCTATGCACAACAGAACGAAATACTACCTGGTCCTGCTCCATCCTCACAATCCTTGCTATACCTGAGCCCATCGTTGCAGCCACTATGTCAATCCACCTCGTTGTGGGCCTTCTCCTTTTTTCATTGACCCTCTGGTGGCCTAGTGCCTAAGGCATTTGACTGCTAACCAGAAGTTTGGAGGTTCAAACCCACCAGCCACTCCACGGAAAGCAGATTGGGCAATCTACTTTCGTAGAGATTTACCACTTCGGAAACCCAAAGGGGGTCACTATGAGTCAGAATCAACTGGATAACAACTAGTTTTTTCCCACCTTAAGTAGGAATGAGTATTTCCCAGAGGTTGGAGTGAAGACAGTTTCCCTCATCGTCTACATTTCCCTTGTGGAAACAGCTGTTTTCCGCATACTCAAGTCAGAAAAAAAGATGAATTAATAAATTATCGCATTCCTCAAAAAAGAAAATTCAAACAAAAACACATTTTACCTCACTTATCTGGTTATTTAAAGCAAAAAAAATCATGAAATGTTTTTGTTTGAACCCCCCATTTAATATACCTTAACATCCTTCTTTGCCACTTGTAAGGAGCTCTGGTGGCATAATGGATAAAGCATTTGGCTGTAAACCAGAAGGTCAGCAGTTCAAAGCCATCAGCCACTCCACAGAAGGAAGATGGGACCATCTACTTCTGTAAAGATTTACAGCCTGGGAAACCCAATGGAGGTTGCTATGAGTCAGAATCCATTCAATGGCAGTAAGTTTGGTTTTGGAGTTTTGTCATTGTAGTCGTGATTTAAATTATCAGTTTCTTTTTTAATTTGGTCCAACTAGCAATTATCTGGGGATAAGTATATCTACCTCATAGGGTTATTACAAGGATGAAATAATATAAGATATATAAAAGCACATATAAACTATAAAATGAAGCATAACATACAGCATTATCATTATTATCAGAAGCTCCCAAATTCCAATTTATTTCCTGCTTTCAGGAGAATTGCTTAATCTAAATCAGGAAAATTGGCCCTAAAGGACCTGGGAATACTTAGATGCTGAATGTCTGTAACTAGTAATATTTGTACTTTTCCTGGAGCTGAGTCACCAGGTGATTAGACTTACTCCTACCCTCAAAATTCTGCCACTAAGGTTAGTTAACAACATAATTTTTATTAATAATTTTCATATATAATTTTTAATCTTATAACATCCAGTACAATGCTGAGTGTTGAATAGATACCAAATGACAGCTTAATATCAGAAGAAATGTTACCAGTAAATACAACATCTCTAATTCTTTTTTAAAACAAAAGTGCCCTTCTTGTGAGAGTCAAAAGCCTGTTTTTTACCGCTATAGAGTATTGGCTGATGTTCCACTGGCATGGAAACCAGAGTTCAAACTATACAAGAAAACTAACATTCAAGACTACGTTTATATTATAGCCTTAGTGTTTTCATAGAAAATTTCCATGGTCCTCTGTATTGTTTTCTACTTCTTTCCCTTTTACAAGAACATTATATTTGGATTCAAATATTAAAGTATATTTCACAATTTCTGTGAACTACATTTACTAAATTACATAAGAATTATCTTCTATGACCTCCTTAAAAGAACATCTAATTTGCATGCTATTTTTTAAAAATGGGAGGCAATTTTAGACTATTGTGCTCTTCCTTCTTTACAATTGATTACAACATTTAAATAGTGCCAATTTTTAGAATTAATTATATTCTTTGTAAGGAATAGTTTAGAGCCTTTGGTTTGTTTGTTACTTTCCTTTTTAAAAATCTCTGTAGCTAACCATAATTCTTCCTCCCTAAAAAAAATTATTTACTGTAATTTTTGTTACATACCATAGTACTGCACTGATTCAGCAAAACAGTGCTCATCAGATGGAGTGAGATAAGTATCTGCCATTCTCTGACCCACTGCTTCATTCACTTCAGTGAATGCTGGACTTTTCGGAATAAAACCTGAAGGAAACAAAATATTTATAGACTCTTTGAAAGTCTGATTATCAAATCAATATGACTTTATAAAAGTCAATAAACCAAACCAAACCCACTGCCATCAAGTCAATTCCAACTCATAGTGACTCCCCATGTGTTTCCGAGGCTGTAAATCTTAATGGAAATAGATTGCCTTATCTTCCTCCCAGGCCTAAAAGCCAATGCTGCTGTTCAAAAACAATCTGGTAGAATATGTATATGAGGCATTTACACTTATATTTTGATTGAAAAAAATATTCATTGTTCATATCGTTAAACACCAAATTATTTAATTCTGCCAATTTCCTTATTGCTTAGGCCTTTACAAATAACTTAATATTGATAATAACCATATGGCCCTTGAAAGTGTATCTTGCTTTGCAGTTAGGTTTCATAGACTGCTGTAACTGCTTATTTATGAGTTATTTATTAACTTCCCTGTGCTTTACTTTCCTAATGTGTACAAGAGAAATAATCAAACTTTCCTACCAAACTTGTTCAGACATTTCGGTTAAATAGTATGTGTAAAATATAAAACAGTTCTTGACTTACTAAATGATTCCCATAAATTCCCATCATTGTTATTCTAATAGTTTCAGGATTTGAGTGTTCTAAATTTAGAAAAATTAGAAAGAAAAGTTAGACTTTTTTCATGAAGATAGAGAAAAACAATAAGAAAAATGGTAAATTTTCATAGCATTTTTATCTTTATCTTCCAAGACTTTTGCAAATATTTACTTTTCACAGTACTGTGATATGCTAAGCAGTAATTGATTTTGGTTCTACTTAACTAATGAAGATAGTTAAATAATGAATAAAAAAGTGTTTTAATAGTAAAACCTAAGAATCATGACCTGCTATGAGGAAAAGTTATCAAAATCTAAGACTATCCTTTTTTGGGAAAGCTAGTTATTCTTGTTATTTTTTAGAAAAGAACTCAAAATAATAATAATAATAACACATTTTTTAGCAGAATTAAACAGGAAATCACAGTTTAAGAAATTGGAAGTTGAAGACTAGATGATGCCTGGCTAACACAGTCAACCATTCGGAAAGGGATCAGTACGGGAGATCCTGGATAGAGTGGGAGAACAATGTGAAACGAAACTCAAAATCATGAAAAAGACCAGGTTTACTGGTCTGATAGAGCCTAGTGAGACCCCCAAGACTATGATCCCTAGTTACCCTTCACGTCTGGAATTAAACTCACTCCTGTGGCTTCCAGCCAAATAAAAGACAGGTATTTAGAGTGGGCATTTGCATCAGGTAAATACACTCCTTAGAACAACCTGTCATGGGATAACAGAAGGGCAGTATTAGCACAGGGGGATAGCTCAGGCAACAGGAATACATAGGAAAATGGTAACTTCAAAGGGAAGTGGGAAGAGAGCTGTTACATTGTGGAAATTGCAGTTAACAATATGTATATGAACTGCTATATGGGAAATGAATTTGCTATGTAAACTGTGATAGTTGAAGATGTGTCAACTTGGCTGGACTCCAGTTGTGAGTGGTGGTTCCCATGATGGATCACATGACTGAGTTCTGAGCGGCCGGTCTGCCCAAGGGGAGTTTCCCCAGGGGTGTGGCCTACCTGCAAT
>NW_006921597.1:11504699-11511876 GCF_000298275.1 Orycteropus afer afer
GCTTGAACTTGTCGGCTTCTACACGCTTGTGAGCCATTTACCTAAGATAAATCTCTCTCTCTCTCTCTTTCTCTCTCTATAAATATATATATATACACTTTGCTGGTTTTTGTGTTTCTCTAGAGAACCCAATCCAACACATAAACTTTCACCCAAATCACAATAAAAATCAAGAAAGAAATCAGAAGTTGCAGGAAGAAAACTAAGGTCGCTGAAACTAAGGTCACTAAAATTCTATCATATCTTATAAAGTTCTATTATATCTTATAGCTTTGTTCTCTCCATTAGAAGATAGACAATTTTTCACCTTTAAAAAAAAGGAAAATAAGTTTAAATCATGTCAAAAGATATACATGGCAAACTTCTGAAATTCTGTGATTATATTAGAAAACTTTTATTTATTACTCATATGATAGGCTCATGGCTAAGGTTTTTATATCCATGAAGATGATTCAAATAGTAATATCTCTAAAAGTCATCTCCTTTATCATCCATTAGGTTCCTTTGAAAGCACTTTTATCTTCCATTCTTCTGATAAGATAACAGCAGTCTTATGAAATGGGTATTGGATAGAATAGATGATGCATAAGTGGTATTCTTAAATAAGTGCACCTTCATTGAGAAGTTTCCCTTGACAAAGAAAGGACTAATATCAATAGGTGAAAGTGAAGAGGATTTGAGTACTTACTGATGAAGATAAAAGATTATACTCTTCAGTGTGGATTATACCTCAACATAAAAACAACAAATATTCTCACAACTGGACCAATAAGTAATGTTATGATAAATGGAGAAAAGACTGAAGTTGTCAAGGATTTCATTTACTTTGATCCACAAATAATGCACATTGAAGCAGCAGTCAAGAAATCAAAAGGTGTGTTGCATTGGGCAAATTGGCTGCAAAAAAAAATAAAACTGTTTAAAGTTTTCAAAAGCAAATATGTGATCTTGAGGAAGGACATCTGACCTAAGCCATGGTATTTTCAGTCACCTCATATGCATGCAAAAGCTGGACAATGAATAAAGAAGACTGAAGAATAATTGATGCCTTTGAATTATAGTATTGGCAAAGAATATTGAATACACCACAGACTGCCAGAAGAATGAACAAGTCTGTCTTGGAAGAAATACAGGCAGAATGCTCCTTAGGAGTGAAGATGGCAAGACTTTGTCTCACACACTTCTTATCAGGAGGGAGCAGTCCCTGAAGAAAGACATCGTGCTTGGTGAAGTAGAAGATCAGCAAGAAAGGGAAAGAGCCTCAACTGGATGGACACAGTGCCTGCAATAATGGGCTCAAACACAGCGAGAATTGTGAGGATGGCACGGGATAGGGCAGTGTTTTTTTCTGTTGTGCATAAGGTCCCTGTGAGTTGGAACGGACTAAACAGCACATAACAACAACAATATCAATGGGACCAGTCAGTACCTGCTTTTGTTTTTCCTGTATTACAACAGGTCAGTCGGCTGCCCGTATGAAAAGAACTCTGAATGCTATAGGTTTAATTCATGTGCATTTAAGCAATAACTTTGTTTAGATCTTTCAAAGTTTCTCTATTGGCAAATGAATGTGAGAACACGAAGGTGTTCTTACCTCTCTTTAAAAATTATTGTGTTTACCATAAAGCTTCACATAACATTAAATAACTGCACAAGACTGGAAATTTACAATGCATTTCATATTGTTTACATCTAGACTTTGCTAAGTGAGAGTTCTCTTGAGAAATAATATAGAAAAAGCCAGAGGTAGTACATTAAAACATAACTAGCAATATATATATACACATGATACTGGTATAATTATATAAAAGATTTTTCATGATGGGGCTTCTTTGAGCCAAAATTCTCTCCTCAGAATTCATTGGAACCAAAAAAATTAAAAGAATGCATTTGAATAACAACAAATTGTACCTTCTTGATTTCTTAAAAGAATCTATCATTTAATTTTAGGCTACATGAAGGATTTTATACTGTGAAGTCTTCATATATAGTTTAACAGTTTTATTGAGATATAATTTACACATCACAAAATTCACTCTTTTAAAGCACACAGTTTAGTAGTATTTTGAATATTTACAGAGTTGTACAATATCACTATCTAATTCCAGAACATTTTCATCACCCCACAAAGAAACTACACATTAGCAGTCACCGCCTTCCATTTCCCTTACCCTAGCCCCTAACAACCACTATTTTACTCTCTCTACATATATAAATTTGCTATTCTGGATATTTCATGTAAATGGAATTTTAAAATGTACACACATAGTTTTAAATTGAAAAGGTGTTTAATGAACATTATGTCAAGTAATTTTCACAGCTTACCAAAGATAGTGGAAAGAGAAAACAGATTAAATATTTAGAAAACACTTGCCTATGAAATGGGAGCTCTGGTAGCATAGTGGCTAAGACACTTGCCTGCTAACCAGACGGCTGGCGGTTCAAACCCACCAGCCACTGCTCGGAAGGAAGGTTGGGGAATTCTACTTCCGTAGTGATACTGCCTCGGAAACCCAAGGAGGGGTCGCTATGAGTCAGGTTTGACTCGATGGCACATAACAACAACAACAACATGAAATAAAGTAATATTTTCATATATTACAGAGATATGGAAATATATTTTGTCTCTATTTTCACATTCTGAAATACTTTTCCTAATTATATCATCATACCACTTCAGCAGATACAATTCTCTAAGTGTGACTTTACCAGAATGTACTGTATTTCAAATTGCTTTGAATTTACATATAACCTATTATTTAAGTACGTATTACTGGCAAGTTCTTGATTTTTAACAAGTTTCATTTTGAAAATATTGTAGTATACATCATTGTGAAATGACTTACATTGTTACATCAAATGTCAATTAAAGCTTAACTACAATCCAAAATTGCCTTGACATTCTTTAGCAGAGAACCAAATTACTGTACAAATCCACTATACTTAAATTTCTTATTGTCAGAAAGAAAATGCTTATTATAGTGTGACTATCATGGTAACCGAATTGGCTTGTACATTTAAAGAGCTCAGAAAATAATTAACATTTTATAGTTGAATAAGTTTAAAGCAACTTGCCAACAAAGTAAACATTAGATTTAACATAAAGTTATAAAGTTTTAGAGAAGGAAAAATACTCACAATTAGAATGTCCTTTCCTCACAGAATGATTATAGAAAGGTTTAGTAATTACTTCAACTTTCCAGCTAGAGCAAACTGGTCCTTTTCCTATTTATCAATAGGGCGAGGGGCAGAGGGTGAGGAAAGGCATTCTGCATGTGCTGAGGCTCCAGACACTCTGCAGAACTCTATCTACGACGTAAACTTCCCAGACGATCCTCTCTCAGGTCAAAAGCTGCCATCTATCAAATAATAACCAGATAATCAGGGTTAGAGGCCTTTGGGACGTTTATGTCACACTCTCCTAGAGTTTTTTACTGTTTACTTAATAAATATTTTGTTTTCTTGATTAAATTTGGCATTCTTACATTTTGATTACAAAATATTTGTGTCTATAAACTAATGAGTAATATATACAGGAGAAAACTCTCATTAATTCAAACTCCGCTAATACTGATGCTTGTCACAATTCAACCTAAAGTTTGCCTTTGCATTACCTACAAAATAGAATTTGTGTAGCAAATTGAAAGTGTGAATAATAATCCATAGATAGGTATATGATGTTAGATGTTAGATTGGTATGAGTCATCTAGTCCAACCCACTCATATTTTTGGCTAAGAAAAACATAATAGCTAGTTAGTAACAAAGAAGAGAGAATGGAAATTTGAGCAGTTGAATAGGATATATAAATAACTCCATTATGATTTTTAAGGAGCTCTGGTAGCATAGTGCCTAAGGCATTTGACTGCTAACCAGAAAGCTGGCGGTTCAAACCCACCAGCCACTCCTTGGAAGGAAGGTTGGGCAATCTACTTCTGTAGTAATACCACCTCGGAAACCGAGGAGAGGTCGCCATGAGTCCGATCCAACTCCACGGCAGTGCGTTGCGTTAGTTCACATAAACAAAGTTTAATGGATATTAGGCTCACAATCTCATCCTTTTAAGGCATTCCCATAGAAGCAGGGTTGCAAACAGCGTTCACAACTGAATTCTGATTCTTCTACTCACACGTCCTCTGACTTGATAACTCTAGGCTTTACTAACCTGTTTGCAGACTTTGGTTTCAATCCTGCCTGGTTCTGCTTTCACATTAACAATGTAGAGCTTCAGTACACATCTCTACCTTTCCTTTCGCTATATTGTCACTAGGAGCCCTGGTGGCATGGTTTTGGTTACCTGCTCGGCTGCTAACCAAAAGGACGGTTGTTGGAACTCACCAACTGCTTCGCAAAAGAAAGTTGTATTAGTCCACTTCCGTAAAGGTTACACAGCCTTGGAAACCCTATGGGCAGTTCTACTCTGTCCTTGGGTCTTTATGGAATCAACTCAATGGCCATGAGATTTATTTTCATGTTGAATTCAAGTATCCTCGTCTCCAACAGAGCAAAATTTGTAGTAAAATCTGCAAGTCATTTTATTTGGAGTTTTGTCTACTTTTTTTTTTTTTTTTTAATAATATGCCCTGTACTTGGCAGTGAACCAAATAATAATCACAGTGTTATAATTCATCTGTATAGATTCTAAAATATTCAAAAATAGCCTCCAAATTATGGCTTAAAAGAAGTGACATTCTACTATCAACCTGACATTGAAAAACAGCAAAGCAAATATATAACACTTGATGTTTTAAAAAACAATGCTTAATTTCAAAAATATTTGTCAGGATCATGTGTTTCTTAAGAGAATGTATTTTTAAATAACTTGTACCCTTTAATTGTTAGTATATAAATGTCAGGGATAATTTAGAAGTTACTTTTACCATTTGAGTAATTACCAATTTTAGCCTCTACTTATAAGCAGAATTATTAGTTTCTGCATTCAAATGATATACCTTCAAATACTCAATGATTCAATTATCACTGATTCATTTCCTCTTTATGCACACATTCATCCCCACCCCTCAAAATCTCAGATTAGTTTGAATTAATGACTACATAAAGAAAATGAATGAATGTAACCTGTTACAGGAAATTTCTTTAGAAAACAATGTGCTCATCACTTTTAAACTAGAAGTATACACATCTTCAATATTTTCAAGAATAATATATATAGCTCAATCAGAATCCTGATTATATATGAAATATTCCAACTTATCGGCAATCAGCTTTCTTGTTACAAAGGACAATTCACTCAGAATCATCAAACTACAAATTTTTACGTGTACTCTGCTGATTCATAATAATATTCAAGACTTACTTGGAGATTACTATAGTCCTCATTACAAGCTATTTTAAGATACATGCAAATATATACCAATATTTAAAATAATGAAAACAGAACACATTTTTTTAAATTTTCACAGGCTATTGTCACCTAAGTATTTCATTTTTTATTCACATTTCTGTTGGTAAGTTAGTTAGTTGGTGAGTCATCTCCAACATATAGCAAATTTATATATCACAGAATGAAACATTGTCTTGTCCTGTGCATCTTCATGGTCATTTCTATGTTTCAGTCCATTGTTGCAGCGATTTTGTCAATATACCTCAATGAGTGTTTCCTTTGTTTTTATTGGCCCTCTACTTTAATAACTATGATGTCCTTTTCAAGAGATTGGCCTTTCCTAATGACATGCTGATGTCTTTAATTTGTGGTGTTGGCAAAGAACACTGAAAATACCATGGGGTGCCAGAAAAACTAACAAACCTGTCCTGGAAGAAGTGCAGCTGGAATGCTCCTTGGAAGTGAGAAGGGCTAGACTTCATCTCATCTACTTTGGTCATGTTGTCAGAGGGACCATTTTCTGGAAAAGGACAAGATACTTGCTAAAGTAGAGCGTCAGCACAGAAGGATAAAACACTCACAAGATGGATTGACACAGTGGCTGCCAACGATAGGCTCAAGGATAGCAAGGACTGTGAGGATGGCACATGACCAGACAGTGCTTCCTTCTGTTGGGGTCTCTATGACTCAGAGACAACTTGACAGCACCTAAGAACAATGACATGTCTAGAGTAAGTGAGTCAAAGTCCCACCATCCTTGCTTCTAAGGAGCATTCTGGATGTATTTTTCTAAGAGTGATTTGTTGGTTCTTTTGGCAGTTCAAGGTATAGTCAATATTCTACATCAATACCACAATTCAAATGTATCAATTCTTCTGTCTTTCTTTTTCATCATCTAGGTTGTATGCTTATGGGATGATTAGAAGGATCATTGCTTACTCATCAAAGTGACAAACTTGAAACTTGAAATAGATATTCTGCAACAGATTTGCCAATTCATAATGTTATTTGATTTCTTGACTGTTGCTTTGATGGATGTTGATTATTGATCCAAGTAAAATGAAATATTGACAATTTAATTTTTTCCTCCATTTACCATGATGTTGTTTATCCAATCATTTGTGAGGATTTTTGTTTTCTTCACATTAAAACATCTTATAATCAGAGTTCACTGATAGTACTTTAATAAGTACAACCAGAAAAACATCTTTATTCTTTTTTATACTATCATTCAATAAACACCTAGCCAAAAGAAACATATACATGCTATTTTAAATAAATATTCACATTATTACTTTATCAGGAAAAATCTAAATATGACCCACTTGTTTTCTGCAAAGCTAGAAAAATTATCAGGGAAGGCGCTTCGAGGAGGTGACATCTGAGACAAGACTTAATGTATGAGAAAAAGCCAACCACAGTAAGAGTTGAGGGAAGACAATTCTAGGCAATGAGAACACACACAAAAAAAATCTCTAAGGCTGGAAGGAATTTGGCCTGTATGAACACCTAAAGAACATCATCATGGTAAGTAATGAGAGGGAATGTTAGAACAAAATGAGACTGAAGAAAATATACTCAGATTACATAGGGCTTGTCTTAATTATTTAGTGTTGTGTAACAGAAACACCTAGAGTGGATGGCTTTAACAGAAAATTATTATTTTTATTTATTTATTTTTATTGTGATTTGGGTGAAGATTTACAAAGCAAATTCACTTTCCATACAGCAGTTCACAAACACTTTGTCTCATGACATTCACCACAGTTTACCACAATGCAACAGCTCCCCTCCCACTTCCTCCCCATAGTTACCTCTTCCCAGTGTCCATCCCT
>NW_006921597.1:11520231-11522236 GCF_000298275.1 Orycteropus afer afer
CAGGATCGCTGCCAGACCGCAGCTCCGTCTGTCTCCTTTTTTGGTATTTTCATGCAAATTCTTCTGCTAGTTGGGGTTTAGTCCACTTCTATATCCTTGCCTTCAAGGCTCAGGGGTCCAGGATTATCTTCTGTGTTAATTGGTTTCCCTTTTCTTTGTTGAAGAGGGTCTATGCAGTCTTTCTGTCTAGTCTGCCATCTTACCGGAACTCAGCCAGAAATTTATTTTATCACAGTTTGTTATTGTTGCTAGGTGCCTTTGAGTCATCTCTGACTCGTAGCAGCAGAACAAAACACTGCCCAGTCCTGTGCCAGCCTCACAATCCTTGCCATACCTGAGCCCATCGTTGTAGCCACTGTGTCAATCCTTCTTGTTGAGGGCCTTCCCCTTCTTCATTGACCCTTCACTTTACCTTGAAGAGTAAATGATATCCTTCTCCAGAGAATGGTTCCTTCTGACAACATAACCAAAATATGTGAGATGAATTCTGGCCATTCTCACTTCCAAGGAGCACTCTGGCTGTACTTCTTCTAGCACAGATTTGTTAGTTCTTTTAGCAGTCCATGGTACTTTCAGTAGTCTTCACCAACACCACAACTCAAAAGCATTAACTCTTCTTCAGTCTTCCTTATTCATTGTCCAGTTCTCACATGCATAAGAGGCAACTGAAAATACCATGGCTTGGGTCAGGTGCACCTTAGTCTTCAAGGAGACACCTTTGGCCTTCAGCACTTGAAAGAGGTCTGTTGCAGCAAATTTGCCCAATACATCATCTGATGTCTTGACTGCTGCTTCCATTGGTGTTGATTGTGTTGTTGTTGTTGTTATTTGCCATTGAGTCAGACTCGGCTCATAGCAACCCCTCCTTGGGTTTCTGAGGCATTATCACTATGGAAGTAGATTGCTCAACCTTTCTTCTGAGGAGTGGCTGGTGGGTTTGAAACTCCAGCCTTCTGGATAGCAGTCAAGTGCCTTAGGCACTATGCTACCAGAGCTCAATATGATCAACACTCATATTGTTGATTGTAGAACCAAGCAATGTGAAGTCTTTGACTTCAATCTTTTCTCCATTTATCATAATGCTACTTATTGGTCCAGTTGTGAGGATTTTGTTTTCTTTAAATTGAAGACTGTAGTCTTCAGTCTTCATTGGCAAGTGCTTCAAGTCATCCTCACTTTCAGCAAGCAAAATTGTATTGCCTGCATATAGCAGGTTGTTAATGAGTCTTCCTCCAATCCTGATGCCACATTCTTCTTCTTGGATTATTCGCTCAGCACACAGATTGAATGAGTACAGTGAAAGGATACAACCTTGGCATACTCCCTTCCTAATTTTAAACCATGCAGTATCTCCTTGTTCTGTTTGAACAACAGCTTCTTGGTCTATGTAGAGGTTCCTCATGAGTACAATTAAGTGTTCTGGAATTCCCATTCTTCTCCATGTTATCCACACTTTGTTATGATTCACACCATCAAATGCCTTCGCGTAGTCAATAAAACACAAGTAAATAACTTTCTGCTATTCTTTGCTTTCAGCCAAGATTCATCTGACGTCAGCAATGATATCCTTCATTCCACATTCTTTTCTGAATCCAGCTTGAATTTCTGAAAGTTCTCTGCTAATATACTGCTGCAACTGTTTTTGAATTATCTTCAACAACATTTTACTTGCATGTGATATTAATAATATTGTTTGATAATTTCCACATTCTATAGGATAACCTTTCTTTGGAATGGGTTCAAACGTGGATCCCTTCCCATCAGTTGGCCAGGTAGCTGTCTTTCATATCTCTTGGCATAGCCAAGTGAATGCCTCCAGCACAGCATCAGTTTGTTGAAACATCTCAATAGGTATTCTGTCAATTCCTGGAGGCTTATTTTTTGCCAATTCCTTCAAAGTAGCTACAACTTCTTCCTTCCATACTATTGGTTCTTGATCATATGCCACCTCCTGAAATGGATGAACACCAACCAATTCTTTTTGGTACAGTGACTCTGTGTATTC
>NW_006921597.1:11522851-11534356 GCF_000298275.1 Orycteropus afer afer
TGTATTCTATCTGACAAGGTTCATGTGTATAGCTGCCATTTAAGTTGTTGAAAGAAGGTATTTGCAGTGAATAAGACATTGGTGTTGCAAAATTCTATCATGTGATCTCTAGCATCACTTCTGTCACCAAGGCCATATTTTCCAACTACTGGTTATTCTTCTTTGTTTCCACCTTTTACATTCCAATCGCCAGTAATAATACATCTTGACTGCATATTTGGTCAATGTCAAACTGCAGAAGTTGGTAAAAATCTTCAATTTCCTGGTCTTTGGCTTAGGTGGTTTGTGCATAAGTTTGAATAATAGTAGTATTATTCCCCTATCTTCACTGTCCTTAGAGTCCCCTACAATAGTATCAAACACAGTGGTCACTCAGTAATATTATGTGATGATAAAAGCTTCATAAAATAGTATCTATTTAACAAAAAAAAGATGAGTGTGTTTAATTGTCTGCAAAATGTACATTTCACCAATCTAGAGTTTTGCGATTATCTTTATAGACAACGACTGTTTACTTCTAGTTCTTCCTTATAGGTATTGTGCTTACTTCAGGATAGATCTTGAAACATTCTGATGATGAGTGCCATGCCATTCCTCTTCAATTTGTCATTCCCAGCATAATAGATTGTATGGTTGCCTGATTTAAAATGGCCAAAAGCAGTCCATTTCAACTCACTAATGCCTAGGTTACTGATCTTTATGCATTCCTTTTCATTTTCGACAACTTCTAATTTTCCTACATTCATATTTCAGACATTCTGTGTTCAAGTTATTAATGAATGTTTGCAGCTGTTTATTCTCATTTTGAGCTGGGTCACATCAGCAAATGGAGGTCCCAAAAGCTTTATTCCATCCACTTCATTAAGATCAACTCTAGTTTGAAGGCACAGCTCTTCCCCAGTTATATTTTGAATGCCTTCCTACCTGAGGGATTCATCTTCCAGCACTATATCAGACAAGGTTTCAGGGCTATTCATAAAGTTTTCCAGGAATATATCAGACAATGTTTCACTGCTATTCATAAGGTTTTCACTGGCCAATTCTTTGAAAAGTGGATGGCCCCTTCCTTCTTCCAACTCTGTCTTAGTTTGAAAGTTCCACTGAAACTGATTCCTATGTATTCTATCTGACAAGGTTCATGTGTATAGCTGCCATTTAAGTTGTTGAAAGAAGGTATTTGCAGTGAATAAGACATTGGTGTTGCAAAATTCAATTGGTGACCCTGCTGAAATACCAGTGCATAGCCTTCAGCCTCACAGCAGCATTCAAGCCACCACAGGGTAACAAACTGATATACAAGTCAAATATAAAGCTATATATTTTTTAAATATACTGAATCTAATAAAACCCATATATCAAAATATTCCAAAGTCAACCTGAGTCAATCCAGTATATGGGTTTAGATGCCCTCCCAGTCATTGTTACCTAAAGAGTGAGAATTGATGGCAAAAACCTTAAATATAGAAACAGAATTTCCATACCTCCCCTATCTTCACTGTCCTTAGAGTCCCTTACAATAGTATCAAACACAGTGGTCATTCAGTAATATTATGTGATGATAAAAGCTTCATAAAATAGTATCTATTTTAACAAAAAAGATGAGTATGTTTAATTGTCTGCAAAATGTACATTTCACCAATCTAGATTTTTGCTATTATCCTTATAGACAACCACTGTTTACTTCTACATTAAAAGTTCTCCACAAAAATTAGTAAGACAGGGAAAGAGTAAGAGTTAAGATGTGCTGGTAAACCAGCTCTCTGGAAAAATTAACAAACCTGATTTGTAGCATATGCTACTTTCCCAGGTGTATATACTCTCACCAGAGCCAATTTCAAGTTACCAGTGTGATGTCACTGAACATATAGTTGGAAATAGATGCACACAAGTGACTTTTACAAACTGGTATGAGTCTACTCCAGAACACCACTGTGTGGAAGGGTTTTCAAGTAGCAGGAACAACAATGGAAAAGTAACTACTAATCTCCTTTCCTCTACAATACACTTTGTCTTGGAGAAAACATACAATGGACCACCATCCCCACTCAATTGTCATTGCTATAGAAGAACAAAGTTTAAAAAAAATGACTGCAGCTTTGGGCAATATACCAATAATGAGCATCATAGTGATGAATTCAAATGAACTGCTATACATTGTCCTATGGAAGCAAGTATTATAATTTACCTGAGATTAATAATTTAGTAAATGTATAGCTGGAATGAGATTTGGTGGAGTAGTGCTTAAGGCATTTGACTGCTAACCAGAAGGCTGGCAGTTCAAACCCACAAGCCACTACTCAGAAGGAAGGTTGGGCAATCTACTTCCATAGTGATACTGCCTCAGAAACCCATGGAGGCAGTCTAGGATCACTAGGAGCAATAGTGAGTGATGCCATTCCTATTTTCACTTCTTGGCTCTTGGACTTGCAAATATTGGCTATTGAAGAAACAATACCATATATTGAACATTGGTTTAGGGCGTATATAGTCTCCTGGAGAATACTGCCCCAACCCTGCCACCCAGCTGGCACAATAATTGTGGTTTTAGAAGGTCATCAGTCATTCTATCAAGCCAGGTGCTTCAGGATGATGGGGAACATGGTAAGATCAATGAATTCCATGAGCATAGGCCCATTGCAGCCCTTCATTTGCTGTGAAGTGAGTCCTTGATCCATGGCTATGCTGTGTGGCATACTATAACATTGGATAAGGCATTCTGTGAGTCCATGATTGGTGGTTTCAGCAGAAGCATTGTGTGTAGGGAAGGCAAATCTGTATCCAGATAAGTGTCTATTCCAGTAAGAACAAAACACTGCCTTTCCCATGATGAAAGTGGTCTGATTTAAACAACCTGCCACCAGGTTGCTGGCTGATCACCCCAAGGAATGGTTCCATATCACAGATTCAGTGTTGTTTTCTGCTGCTGGGCACTCAGCAGTGGCTGTAGCTAAGTCAGTCTTGAGTGGAAGTCCATGTTGCATAGCCCATGCATAACCTCCCTCCCTGCCACCATGGCCACTTTGTTCATGAGCCCATTGGACAATGACAGGAGTATCTGGTGAAAAGAATGACTGGTTTCCAGAGAATGTATCATCCTATCCACTTAATTGTTAAAGTCCTCCTCTCCTGAGGTCACCCTTTCATAAGCATTCACAGGAGACACAAATAACTTCCATTCAGAGAGACCTATCCACATATCTCTTGCCCACACCTCTTTGTCAACAATTTTCTAATCATGTTCCTTCCAAATCCCTGACCATACAGACAAATCATTGGCCACAGTACATGAATCAGTATACAGTGTACACCTGGCCATTTCTCCTTCCACACAAAATAAACAACCAGAAGCATTGCCTGAAGCTCTGGCCATTGAGAGGATTTCCCTTCACCACTGTCCTTCAGGGAGATCCCAGAAAGAGACCACAGTGCTGCAGCCATCCATTTTCAAATGGTGCCTGCATATCACACAGAACCATCTGTAAACAAGACATGAGTTTTCTCTTCTTCACTCAACTGATCATAAGGAACTCTACATGAGGCCGTAGGTGCAGACTGGGAGAGTGAAGGTAATGTGACTGGAGTGGAAACCATACGCAGTTGGGCCACTTCCTTGTACAACTTACTTGTGCCTTCAGGTCATGCTCAAGCCCTATCTCCCCTTTTTTTTTTTTTTTTTAATTTTATTGTGATTTGGGTGAAAGTTTACGGAGCAAATTCATCTTCCACACACAGTTCACATGCACTTTGTCTCATGACATTGACTGTAATCTCCCACAATGCATCACTCTCCTCCCACTTCCTCCCCATAGCCACCTCTTCCCTGTGTCCTTCCCTCCTATAAACTCCTGCCCCCTAAGCTGTTTCCGTGTGCATACACAGACCTTCTGCTCTCCAATTATTGACATTTCCAAGGAGTGTATCCATCCAATGTAAATGTTCAGCTTATATACCTGTTTTTTATTTGGCTAGAAGCCACAAGAGTGGGTTCAATTCCAGCCCTGAGGGCAGCTAGGGGCCATAGTCTCAAGGTTTCACCAGGCTTTATCAGACCAACAAACCTGGCCTCCCCCATTTTTTTTTTTTTTTTTTTATGATTTTGAGTTTTGCTCCACATTGTACTCACTCTATGCACGATTTCCTACATAGATCCCCCTCTGAGTGGTTGACAGTGGTAGCAGGGCACCATTTAGTTCTTCTGGTCTCATGGTCATATAGGCTGAGGATCGCAAAGACATGCATCTTTGGTTTTCTTCATTCTTCTTTGCTGTGGACAAGGGAAGACCCATCATTGCATCTAGATGGCTGCTTGCAAGCTTTTAAGATCCCACTTGATACTCACCAAAGTAGGATGTGGAACAATGTTTTTGTGTAGTATGTTATACAAACTGAACTTGATGTCCCTTGCGACCATGGTCCCGAGCCCACAGGTCCAACTATTTGCTCCCTCTGGGTAGCTGGCTGTGGCCAACAAGTGACTACAAACTTGACCCTTGTCAGCTCTACTATATACCTAGAAATTCTTATACAACATGCAAATATACTTGTAGAAACATTGATGCCAGGTACCAGGATATTTATTAATTTGCTCAAGCAATGAAACCATATCTGGAACAGTAGCTGCAATTGAAGTCACAACCTGATTAAGTTTACAATAATCAGCTGTCATTCTCCAAGATCTATCAATTTTTTGCACAGGCCAACCCTATACATGGTCATGTCAAACTCTATCTCTTATATATTACTTGCATTGTTCTGGTTACCTAGTATTGCTCTGACAAGAATAGACCACAAATAGGATGCTTGAACAAACAGGAGTTTATTCTCTTACAGTTTAGAGGCTAAATTTAAGTCTAAGTTCAAAGTGCCAAGCCCTAGGGGCTGGGTGAAAGACCTTGGGCTTCAGCTCTGCCTCTTGCTCCTGGTCCACTGAAGCTAGAGGCATCTCTTTACTCAGGCAGCTACTGGGTGCTGAGGCTAACAAGCCCAAGGTCAACAAATAAAATGGCACAGTCCTAGTGTTACCAAACAACATGGCAGGTCATTGATTCAAGTCCATTGAAAGTCCCAAGAGCAGCAGAGCATGGCAGGCTGCTGAACAACAACATGGCTACATGCAGAGTTCAAGTGTGCCATAATCTAGAGATCATTCCCAAAGCAGTTTCTTACATACGGGAAGCAGACCACATCCCTAAAGCAGCTACTCAGCCGCTTGTGGTAGATCCCACCACAGAGTTTATTGCCAGTCTCACCGTGGGGAATAACTACCACCAGCTGCCTAGCCACTCAACCAGGCCCAACCAAGTTGGCATACAACTTTAACTACCACATCCATTTAATGAAGGAGTGCTGCTGTGCACACCCAACTTTATGACTCTCTGGGTCAGACAACACCCAGTTCATGATGGATAGCTCAGTCTGCATGGTGACTCTGTGGCCCTTGGTTAGGCATTCAGTCTCTACTAAGGCCCAGTAACAAGCCAAAAGCCATTTCTCAAAAGAAGAGTAGTTGTCTGCAGAGGATAACTTTGCTCCAAAATTCTAAGGGTCTATGTTGCAATTCACCAACAGGAGCCTACCAAAGACTCCAAATGGCATCTTTATCTCCCACTGGCACTTCAAGCACCATTGGATCAGCTGGATCATATGGTTCAAGTGGCAGAGTAGCTTGCACAGCAGCCTGAACCTGTTGCAGAGCCTTCTGTTGTTCTGGGCCCCACTCAAAACTGGCATCTTTTTGAGTCACTAGATAAATAGGCTGGAGTAGCACATACAAATGAGGGATAGTTGCCTCCAAAATCTAAAGAGGCCAGCAGATGTTGTACCTCCTTTTTAGTCTTGGGAAGGGCCAGATGCAATAACTTACCTTTTACTTTAGTAGGAATATCTCAGTATACCCCACACCACTTGGCCCTTAGAAATTTCACTGAAGTGGAAGGAGCCTGAATTTTTGTCATGTTAATATCCCACCCTCTAGCATGCAGCTGTCTCACCAATAAGTCTAGGGTCATTGATAGTTCTTCCTTACTAGGTCCAATCAACATAATGTCATCAATGTAATGGACTAGTGTGATGTCTTGTGAAAACGGAAGGTAATCAAGATCCCTGCAGACTAAATCATGACACAGTGCTTTAGAGTTGATATACCAATAAGGTAACACAGTCAAAGTGTATTGCTGGCCTTGCCAGCTGAAGGCAAACTGCTTCTGATGACTCTTTGAAATTGGTATTGAGAAAAGGCATTGGCCAGATCAGTAACTGCACACCAGGTACTAGATTTACTAATTTGCTCAAGCAATGAAACACATCTGGAACAGTTGCTGCAATTGGAGTCACAACCTGATTAAGTTTACAATAATCCACTGTCATTCCCCAAGATCTAACAGTCTTTTGCACAGGCCAAATAGGCAAGTTAAATGGATATGTGGTGGGAATCACTACCCCTGCATCCTTCAAGTCCTTGATGGTGGCACTTATCTCTGCAATCCCTCCAGGAATGTGGTATTGATTTTGGTTCACTGTTTTTCTAGGTAAGGGCAGTTCTAATGACTTTCACTGGGATTTCCTACCATCATAACCTTTACTCCACATGTCAGGGATACAATGTGGGAGTTCTGCCAGTTGCTGGGTATATCTATTCCAATCATGCATTCTGGAATTGGGGAAATCACTAAAGGATGGGTTCAGGGACCCACTGGACCCACTGTGAGATGGACCTGAGGTACTCCATCAATAACTTGATCTCCACAAGCCTCCACTCTGACCAGTGGGCCACAGTGATGTTTTGGGTTTCCCAGAATTACTGTCAATTCAGAGCCTGTATCCAGTAATCTCAAAAACATCTGATTATTTCCTTTTCCCCAATGAACAGTCACTCTTGTAAAAGTCCTTATGTCCTTTTAGGGAAGACTAGGAGAAAAAGTAGCAGAATAAGTTTTCAGCAATATAGTGGGTCCTTCCTCAAGGGGACCCGACCCCTCCTTCATCCAAGGGACTGTATGTATGTAAATGGGCTCAAGTCTGGGAACTGATTGAGGAGCCGTGACTCTGTATTCTGGAGGTACAATTTAGACTACTGTTCACCTCACCAAGGGAGCTCTGGTAGCATAGTGGCTAAGGCACTTGACTGCTAACCAGAAGGCTGGCGGTTCAAATCCACCAGCCACTCCTCGGAAGGAAGATGGGGCAATCTACTTCCATAGTGATACTGCCTTGGAAACCCAAGGAGGGGTCGCTATGAGTCGGATCCAACTTGACGGCACATAACAACAACAACAACACCTCACCAAGAATTATTCTGCTTGTAAAAATCAAGTAAATATTTAGTATATTTCCCATGTATTTCACTCCTAGGGACACCAGGCCTAAGTACCCAATGCCATAAATCCACATGAGTCGGATTATTGTTATCACTGCTTTGACTCTGCTGTCCATTATGGTAACCATGCCCACCTCATTTGTCAATTAATTGCTGCTACTTGGCCCCTAAAACCACAGGGTCCAATCAGCCCCATTGTAGTTAAGTGTCTTAATTCAATTAGGGCAGTTCCTACTGTCAAAGCTGGCTTACATAAAATAGCAATCACAGTAGTCTTCAAGGATTCTGAGGATCCCTTAACAAATGTGTTCCTCATTATAGTGATAGATGAGGCAGTCTGCTTCTATAAAGATTCACAGCCTTGGAAACCCAATGAGGGGCACTATGAGTCAGAATTGACTTGATGGCAGTTTGGCTTAATTTTATAGTGATAAAAGTTATGGTCTCTGGGCACTCCATTTCTGCATCTATGGGTCTAATCTGATCAATCCATTCTAACATGACAGTTTCCCTCAGCCTTTTGAGACTTTCTTCTACATTATACCATAGCAGATCTGGTACTTCAACTTGACTTAAGGTAGGCCACCGCATAATCCATGCCTCAGTAAGCCAACCAAATAAGCTATTAGATCCTTTGCTAACCTCTCAAGCCAAAACATTGAATGAAGAATCTGTGCTTAGTGGGCCCAAATCAATAAACTTAGATTGATCCAATATTTGTTCCTTGCACCAGTATCCCACACCCTTAACAGTCATTGCCACACATATTCTCCACATTGCTATTTGTACATATTAGCAAAATCAAGCAGTTCTTTCCCAGTGTGACATACCTTTATCTTGGTCACACTTTGTGCTTCACCTTTTGGGACTCACTTGGAATTAAATCTAGTTATACATCTAGAAGCAACAATGGTTGGTTGGGGTGGTTCCTGGGAACATTCAGTACCATCTTGCACAGCATCTGCATCAGCCAATGCCTCAAGTGCCACCCCAGGTAATATCTCAGACAATGACTCAGCAGGCACTCAGCAGGCACAGCTGAATTAATCCCATCAAATGGAGGTGGAAGAAATAATGAATTTACTGGTGAGAATGGCTTAGCAAATAAAGATGGAGTAATTTCTTCAGATGGGAGGGGTGGTGCTGTTGACAGGAGGGATTCAGCAGAATTTAGGGGCTCCATGTCCCCATCTTCCATGATTCATCTGTTAGTTTGTCATACTCTGGTGGTTTTCATGTTGCTATGAAGCTGGAGGCCATGCCACCAGTATTTTGAATACCAGCAGGATTACCCACATGGACAGGTTTCAGCAGACCTTCAGACTAAGGGAGACTGGGAAGAAGGATGAGGCCATCCACTTCTGAAAGAATTGGCCACTAAAAACTTTATGAATAGCAGTGAAACACTATGTGATATATTAATGAAAATGTTATGAAAAGCCAAAAATATTGTCTGATACAGTGCTGGAAGATGAGCCCTTCAGATCAGAAGACATTCAAAATATGACTGAGGAAGAGCTGCCCCCTCATAGTAGAGTCAACCTTACTGACGTGGATGGAGTAAAGCTTTGGGGACCTTCATTAGCTGATGGGGCACAACAAAAATGGGAAGAAACAGCTGCAAACATTCATTTAGAATCAAAAAGTGGAATGTACAAAGTATGAATCTAGGAAAATTGAAAGTTGTCAAAAATTAAATAGAAGGCATAAAGATAGATAATCTAGGACTTTAGTGAGCTGAAATGGACTAGTATTGGTCATTTTGAATCAGACAACCATATGGTCAACTGTGCCGAGAATGATAGATTGAAGAGGAATGGTGTCACATTCATTGTCAAAAAGAATATTTCAAGATCTGTCCTGAAGTACAATGGATAATATCCATAGGCCTACAAGAAAGACCAGTTAATATGACTATTATTCAAATTTATGCATCAAGCACCAAAGCAAAAGATGAAGAAATTGTAGATTATTACTGATTTCTACAGTAATTAACTAAATTAGTACTGAAATTAACTAAAAATGTAATCAAGAAGCATTTATTATTGCTAGTGATTGGAAATGGAGCTTTGGTGGCACAGTGCCTAAGACATCTGACTGTTTGGTGGTTCAAACCCGTCAGCCACTCCATGGAAGCAAGACTGGGCAATCTACTTCCTTAAAGATTTGCCACATCAGCAACCCAGTAGGGGTCACTATGAGTTGGAATCAGCTTGATGGCAGTGGGTCAGTGAGTTTAGTGATTGGAATGTGAAAGTTAGAAACAAAGAAGCAGCATTAGTAGCTGGAAAACATAGCTTTAGTAATAGAAATGACACTGGAAAATGCATATTGCATGACCAATTACTTATTCATTGCAAATACATTTTTTAACAACATAAACGGTGACTATATATATGGACATTGCCAGATGGAATACACAGAAATCAAATCAACAACATCAGTGGAAAGAGGCAATGAAGAGGCTCAATACCATCAGTCAAAACAAGGCCAGGAGCTGACTATGGAACAGACCATCAATTGCTCTTATGCAAGTTCAAGTTGAAGCTGAGGAAAATTAAAACAAGTCCACAAGAGGCAAAATACGATCTTGAGCATATCCCACCTGAATGTAAGACCATCTAAAGAATAGATTTAAGAATCCTCCCTGACACCAAAACCAGGCACCACTAGAAATAAAAACTACAGACCAATATCCCTCATGAATATAGATGCAAAAATCTTAAAAAAAATCCTAGCCAATAGATTCCAACAACATATCATAAATAAATAAATACATCATGACCAAGTGAGACTCATATCAGTTATGCAAGCTTGGTTAAACATTATAAAAATAATCAACATAAACCATCACATCAGGAAAATAATCATATGATCATATCAATAGATGCAGAAAAGGCATTTGATAAAATGTAACACCTATTCCCGATTAAAAAAAAACTTCTCAGAAAAATAGGAATAGAAGGGCAATTCCTCAATATAATAAAGGGCATATATGCAAAACCAACAGCCAACATTATTCTCAATGAAAGAGATTGAAACCATTCCCCTTGCAAAAAGGAACCAGCCAAGGTTAATCCCACACTACCTCCACTTCTATTCAACATCATAATGGAAGTCCTAGTCAGAACAATAAGGTAAGAAAGGGAAATCAAAGACACCCAAATTGGTAAGGAAGAAGTAAAACTATCCTGATTTGCAGATGACATGATCCTATACCTAGAAAACCCAAGAGGCTCAGCAAGAAAACTACTGGAACTTATTGAAAGATTTAGCATAGTGGCAGGATACAAGATCAACATACAAAAATTAGCTGGATTCCTCTACACCAGCAAAGAGGTCTCTGAAAGAGAAATAAGGAATCCACTTACAATAGCTACCAAAAAGATAAGATACTTGGGAATAAATCTCACCAAGAACACAAAAGACCTGTGCAAAGAAAACTACAAAACACTACTTCAATGAAGCTATAAGCTGTCTACATAAATGGAAGAACATACCACACTCATGGATAGGAAGATTGAACATTGTGAAAATGTCAATACTATCCAAAGCAATCTATACATTCAATGCAATCCTGATCCATCAACATTCTTTAAAGACATAGGAAAAGTAATCATTAGTTTTACATGGAAAGGAAAGAGACCTCAGATAATCAAGGCATTACAAAAGAAGAACAAAGCAGGAGGTCTCACATTCCCAGATCTCAAAACCTACAATACAGCCACAGTTGTCAAAATAGCCTGGTATTGGTACAATGACAGACACATAGACCAGAGAGAACCCAAAAATAGATCCATCAACCTATGATCAGCTAATCTTCAACAAAGGGCCAAATTCTATTCAATGGGGAAGAGCTAGTCTCTTCCACAAATGGTACTGGCAAAACTGGATATCCATTTGCAGAAAAACAAGATCCATACCTCACACTGTACACAAAAGCTAACTCCAGATGGATCAAGAACTTAAATGTGAGACCTAAAACTATAAAGTTCATCAAAGAGAAAATAGAGACAAATTTAGGGACCCTAATTTATGGCATGGATCTCTTCCAGTCAGTTGGCCAGGTAGCTGTCTTCCAAATCTCTCGGCATAACTGAGTGAGTGCCTCCAATGGGGCATCCATTTGTTGAAATATCTCAATCGGTATGCCATCAATTCCCGGAGCCTTGTTCTTCACCAGTTCTTTC
>NW_006921597.1:11535671-11561867 GCF_000298275.1 Orycteropus afer afer
CGACGAAAGAGGGGGAGGCCTTCAACGAGATGGATTGATACGGTGGCTGCAATGATGAGCTCAAGTATAGCCGGGATTGTGGGGCTGGCGTGGGATAGGGCAGTGTTTTGTTCTGCTGTGCATGGGGTCACTATGAGTCAGAAATGACTCGACGGCACTTAACAACAACAACAACAATTTATGGCATAAATAGACTATCAAGCATAACCCAAGGTACACAAGATAAACTAGATGATTGGGACCTTCTAAAGATTAGATTCTTATGTGCATCAAAAGGCTTCTCCAAGGAAATAGAAAGAGAAACTACAGAATGGGAAAAAAAAATATTTGGCAACGACATATCAGATAAAGGACTTATCTCTAAAATTTCTAGAAAATTCCAATACCTCAATATCAAAAAGACAAATAATGCAATTTAAAAATGGGCAGAAGATATGAACAGACACGTCACCAAAGATATTCAAGCAGCCAACAAACACATGATCATTAGCTGTTAGAGAGATGCCAATCAAAACAACAATGAAATACCATCTCACCCCAGCATTAATAGCAAAGCTCAACAAGATAGAAAATAATAAACGCTGGCAAAGATGTGGAGAGATTGGGACTCTCATACACTGCTGATGGGACTGTAAAATGATACAACTATTGTGGAAATTGGTATGGAAATACATTTAAACATTGAAAATAGAAATACCATTTGACCCAGCAATTCCATTACTAGGTATACATCCTAAAAAAGTGAGAGGCAGGACATTAATAGCTATATGCACACCCATGTCCATAACCACACTATACACAATAGCAAAGAGATGGAAATAACCTAAATGCCCATCAATCAAGAAATGGATTAACAAACTGTGGTACATACACACAACAGAATACGATGCAACCCTAAAGAATAATGTAGAATCTGCAAAACACCACATAACGTGGATGAACTTAGAGGACATTATGCTGAGTGAAATAAGTCAATCGCAGAAGGACAAATATTGATTAGTCCACTATTGTAAAAAGTCAAGGAAAGGTTTATCTATAGAAGGAAACTTTCTTTATTGGTTACCAGGAATGGAAAAGGAGGGGAGGGAAAATTTCTAGACAGATTGGGAATAAAAAAAAAAAAAAGACATACATATAGAAACTAAAGTTTAGTAGTGGTTACCAGGAGTAGGAGGGATGGGGAAAGGAGAAGCTTTTGTTTAGGGGGCATTGAGCTTATGCTAATGATGGTGGAATATTTTGAAAAAGGATAGCAATAATGGTGGCACACCTTGAAAAATGTCATCAATGTCTCTGAGCTATAAATGTGGAAGTTGTTAAGTTGGCCAATGTCTTGTGTATGTTTTCACCACAATAAAAGTGTGTGTGGGGGGAATAGATTTGATGAATTAAACACCAGTGATCAAAGAACAGATGAGTTACAGGATGACATCAAGAACATCACATATGAAGAAAGCAAAATTTAAAATACAAGTATTTTCAATAGCCTCATATGCATTTCAAAGCTTAACAATGAATAAGTAAGATCGAAGAAGAGTTGATGCCTTTGAATCATGGTGTTGGTGAAGATTACTGACAATACCATGGACTGCCGGAATGAACAAATCTGACCTGGAAGAAGTGCAGCTAGAATGCTTCTTGGAAGTGAAAATGGCCAGACTCACCTACTTTGCTAATGTTGTCAGAATGGACTACTCCCTTGGTAAAGTAGGGAGTCAGAGCAAAAGGGGAAGATCCTCAATAAGATGGATTGACACAGTGGCTACAGTGATAGACTCAAGCTTAGCCAGGATTGTAAGGATGGTGCAGGACAGGGCAGTGTTTCATTCTGTTGCACATAGGGTCTCTATTGGTCAGAATCAACTTGATGGCACCCAACATGTCCCTATTTCCCGACTATCTGTTCATATGTCGCCATCTCAGGTTTCAGGATCCCATTTCTTCCCAGTCAATGACCTCCTTTAACTCCAGATGCCATTCTGGGTTGGCAATTCAATTGGTGTTGTAATCCAGCCATGCTTATGATAAAACTCTAGGTTTGGTTTTCAGCAATATCATCTCTGTAACTACAAGAAATAAGGCTTTCTCTCAGGGTGCAGTTGGAAACGTTGAGGTCTTTTATGGAGTGCTTGAACTGTGACTCAGCAGCCCGGAGCTCATCTTGCTCTTTCACCATTTTGTCTAGCGTAAGTAGGACCAACCAACCAGCTTCCTTATACTCCTCATTCTAACGAAATTGTGAAAAGCATTAAACATGTGACCACACAGAGCCTCACTTGTCACCAACATGTGATCTATTGGTGGTACTATTTTGTGTATTAATGTTACCACCTCACACCAAGAATTAGCAGCACCCTCTTTACTAACAGAAACAGAATCCTCAGTGCCTTTATAACTAATCAAACTTGAGAACCAATACAGGAAATTCATCTTTATGATTTTGTTTCTCTAGAACCACTCCTGGTACCAAATGTCTCAGGCTAGGTTCTCTCACTCACTGCCTTTGAGTCAGATCCAACTCATAGTGACCCCTCCTTGGTTTTCTGAGATGGTTATCACTATGGTAGTAGATTGCCCAACCTTTCTTCCGAGGAGTGGCTGGTTGGGTTTGAACCGCCAGCCTTCCGGTTAGCAGTCAAATGCCTTAAGCACTACAAACTAGTAAAGGTTAGAAAGAGAGGGGAAAAAAATTGGAGAAATGGCTCACACAGTTGTAGAGGCTAGCAAGTCCCATGTTCATGGGTCACATGTGAGGCTTTTTCTGACTCATGTATCTGCAGGGGCTGACGAACCCAAGACTGGCAGGGCTATTGCCTTGGGCAGATGACAAACCCAAGAACAGCAGGTAAAATGACAGATTGTTGGCTCACAAGCTGCAAAGGCAACAATTCCATGACCGGCAGGCAATATAGCAGGCCACTGGTTCAGCTCCAGAAATCAAGTGATGATAAGCTAAATGAAGGATCAGATCCAACAGAATGTTCAGAATTTTCTCAGGACATCCATATGTGTATTGGAAGCAGGCCACACCCCTGAGGAAACTCCTTTTCAGCTGTTTGGATGATCACAGCACATACCAACATGGAAGTAACTACCTTACATCAGATCTCATCATGGGAATGACCACATCACAGTTGCTTCAACCACTCAGAATCATGGTCCAGCCAAGATGACACACAGCCTTAACTATCACACCATTGTTGCAGCCACTATGGCAATCCACCTAATTGAAGGTTTCCTCTTTTTCACTGACCTTCTACCAAGCATGATGTCCTTCTTCAGGGACTGGTTCCTCCTGAAAACATTTCCAAAGTATATGAGACAAAGTCTCACCATCCTCACTTCTAAGGAGCATTCTGGCTGTACTTCTTCCAAGACAGATTTGTTTGTTCTTCTGGCAAAACAAAAAAAAAACCCACTGCCATAGCATTGATTCCAACTCACAGTAACCCTATAGGACAGGGTAGAACTGTGCCATAGGGTTTCCAAGCTGTAAGTGTTTACGAAAGCAGATGGCCTCATCTTTCTCCTGTGATACAGCTGGTGAGTTTGAACCACCAGCCTTTTGGTTAGCAGCTGAATGCCTTAACTACTGTGCCACCAGTTCTTGTTCTTCTGGCAGGCCATGATATATTTAGTAGTCTTCACCAACACCATAATTCAAAGGCATCAACTTTTCTTTGGTCTTCCTTATTCATTGCACAAATTTCACATGCATAGGAAGCAATTGAAAATACCATGGCTTGGGTCAGAAGCACCTTAGTGCTCAAAGTGACATCTTTGCTTTTTATTACTTTAAAGAGGTCTTCCGTAGCAAATTTGCCCAAAACAATACATCATTTAATTACTTGGCTGATGCTTCCATGGATGTTGATCATGGATCCAAGTAAAATGGAATCCTTGATAACTTCAGTCTTTTCTCCACTTATCATGATGTTGCTTATTGGTCCAGTTGTACGGATGTTTGTTGTCTTTGTATTCAAGTATAATACAAACTAAAGGCTGTAGTCTTTGATCTTCGATAAGTACTTTAAATCCTCTTCACTTTTCAGCAAGCAAATTTGTGTTAGCTGCACATTGCAGGTTGTTTATGAGTCTTCCTTCAATCCTGATGTTGTATTCTTCTTCATATACTCCAGCTTCTCAAATTATTTGCTCAGCATAAGTATTGGATAAGTATGGTGAAAAAGGGTACAACCCTGATGCACACCTTTCCTGATTTTAAACTACAAAGCATCCCCTTGTTATGTTTGAACAACTGCCTTTTGATCTCTGTGCAGGTTCCTCATAAAAACAATTAAGTGTTCTGAAATTGTCATTCTTTGCAGTGTTATCCATAATTTGTTATAACCCACACAGTCAAATGCATTTGCATAGTCAATAAAACACAGGTAAACAGAGAAGATCAGAAAGATGTTTACCGAAGAAATAACACTTGGAAAATCCTTACACAGCCACTAGTCTGAAATCACACTTGTGCGAACTTCTGCAGTAAGATAGAAATATACTTAGTCTTTCAGGAGTTTCAAAGCCAGACTATAAAGTTGAGGTTCCTAGTAAGCAACCAAAAAGAATGTTTCTTAAAGTTGTACTGATTTTCACTTTTACGTTTAACGGGTCAATTCCATTTTCTTTTGGAGATGTTTCACTGAATTTGAACATTTAATTAGATATGGCTTTCATTTCTAAACAAAACAATAAAAAATATAGTTGAGAGGTAGGTGGTTTGATTGCTCAAGGTTTTATTCTCACATTTTTTTAAAACACTTTTGAGGGTTTAAATAGTAAAAGAAAATCATGTGGAGTACAGCCGGATCATTTCAACATAATTAGCTTTTTGTTCTTGATCTGGTTTTGAACTGTTTACTCCACATTAGTAATTAACCATTATCAGCTTCATTAATGAAACAGAAACCACCTTTCTAATCATTTATAAAATGCTTGTCAAACAAAATTTAAACAGAGAATAGGATCTGGGCAAAATAACAGCCCTTTGAAAGGTACTGCCTTAATTATATAGTATTTTAAGTATTTTGTTGTTGCTTTCCATTTATTAAAGAAAGAATCCTGGAGACCCACAGCCTTTCTCTTGACATAGAGAGAAACAATTGTTCTAGAGTCTATTTGAATTATTTTATGCACAGGTAATTATGTTAACAGTACTTTTTATGCTCTGATATGAAAAGCTGAGTTTTCAGCTTCTTATTTACATCTATAAACCATAAAAATCAGATCTTTAATCAAGTCATTTTCAGAGACATTATTTTATATCCTACTTTATTTTAGTTGACTAAATGAAAAAGAGCACAAGAGATATTTAAAATACATTTATTATAAGATGGCATAAACAGAATTACCAGTTTGTGTATGCAAAAACAAAATTAGATTTCAATATTCAATTATAAGAAATTATTCTACTGGGATTTAACAATATCACAAAATTTTAAGTGATTCATAGGAAATATGCTCTGCTACTGTTATCCTTTGTCCCCAAGGTTTCATATTTAAAGAGTTGGATTAAGTTTCAGTAAAGTGACAAGGTACAAGATCAATGTACAAAAATCACCCAAAAGATGCAGTATGTAGAAATAAATTTAACCAGAAACACAAAAGATCTACACAAAGAAAACTACAAAACATATTACAAGAAACCAAGAGAGATCTAAATAAGTGGAAGAATATACCATGCTCACGGATGGGAATGCATAATGTTTTAAAAATGGCAATACTACTCAAAGCAACCTACAGATATGATGTAATCCCAATCCGAATTCCACCATTTTTCTTTAAAGAAATGGAAAAACTAATCACCAGCCTTACATGAAAAGGAAAAAGACCCTGGATAAGTAAAGCACTACTAAAGAAAAAAAACAAAGTAGGTGGTCTCACACTCATAATTCTCAAAACCTACTATATAGCCATGGTAATTAAAATAGCCTGGTACTAGTACAACAACAAACACATAGACCAATGGGACAGAACTGAGAAGCCAGAAGTAAATCCATCCACCTATGGACAGTCGACCTCTTACAAGGGCCACAACTCATTAAATGGTGAAGAGGTAGTCCCTTTAATAAATAGTTCTGGCAAAATTGGATAACCATTTGCAGAAAAATTAAACAGGATCCATATCTCATACCACAAGCAAAAACAAACTCAAATTGAATCAAAGACCTGAACATAAAATCTAAAACCATGAAGGTCATCAAAAAAGGGAGGGGGAGACAAATTTAGGGACCCTAATTCATGGCATAAGTAAACTATCAAACATAACTAAAAGCATACAAACCCAAGAAGACAAAATAGATAACTAGGAACTCTTACAAATTAGACACTTCTATGCTTCAAAAGTTTTCATCAAAAGAGTAAAAATAGAATCCACAGATTGGGGGTTGAAAAAACTGGCAATGACACATCAGATAAAGGGCTAATCTCTAAAGTTTACAGAAAACTTCAACACTTTAACAACAAAAAGGCAAATAATCCAGTTTTTAAATGGGCAGAGACCATAAACAGATGCTTCAACAAAGAAGACATTCAGGCAGCTAACAAACACATGAAGAAGTGTTCAAGATCCTTAGCCATTAGAGAGATGCAAATCAAAACAACAGTGAGGTATCATCTCACTCCAGCAAAGTTTTCAATTGGTTGTCACAGACATTTTTAAATCATGTTCATAAAATCACCAGTGAAGACAATAAATCTCAAAACATCTCAATTCAAGGTAGAATATTTTCCTGAAATGTTCTAGTTACAAATTTCTTATCTAGACAATTCAGAAAATAATACTGCCAAATATTTCTCCATAATATCACCCAAAATCTGCTGAGGAAAATATTGCTCTTTAAAATGGCAAAGTGTATGAGTACCTGTTAAAAGTCTTTATTCTGGAAAAATTAAAAAAAAAAAAAATCATCTGACTTGAATGCCCTTTGCACAACTTAAGGAATTGAACAATATCAAGGCTAATTTGGGGGTTCACTATTTATGGCCCTGATACTCTTTACTGTTTCATTAGTTTTAGACTGTCAGATATTTTATGTAAATGCACTTTTAAATGTAAAAATAAATATTATAAAACTTTTTCTTATTATCTCCCTCCTCGTCTTCCTTTATCATGTATTTGGCATAATATTATAGATGTAGGCAGACTGCTCTTTGGCATTGTGAGTCTGTTTTGTGTAAGGATGCACTGACAGACCAGCTCAGGATCTAATTGTAAGGACAAAGAAATTACATTTTTAATGTAGCATTTATGACTTTTTGACACTTCTTTATATTAATGCCAAACTTAGAATGGCTATTTTTTTTATTATCTATGGAGGAGGGTGGTTGCTCTCTTATTTTATTTATTTATTTTTGTTTATTTATTTGTTCCTGTTTTGTTTTGCTTTTTTTAACTAATCAAATCACTCTTTGCTAGACAGCTCTTCCAGGTTCTCCCAAAATTAACTCGAACAATTTTGACAAGACGCAGAAGTAGTGGTAATAGTTATTAAAAGCATTAAAGCATTAACCTTTAGCAACCTCATTTTTCACTTGGTACCCACATTTAAGTATTTAATCAAACTGAAGATAAACACTAAAAACAGGAGTGTAAAATATATATAATCTCTTCAGCCTAAAAAGAATGAATGTGATAAAAAGTGAAAGCATTTGAAGGAAGAGACAACGTAAAAAGTTGTTTTAGTGTTAATTAACATAATTCTAATCATTTATGGCTAGTAATACTAAAGTATCAGAAAGAATTGTTTTAGAAACATTTACTACAATTATCAATTAATCTTCAGAATTCCAAGATTATAGAATTGATAGTATTGGGAACTGATTTATCATGTATTATAGGAGAATTCTAGATCAAAGATTTTTCGGAGTAGAATATTTTAGGTAGCAGCCCTTAATGACAAATTTATTCAGTTCAATTGACAGCTGTGGATAGCACACCTCAATTGTAAGTCCTCAGCAAATACTGTTATAGTTGTTAGGTGTGGTAGAGTCAGCCACGATTCATGACGACCCCGTGTATTACAGAGTAGAACTGTCCCATAGGGTTTCCTTGGCTGTAATCTTTTTGAAACCAATTAGTCAGGCCTTTCTTCTGTAGAGCTCCTGGGTGAGTTTGAACCGTTAGGTTAGCAGTTGATCACAAACTGCTTGTGCCACCCAGGTACCTCAACAAATATTCATTGCAATCAAACCTCCTGCCACCTGACTACAGCTTAGGTACTTTACTGGCAACTATTGCTGCTGCTATGTGCCATCACATTGATTCCAACTAATGGTGACGCTATGTGTTAGAGTAGAACTGCCCCAGAAAGTTAGCTAGGCTATAATATTTATGGGAACAGATAGCCAGGTCTTTACTCCCACAGAACCTCTGGGTAGGTGTTCTGATTACCTAGTGCCACTCTGACAAGGATATACCACAAACAGGATAGCCTTAACAAACAGGAGTTTATTCTTACAATTTGGAGGCTTTAAGTCCAAGTTTGAAGTGCCAGGCTCTAGGAGCTGGGTGAAAGCACCTCAACTTTGGGGTCCAGCTCTGCCTCCTGCTCCCGGCCCACTGGAGCTAAAGGCGTTTCTTCACTCAAACAGCTGCTGGCTGCTGAGGCTGGAAGCCCCAAGATTGACAAGTAAAAAGGCACAGTCCCAATGTTACCAAACCACATAGCAGGCCATTAGCTTAAGTCCATTGTAAGTCCCAAGGTCGGCAGAGCATGGCAGGCTGCTGAGCAACGACACGGCTACATGCAGGGTCCAAGCGTGCCATAGGCTAGAGACTATTCTCAAAGCTTCTCTTTATATACAGGAAGCAGACCACATACCCAAAGGCAGCTACCTAGCTGCTTGTGGTAGATCCCACCATGGAGCTGATTGCCACTCTCTGCATGGGGACTAACTACCACCAGCTGCCCAGCCACTCAACCAGGCCCAGCCAAGTTGACACACAAACCAAGCTACCACAGTGGGTTTGAACCATATACCTTTCTGTTAGCAGCCGAGCTGCTTAACCATTGTGCTACCAAGGCTCTTTTTACTGGCTATTAGAAGAATACAAAAAAGGGGAAGACCCTCAACAAGATGGATTGACACAGTGGCTGCGACAATGGGCACAAGCATAGCAACAATTGTGAGGCTGGCACAGGACCAAGCAGTGTTTTGTTCTACTGAACGTTGGGTCACTATGAGTTGGAACCAACTCAATGGCACCTAGCTACCTAATACCTAATACCTAATAATTTGTAAGGATGTAAATACAACACACAGGCAGTCCCCAGGTTACAAACAAGATCCATTTCTAAATGTGCCTTTAAGTCAAATTTGTAGGTAAAATGGAACTGATACATAAGGTTCTTACTTTAGTGCAAGAAAAGGAGCTGTTATGGCACAGTGCTTAAAGCATTCAGCTGCTAACCAAAAGATAAGAGGTTCCATCTCTCTCTGGCATTTCCCTCCCTTTAGTTTTATGAGCCATAAGCGATTAGAATTATGTTAATTAACATGAAAACAACTTTTTACACTGTCTCTTTCTACCTGCCTGTGTTGTTTCTTTCTAGGTGGGGAGTAAGACACATTTACAAGTAACTACTACACTGAGTAGAAATTGATAAGCAATATACAAAGAACTAGGAAAAATAAATAATCATGGCTCATAATAAGCATTTGTAGACACTTATCATTCTTTCTAGCCACCTAGTATCTGCAACTTTTCACTCCATTTGTATACTTCCCTCACCTTATGATTCTTAGTAAGGCAGGGCTCAACTTCCACTGTAGAAATGAAAAATAAAGCTTTTCCAGCCTCTAAGGAGGAGCCCTAGTGGTACAGTGGTTAAAGTGCTCAGCTGCTAACTAAAAGTCAGTGGTTTGAACCCACCAACCACTCTGCAGGAGAAAGATGTGTCAGTCTGCTTCCATAAAGATTTGGAGCCCTGGAAACCCTGTGGGGCAGTTCTATTCTGTCCCATATGGTTCCTGTGAGTCAGAATTGACTCAACAGCAGTGGATTTTTTCTTGCATCAAGAACATAGGCCCATGACTTAGGCTTAAATGATCAGACATCATCTCCCACCCCAACTCTGCCCAGTAACAAAGACTGCACAGAACTCCCTCTGTAGTAGTGGCTGCAACAGCAAATAAATTTCCTGGAACAGAGGTATCAGAACACGGTTTGCAGAGCAAGCTGCAGCATCAAGAGGTGAGAAGAGTGGTTAGGATGTCCTCCTGAACCAGTTCTGCAACATAATTTTGGACATTGTTCCTGGTTGCACAACTGTGGGCAGTCTAATATCTTTAAATGATTTTCCACTCAAACCAACCAGACTTTGTTTCTACAGCTAGCAACTAAGAACTTTGGCTGACACAGCAAGGTAGCCAGATTTTTGGTTGCAGAAGGCTGATTGGATTAAGATCTGTAGGACAAGAAAAAGAATGAGTTAGGTCTTAAACTACCTCAGAAACAGATCTAAGAATGAAGCTGTAAGATCACTGACCAGATTAGATGCCTCATCTCCTTGAACTCTGAGACAGTGGGAAGAGCAGTCTCCTCTTAAGAGAGTTCAAAAGGACTAATATTATTGGGGGAAAGTCAAACTTCAAAAAGGGAGAGCGGTGAAATTTGTTGAAGAATACAGGCTGCCGAAGAATTTGTTCACAAAAGAGAGGTTGTTTCTAATCGAACTCACTCTCGTGGCCTTCAGCCAAATAACAAACAGGTGTATAAGGTGAACATTTACACCAGGTAGGTACACTCCTTAGAACAATCAACCATGGGAGATCAAGGCAGTATTTGCACAGGGAGATAGCTCAGAGGGCAGTATGCATAGGGAAAAGGACACAGGGGAATGGTAACCACAGAGAGGGAGTGGGAAGAGAGCTGTTACATTAAGGGGATTGCAGTCAATATCATGAAACAAAATATGTATAAACTGTTGAATGGAAAATGAATTTGCTCTGTAAACTTTCACCCAAATCACAATTTTTTAAAAAAATTGGGACCACAACATCAAGCAGCAGTCTTCAAACTGGAGTATCAGTACTCCTGGGATTACATAAAAACTTTCTTGCATTCGAGGTCATGTTTCAGAAATAGGTTTCTAGATCCTCATCTTTCCTAAGAAGCCTTTCTGCAATTGATCAGCCTGAGAATGAGCCTATGTTCACAACAGTCTTTTCTCCCACTTTACAAAAGAAAAGCATTCCCCTCATTCACTCCAAGTCTTGCCATGTGCATAACCATGGGTCATGCCTCCAGAGAATCAGACAAAAGCATAAGTGGAAATATTTGTTTGGAAAAAATCTCCCCTAATAATAAGTCAAATCACACTAACCCATAAGGTTTTCTGTCTTTCCTAGAAATGGCTGACAATGGAGAGTGTGTATTTTGACCTACCTTAAAATGGCCTGAATTCAGAACAGGTGAAGCAATTTAAATTAGTGAGGATTATTCTTTAAAATACTTTAAAATATAAATTCTTTAAAATATAAATTTTTTTTTTGATACATTGACTAAAACTCATGGAAAAATAATAATTAGGTGTGACTGTAAAGTGACACAACCACTGTGGAAAGCAATATAGCGATTCCTTAGAAAGTTGGAATTGGAAATACCATTTGACCCAACAATCCCATTACTAGGTATATATCCTAGAGAGGTGAGAGCCAGGATAGGAACAGATATATGCATGCTCATGTTCATCACAGCACTATTTACAATAACAAAAAGATGGAAACAACCTACGTGCCCATCAGCGGAAGAGTGGATGACCAAACTATGGTACACACACATACCGGAATGCTATGAGGCACTAAAGAATAATGTAGAGTCTGCAAAACACCACATAATATAGGTGAACTTGGAGGACATTATGCTGAGTGAAATAAGTCAATCACAGAAGGGCAAATATAGTATTAGTTTGTTGTTGTGGAAGGTTAAGGAAAGATTTATATATGGAGCAAAACTTTCTTTGTTGGTTGCCAGGGGTGGGAGGAGTGGGGAGGGAACACTGCAAAAAAAAAAATGCATTGACCCATGTCACTTTAGTTTTGTGTATTTCATTGTACACAAATTATATTTCAATAAAATGCATAAAAAATAAATAAAAACAACTAAATTCCTAAAAAAAAAAAAATCCTCACAACAGGACCAACAAGCAGCATCACAATCAATGGAGACAAGAGTAAAATTGTAAAGATTTCATATTATTTGGATCCACAATCAACACCAATGGAAACAGTGGTCAAGAAATGAGACATCGTATTACATTTGACAGCTTCGACTTCTTCCTTCAATGCTATTGATTCTTGATCATATGCCACCTCCTGAAATGGATGAACATAGACCAATTCTTTTTGGTATAGTGAGTCTGTGTATTACATCCATCTTTTTGATGTTTCCTGTATTATTCCATATTTTGCCCATAGAATCTTTCAATATTGCAACTCAAGGCTGAAATTTTTTTGTCAGTGTTTTCAGCTTGAGAAATGCCAAGTGTGTTCTTCCCTTTTGCTTTTCTAACTCCAAGTCTTTGCACATTTCATTATAATAATTGGCTTTGTCTTCTTAAGCTGTTCTTTGAAATCTTGTGTTCAGCTCTTTTATCTTGTTATTTCTTCCATTTGCTTTAGTTACTCTCCACTCAAGGGCAAGTTTCAGAGCCTCTTCTGACATCCATTTTGGTCTTTTCTTCCTTTCCTGTCTTTTTGATGACCTTTTGTTTTCTTCATGGATGATATTTTTTATATCATCCCACAATTCCTCTGGTTTTTAGTCTCTGGTATTCAATGTATCAAATCTATTCTGTAGATGGTCTCTAAATTCAGGGGGAATATAATCAAGGTCATATTTTGGCTCTCACAGACTTCTTTTAATTGTCTTCAGCTTCAACTTGAACTTGCATATGAGCAGTTGATGGTCTGTTCCACAGTCAGCTCCTGGCCTTGTTTTGGCTGAAGATATTGAATTTCTCCATCGTCTCTTACTACAGGTGTAGTTGATCTGATTCCTATGTACTCCATCTGGCAAAGTCTAGTGTATAGCCCCATTTGTGTTGTTGGAAAAATGTGTTTGTGATGAATAAGTCATTGGTCTTGCAAAATTCTATCATGCGATCTCCAGGGTTATTTCTATCACCAAGGTGATATTTTGCAACTAGTAGTAACTCTTCTTTGTTTCCAACTTTTACATTCCAGTCACCAGTGATAATCAACACATCTTGATTGCATGTTCAGTCAATTTCAGACTGCAGAACTTGGTAGTAATCTTCAATTTCCTCATCTTTGGCTCTGGTGACTGGTGCATAGATTTGAATAATAGTAGTACTAACTGGTCTACCTTGTAGTGTATAGATATTATCCTATCACGGACAATATTGTACTTCAAGACAGATCTTGAAACAATGACACTGAAGCAAGAAGTTGAAGCTGCACTGAAGGAAATGGCAAAGAGCAAGGCTCCAGGAATTGACAGAACATTTGAGATGTTTCAACAAATGGATACCATGCTGGAGGCATTCATTCAGCTATGCCAAGAGATTTGGAAGACAACTGCCTGGCCAATTGACTGGAAGAGATCCATATTTGTACCCATTCCAAAGAAAGGTGATCCTACAGAATATGGAAATTATTGAACAATATCATTAATATCACATGCAAGTAAAATCTTACTGGAGATAATTCAAAAACAGTTGCAGCAGTATATTGACAGAGAGCTTCCAGAAATGCAAGCTGGATTCAGAAGAGGATGTGGAACGAGGGATATCATTGCTAATATCAGATGGATCTTAGCTGAAAGCAAAGAATACCAGAAAGATGTTTACTTATGTTTTATTAACTATGCAAAAGCATTTGATTGTATGGATAATAACAAATTATGGATAACATTGAGAAGAATGGGAGTTCCAGAACACTTGATTGTACTCATGAGGTGCCCATACATAGACCAGGAGGCTGTCACTTAAACAGAACAAGGGGATATTGCATGGTTTAAAATCAAGAAGGGAATGCATCAGGGATATATCCTTTCACTGTACTTATTCAACTTGCATGCTGAACAAATAGTCTGAGAACCTGGAATGTATGAAGAAGAACATGGCTTCAGGATTGGAAAAAGGCTCATTAACAACCTGCGATACATAGATGACACAACTTTGCTTGCTGACATCGAGAATGACTTGAAGCACTTACTGATGAAGATTGAAGACTATATAGTCTGCAGTATTGATTACACCTCAATATAAAGAAAACAAAAATCCTCACAACTGGTCCAATAAACAGCTTCATGATGAATGGAGAGAAGAATGCAATTGTCAAGGACTTCATATTACTTGGTTCTACAATCAACACCAATCGAAGAAGCACTGAAGACATCAAATGACGTATTACATTGGGCAAATCTGCTGCAAAATACCTCTTTCAAGTGCTGAAGAGCAAAGACATCTTCTTGAAGACTAAAGTGCACCTAACCTAAGCCATGGTATTTTCAATCACCTCTTATGTCTGTGAGAACTGGACAATGAGTAAGGAAGACCAAAGAAGAGTTGATGCTTTTGAGTTGTGGTGTTGGGGAAGAATGCTAAGAGTACCACAGACTTCTAAAAGGACTAACAAATCTGTCCTGGAAGAAGTGCAGCCAGAATTCTCCTTCAGAAGCGAGAATGGCCAGACTTCGCCTCACCTACTTTGATCATGTTGTCAGAAGGGACCATTCACTGGAGAAGAGTATCATGCTTGGTACAGTGGAGGGTCAACAAAAAATGGCAAGGCCCTCAATGATATGGATTGACACAGTGGCTGCAACAATGGGCTCAGATATAGCAAGGATCATGAGGCTGGCACAGCACTGGCCAGTGTTTCGTTCTGCTATGCATAGGGTCACGATGAGTTGGAGACAACTCGACAGCACCAGCAACAACAACATTGCACTTGGAAAATCGGCTGCAAAAGATCTCTTTAAAGTGCTGAAGAACAAAAATGTCTCTTTGAAGATTAAGTGCCCAACCCAAACCATGGTATTTTCAATAGCCTCATACATATGTGAAAGCTGGACAATGAATAAGGAAGACCTAAGAAGAGTTGATGCTTTTGCATTACAGTGTTGGCGAAGAATACTGAAAGCACCATGGACTGCCAGAAGAATGAATAAATCTGTCCTGGAAGAAATATAGCCAGAATGCTCCTCAGAAGCAAGGATGGCAACACTTCATCTCTTGTACTTTGGACATGTTATCTGGAGGGACCAGTCCCTGAAGAAGGATATCATGCTTGGTAAAGTAGAGCGTAGTTTAAAAGAGGAAGACCCTCCACAAGATGAATTAACACAGGGGCTGCAACAAGGGCTCAAGCATAGCAATAATTGCTACCATAGTGCAGGACTAGACAGTGTTTCATTCTGTTGTATGCAGATTGCTATGGGTTGGAACTAACTCAGGGCACCTATCAACAACAACAGGTTAATGAAAGAGATTTGAACTACAGAGATGGATTTGAGAACCAACAGCTGGACGTGGAATTCACAGCCAATGAGTGAAAGAGATTACTCAGGCATGGTGTTTTTCTTTTGTTTTGAATGAAATAACTTTACATTTGTGGCTTTGTATTAATAGGAGCTCTGGTTGCACAGTGCCTAAGGCATTTGACTGCTAACCAGAAAGTTGGAGGTTCAAACCCATCAGCCACTCCACAGAAGGAAGACTGGGCAATCTACTTCCATAAAGATTTACCATCTCAGAAACCCAATGTGGATAACAATGGACTTAAGCATAGCAATAATTGTGAGGACAGTGCAGGGTTAGGCAGTGTTTCATTCTATTGGACACAGGTCACTGAGTTGGAACCAACTTGAGGGCACCTATCAACCATAACAGGTTAATGAAAGAGATTTGAACTACAGAGATGGATTTGAGAACCAACAGCTGAGCATGGAAGTCAAAGCCAATGAGTGAAAGAAATCACTCAGGGATGGTGTTTTTCTTTTGTTTTTATTTTGAATGAAATCTCTTTACATCTGTGGCTCTGTATTAATGTTTCTCCCATTGATTAGTGGCAGGGATTTGTTATTTTTCTTGAATTTGCTTCCTATCTCCCCCCTTAACAAACAATTATTAAGTATATGCATTCTGCCACCTGCTGGGAAAATGGATAGAAAAGCCTACGTTACCTTTCCAGTGCTTCTCTGACCTCTCACGAAGGGCCTGGCACTCTCACCTCTTCACAGTCTTCTCATGCTGTCACTTCTTTAAATTATTAGAGTATAAACTCTTTTGTCACATTAGATAGTGCCTAAGGCACTTGACTGCTAACCAGAAAGCTGTCAGTTCAAACCCACCAGCCACTCCTCCAAAGGAAGCTTGGGCAATCTACTTCCTTACTGATAACACCTCAGGAAACCCAAAGAGGGGTTGCTACGAGTGGGGCCAACTCCACAGCACATAACAACAACAAAAGAGCAGAAAGAGAGCTCTGATGGCGTAATGCCTAAGGCATTTGACTGCTAACCAGAACGCTGGCAGCTCAAACCCACTGCCACTCCTTGGAAGGAAGATTGGGCAATCTACTTCTGTAGTGATACCACCTCAGAAACCTAAGGAGGGGTCGTTTTGAGTCCAATCAACTCCACAGCAGTGAGTTTGGTCTTTTTTTTTTCTTTGGAAGGGCAGAAAAAGGAGGTCTCAAGGCGCGGTGCCTAAGGCATTTGACTTCTAATCAGAAGGATGGTGGTTCAAACCCACCAGCTACTCCGCAGAAGGAAGATGGGGGAAGGAAAACGGGACAATCTACTTCGACAAAGATTTACCACTTCGGTAACGCAATGGGGGTCCTTATTAGTCGGAATTGACTGGACGGCAATGGGTTTTTGGTAAGGGCAGAAAGGGAGCCTTGGGGAACAAGGTTTGCAATTGGCTGCTAACATAAAGTTAATGCTTAGAATCCACCCAGCACCTCTGTTGAAGAACCAGCCTGAGGAGCTATGATCTGCTTTCATAAAGATTATAGCCAAGAAAACCCTATGGAGCCACCCTACTCTGTAATACATGGGGTCACAGTTTTGGTGGTTTTTGTATTGTTTTTAAGGACAGTGACCTTGTGTCTTATTCTCTGCAGAATGCCAGAGACTGAATAGTGCCTGGAACAAAGAATATTTATTAAATTAACGAATGAAAAAGAGCAAAGTTTGATATACAAACTTGACAAGGATGACTCTGATGTTGTTACCTGCCGTGGAGTCAGTCCTGACTCATAGTGATCCCTCTTTGGGTTTCCCAAGTATTGCTAAGAAAGTAGATTGCCTCATCTTCCTTCCCAGGAGTGGCTGGTGGGTTTGAACCGCCAGCCTTCTGGTTAGCAGTCAAGTACCTTAGGCACTACACTACCAGAGCTCCTAGGGTGACTCTTAGAAACTAATATAACAAACAGCACAAAAGACACTGTTGTTCTGGCTAATTTTATTTCCAATGTATTAACTGAATTAAGAGAAAAATAGGCAAGCAGAGAGTAATGATGACTGAGTAAAAAAAAATCCAATGCAATCAAAAGTCAGTAAATAAAAAGTGAAATACATTAGGCCCAGAATGTATGAGAACAGAACACCATGAGAACAGAAAACCATGGGTGGAGCAAGGGCAGGCCTACTTCTCTGCGGGGGTGCGGGGCTGAAGCAAAGCCGCTGGTTAAACCTGGACAACCTGAGAACAGAGCTGTGACTGCGCAGGCGCTTAGACCGCGGCGCCAGTCTAACTTAACCGGAAATGACGCATGTTATGCTGAAACCGGCTCAAGGAGGGTTTGAGCAAATCGAGTAGGTGAGCGGTGCAGACCATTGGAGTTGTGCATCCGCTATGACCTGCACCATCGAAAAGATCCTGACAGACGCCAAGACGCTGCTGGAGAGGCTACGGGAGCACGATGCAGCCGCCGAGTCTCTGGTGGATCAGTCGGCGGCTCTGCACCGGCGAGTGGCAGCTATGCGGGAGGCGGGGGCAGCGCTTCCGGACCAGGTCAGGCAAAGAGTGGGGATCTGCGCCTTCGGGTTCTGGGCGCTTGATGTGTGGAGTATGAGGTAAAGTGGGAACTCCGCCTGGAATTTGTTCCCGTTCTCAGAGGGCGGCAGTGAGACACCATCCGAGTTGGGGCTGACAACACTGCCTGGTACCTCTTCAGATGTATCTGCCCCTGTTTTCGGCGCACTTAGTCTGTTTCTGTTTGTCCAGTATCAGGAGGATGCATCCGATATGAAGGACATATCCAAATACAAGCCTCACATTCTGCTGTCCCAAGAGAATACACAGATTAGAGACTTGCAGCAGGAAAACAGAGGTTAGTCAGTCTTTTTGTGTAATTGTAATTTTTTTCTTTCCAGTAGCAGTTCATAAGTTCTTATGAAACTGCCTTAACTGTTCACAAATGTGCGCATGCAATATGTATGCCCAGGTAAATGCTTTTTAAAGGAGTTAGCCTGTCCTGTCCCAGTAACAATATAGTTTGTTAAATTATCTTTTTCAAGGTCATCTGACTGATTTTGTGTTTATAGACAATTCATTAAAGAGGAGCTTAAGAGAGTTGATGGGAGCGCCTGTGGTGGCATAGTGCCTGAGGCGTTTGACTGCTAAGCAGAAGGCTGGCAGTTCAAATCCACCAGCCACTCCTCGGAAGGCAGACTGGGCAGTCTACTTCCGTAGAGATACCGCCTCAGAAACCCAAGGATGGGTCACTGTAAGTTGATTGACTCGACGACAGTGAGTTTGGTTTTTTGGAGTTTGCCTATAAGTTATTTTCACGTAAACCTTAGCTCTTTGGTTTTGTGGACTTTAACTTACAACTGTGGATTCACAATATCTCGTGGAGTATTACAAAATTCCAACTGTTAAGAGTTTGGTTTTGGGATATTTCTCGCAGACATCACTGCCAAGTTATTTTTTGATAGAGCTATGGGTTTCCTTGGAGGAACACCAGGATGCCTTGGAACTCATCATGAGCAAGTACCGGAAACAGATGTTACAGTTGATGGTTGCTAAAAAAGCAGTGGATGCTGAGCCAGTCCTGAAAGCTCACCAGTCTCATTCTGCAGTAAGAAATTTTGATGAGTAAATTCTAAATTGACTGAATTAAAATTTGGAAATTGTTTTAGATTTTATGTTTCCAAACAAAAATAACCTTGTCTTCCTTTCATATTTATCACATTTGCTGTTTATTTTCCTTTAGCTTTGTTAAGATATAAATAAAAAGAAGAGGCTGAAAAGGTACTTGGGTCTTTTTATTTGAGTGGATCAAATTTCCCTCTCTGCTTCTACCCCACCAAGATCTTTTTTCAAGATGTTAATGAATGCTTAGCTCTTCCACCAAACATAATGCCTGTTGGTGTTGAAGGTGTCAAACTGAACTACATAGCATCATACTAAATTATTGGAGAATAGTGTTTAAAAAATGTATGTAGCATAATTTCTACAGTTAGGATGCTTATGATTTAATTTAGGAGACCCAGTAATTGTTCTTATGTTTACAGGGTGCTTCATAGTTGTCATGGTACATTCACTTGTACTATGTCATTTAATCCTAGGTTAACAGATAGAGGCTTCACTGTTTGCTGCAATGGAACTTGCTGATAAATTTCATCCTAGATTCTGACTTTGCTGACTGAATGGAAGTCTTAGGGAATAGAAACAGCTACATTTAAATATTTTAATGGCTTTCATCTAGAGGAGAAAAATGAATTTTACTTTCTGTGGTCCAAAGGATAAAACTGGGACCAATCCACTGAACCTTGAAGGATATATTTTAGGTGATACAGGAATATTTTCTAAGAGAGATGTCCTAAGATGGAAGAGGGCACCCTGAAATGTGGTAAGCTTCTTGTCAATAAGAGAGTTAAAATTTAAATTAAGGAGCCACTTAGAGATATTGTCCAACATCTGTTGGTTGGTTTCGCTAGAACTGGCTTTTTGAAGACAAAAATTATTTGTGGATATTACAAGGCCACTTTATTATGGCTTTACTCCAGAGGACTCAGATTATATAGTGAAGCTCCAGAACTTTTTAAAGTCATAATAAATATGTTTACATAATAAGCTTTATACCTGCAGTAAAGATTACGTTTTCACTTTTTCCTTCTTAATATCGTCACAGGAAATTGAAAGTCAAATTGACAGAATTTGTGAAATGGGAGAAGTGATGAGGAAAGCAGTTCAGGTTGATGATGACCAGTTTTGTAAGGTTCAGGAAAAACTAGCCCAATTAGAGGTAAGAGTGTTAGGTTCACAATATTTCAGAGAGTTTTCATGGTATCTGGAGGATATGTATGTTATCACTGTTCTGTCACTGTAATGTATTGATGTTTTTATGTGCTTATGATTTAAAATTAAAACTCCTCTCCATTCCTTTTCAGAAAAGGAAATGTGATAGGCAACAAACAATGAAAATACCAACTATAGGTTGGCTAGGAGTTGAAATACTATCATTTTGGGAGGGTGGAGCGTATGGGAGGGACAGGTTGTATGTGAGCTAAAATCCCTCATCTACCATAAGAAGTCAGGTGACAATGTCTAAACCTAATGATCAGAAGTTGTGTAGACATATTATCCAGAATCATGAAAATAAATACTAAAAGAAATAGGTGAAAGTATTAAAACTGGTTGCCTTTGTGGGAATAAAGCCAAGCTACTACTGTTTGTTTTATAAGCTATTCTTCACTTATCAACATGGTGAGGTTCCAAAGACCACCAGGTCATTGTGTGAAAATCGGCATTATGCGAAAATAGTGGATAACTACATCACAAAATGGAGGGTGACTACATTTTTATGTAACTGTCAAGCCACTGAGAATCATGGCCTAGCCAGGTTCACTTAAAACATTATAACCATCATAGCCAGCATTACTCTTGCCTTGAACTGCCTCAAACCTCAGCATTCATTACTATCAGATGTACATCATTAATGCACAAAAGAGATAATTACTATGGTTATTAAGTGCAAAATGTTGGGTAATGAGATAGTCAATAAATGAGGAGTAGGTGTATTTCTTGTTGATATTTTAAAAACAAATTCACAGAAAGACTTGGGGTGTAGTTTGCCCATAAAATCATCTAAAAAAAATAGTAGATGGTTTGAGTGCTGCATATTACAAGTTTTGTCATGGTCCCTTTGAGAAATACCAAAGAGAAAAAAGATAGGGTCCCTGCCAATAGGAGCTCAGAGTCTAAGGGAGGAAGTAAGACTAGTATTTATATGATATAAAATGGTACATAAGGGCCAGGAGAGAGACTAAGTACTGAGGAAAGTACTTTATATGGTAGATGACCAGTTGGTAAAGCCTGAAAATGTAATGTTTTACCATAATTTCCTACAGAGAAAATAAGGATGAAGAGTGTAAACTGCCCTATCTGGAAGTTAAAGAGAATGATAAGGTCCCAAGTAGGAGTTACAAGTTAGTTAAATAGTAGGACAATTTTGTCAGCACTATTCCTGATTTACCCTAGTTACGGAAACAACTTTAGGGAAATGTGGGTCAGTTTTCACTTACTACTGTAAATGGAAAAAAGCATGTGCATTAGATTCAGATGCTAGCAATATTACATCTTAGTTCTGCATAGGGTAAATTTTTTGAGTCCTGAGCCTCAGTGTCTTCATCTTAAATAGAACGTCCATGTCAGCAATGATATCTACATTACTGATTGTTGTGAAATAACATATAAATCATCACATGGTGCCTGACCATATGCTCAGTAAGTTTCTTCTCCTGCTTTTCTGAAAAGATTATTTTATTTACTTGGAAGATAGAACAAACAATAGTAAACCTGTAGGAACCATGAAGAATATGACAAAAAGTCAGTCTCTCAAGTAGAGAGAGACCATATTTTATTTATCTTTGTAGACCTAACACACTGGGCATATAGAAATACTCAGTAACTGTTTGTAAAATGAGTAAGTAGTATTTTAGGAAGTTATCAACCAGTAGCTTTTGGGTTTTTTTTGTTAATCCTTAAAACTTTTAAAATTAGTATGTTTGTATGGCCCAAAACAAAGTATTTTGATGCAGCCTGACAGTAAAAACACCTGAAATTAACATAGACTTTTTTTTTTCCCTCCCTCAGCTTGAAAATAAGGAACTTCGAGAATTAGTATCTATCAGCAGTGATTCTCTTCAGTTCAGGAAAGAAGATTCAATGGACGCTGCCTCCCAAGCCATCAAATAACTCACCTCCTGAATGATAATGGAGATTTTCTGTGAAGCAAAGAAGTTATTATCTTTCTGTTGGAGTATTGTCTGTTCAGTGTCTTGCATCAGGCATGAGTTAGTATTGCTTAAAGGTCCCAGGTGGCAATTTAGAAGTGCTAGTCAACATCGGCTGCCCACAAAACAATTTCCTAGTATATTAGTGAAAAGATGCACTGACTTTCACCATTCCTTTCTCCAAGAAACTACTTTTAATTTACATTTCTGGGGCTTCAATTTACATAAACTCTTTTCAGTTCATTTTCATTTTTTTACATCTCTGAAAGAGCATTTTATTATAAACCAACAAATTTATTTTACATAGGAATGTAAAATGCAGTTCTAAAGAATTTTAAACAGATGTAACTTTTAAAATTTTATTTTATTTTGCATAAACCTGAATTTTTCCCATTTAACAAAAATGATACAGTTCTAGAACTAGAATGGCAGATTGTCTTGACTTGTAATGTCATTTACCTTTCTGAAGTTTTAAGTCTCTTTGGTGCTAAGTTACCACATTGTGTCCCTGTATCTTCACTCTTAATTTCAGAGGATTACTGCTAGTCTCCAGGAAACATATTTGAAAATAGGTTAACTGGTTTTTTTTCTGGTTGTAGTATGGTTGCCATATTCAAAGAATGCTGAGAAACTTGTCCTTGTATATGTTTGTGTGCACACATGCACACTTAGTCCAAATGCTAAAAAGTAGCTTTTATTTATTCTGTTAAATTTAAGTAGTCAATTTTTCATTCATGTCCTTCTAGGAAATCCTCAATTTAAGTCATTTACCCAGTATAAAGAGCACATTGTTGTTCTTATGTGCCATCGAGTCGGACCCAACTCATAGCAACATAGTAGGCTTATTTCCACTATAGTTCTTAGCTACTAAATCTTAAGAGCTATCAGCTAGATAGATGTCTGTCATTACTATCACTAGTGCTTGGCTTTCTTTTTAGGTCCATTTGTCACAGTAACAAAGTTTTTCACTTAAAGATAATTACCATATTCACAGTGCTGTGTAGACAACAACAAAGCAGTGTTGGGAATGAAATACTCAACTAGGCTTACTCATCAACTTATTCCTATCTCCCAGTTTACTCTTCAGATTTACCAATTGCTTCATGTTATACTATCTATTTCAGTTTTTTCACAAATAAATGAAATTCTTAATGCTAAACTTGTCAATATTTTCCAATAACACTAAGCACCATGTAGCTACAGTATTAAAAAGCATTTTTGCTAGTGCTTTATATGATGCAGAATTTCTTTTGGACAGTCACAAAAATACACTGTACTTTTGGACAGTCGTCAGCTAAGAAAACAAAATCTCTCCAAGATGTCCTAAAAGCAGCTGGTCCCAGCAATAGCAATGGACTTTACTTAGAATAGTGGGTTTTAATGAATAGGTGTATGTAATCAGGTGTTAACAAATTTCTATTTGATGTCCTACATGGAATTTGACTAAAAAATGCATCTACCCCTACATGAGGGCATGTTTATTTTACTCTCCATGTAAATAAACTTTTAGTCCAGCTCTTTGCGTTAAAATATGCCACCATGTGTCCCACAAGTCCATTCAAGAGGCAGAACCCCAGGCCAATTGTCAGCCACGATGGCTAGATGTCAATGGATATGATAAAGTAATCAAATGGCTCGTTAAAGTATAACATGGTATTCTTTTTGTCATCTGCTTTATGTACCTTTAGAGCTATTTATAATGTTCTTTACAACTCAAGTTTCAGAATAAATTATGTTAACTTTGCCCCCTGATAAATGAAAACCTTAAAGTATGAGTCCAAAGGCAGTATTTAGGGCTTTCAGTGCCCTACATAGGTATGTTCTTGACTTTGATTTGAGTAGATAATAAAGTTGGTTTTGCAGTGGATAGAGGAACTTAACTGGTTTGCAAAAATGTTAGTACAACATTTTCTAATAAAAACCTTATTTTGAGAAGACAAGATAATTTTACTCAATGAGTAATTACTGGGAAGTACAGAGGATTTTTCCTGTGTGTGTGTGTGTATAAGGAACTTTATCAAGTAATCAAAATGGAAGTTTTCATATTAGTACAATAAATTCGGTAGTACAGCTGTACAAATAGTTGTTGCTGAAATGCTGTTAGAGGTATCATAGCATGATTAGAAATCATAAATTATAAGCCTAAGTTTGGAAGTATTTTGGAAAATGTTTCAATAGGTCAGCATTTATCTTATTTCCTTGATTTATATTAGTGCTTTATGAATAATTTGGTTCAAAATTGAAGCTCTCTCTTAAAATGTGGTTCACTGACCTACGTGGAATTGGAGATTGGAGCTCAGGAATTTGTATTTCAGTAAGCATCCCAGGTAACTCCAAGAACACTAGTTAAGGAATATCTAGTATGCTTTGTGCTGGGTATTTCATTAGGAGTTAATGATAGAAAAATAAAGCATTGACACTGTTTTCAAAGAAAAGTTTAGAAGGAGAGACAAACAGATAGGCATATAATTATAGTGCAATGTGATAAATCTGATAAAAGTAGTATAGAATACACAGGAGGGACTGTTTTAACTTCAAAATTCAATAGAGATAATTAGGTAGGAGGAAAACTAGGAAAGTTTGGTGTCACAAAAGCAGAAAGAGGATGGTATTGCCAATAATACTTATTCTGTGCTTTATTGTATGTCAGGTGTTATATAATCTGCATTTCAACTGTACAAATACCCAGGCACAAAGAGATTATATTGTTTGTCCAAAATTCAAACCCAGATTCAACCATTTTAACCACAAAGTTATGTTGCCTTTAAATGCTAAATACTGCTGAGCTCAAGTGTTTCTTGACTAGTAAAATCTATTTTTATTGATACTGGAAAACAAACACTAAACCATATATATATATTTTAAAAGTATCATGAATTCAGTGAATGGAATTTTAACTAATGAGATAAAATTGTTACCTGTTTTCTACTATGACGTAGCCAAAAGTATTTGTGCGTGCAGCTGACAAGTTGTTGTTGCTACGTGCCGTTGAGTCAAACCCAACTCATAGCAACCCCTCCTTGGGTTTCCGAGACAGTATCACTACAGAAGTAGGATTGCCCAACCTTCCTTCCGAGGAGTGGCTGGTGGGTTTGAACCACTAGCCGTCTGGTTAGCAGGCAAGTGTCTTAGCCACTAGCTACCAGAGCTCCCCAGCAGCTGACAAGAGTAATGCACAATTATTTCATCAGTGACCATTACTACATGCAAGAAAGGGTGAGGTTTTGCCTTTCACCTCTTTAGCACGTTGGCTTTCATCCCTCATGGTTTTCTTGTGGTGGCAAAAAGGTTGTTGCTGTGCTACATGTCATGTCCTTGTTGAAGGGAGAGACGTAAGGAGGTGAGAAATGGCCTGTCCTAGCTATATATACCCTGTTTTATCAAGAAAAGCAAAGTTTTTCCAGAAATTCCAGAGTTTTCCCCTTTTGTTACTTGCCTGGCCTCTCACATGGCCGTTTTAGCTGCAAGAGAGACTGAGTACATTGCCGCCCGGATAAAATCACTATTTTATTAGCGAAGAGGAAAGAATAATTGAGAAAGCAATTAACGTGTCTTACATAAGTTCTTCAATAAGTGTAATTAATAGATGCCACCACTCATCTGTCAGTTTGTCATACTGTGGTGGCTTGTGTGTTGTGATGCTAGAAGCTATGCCAGCAGTATTTCAAATAACAGGGTCTCCAATGGTGGAAAGGTTTCAGCAGAGCTTCCAGACTAAGACAGACTAGGAAGAAGGACTCGGCAGTCCACTTCTGGAAAACTTGGCCACTGAAAATTTTATGAAAAGCAGTGAAACATTGTCTGATACATTACTGGAAACTACAGATAGCAGTGAAACATTGTGTAGTGCTAGAAGATGAGCTTCCCAGGTTGGGTTGTGTTGTTAAGTGCCGTCGAGTTGTGTCTGACTCATAGTGGCCCTATGCACAGCAGAACGAAACACTGCCCGATCCCACACCAGCCCCACAATC
>NW_006921597.1:11564196-11565122 GCF_000298275.1 Orycteropus afer afer
GGTTTTCCCTGGCCAATTCTTTCAGAAGTGGACGGCCTCTTCCTTCTTCCTCATCTGTCTCAATCTATAAGCTGGGCTTTTAACTGTGCACCAGGTGCATCTCGCTAGGTTTTAAACACCAGAGGCTCAGCCTCAAAAATCACATCTACATGTCACCACAGTAGGACAAACCGACAGACAAGTTTGTCCTGCTGTTGGAGACCTCTCGTATCACCCCCACCTGGGTCCCTGTGGATGACTGTTCCTCTGTCTGGCTTCCTAGCTTTTAATCCTCTTTCTCCTGCTCTTCTGGCCTGCTTCTTTGGGTGTCCCTGAGTTGTCTCTCCTCACCTGTAACCCTGGGGCTGACTGCTCTTCTGTCTGTTCAAGGCTTTTATCCCCTTTCTCCTACTCTTCCAGCCTGCTACTCTGGATGGGCCTGAGTTTCCCCTCCTCACCTAATCCCTTCGGCTGATTGCTCTTCTCTCTGGCTTCCTGGCTTTTATCCCCTTTCTCCTGCCCTTCCGGCCTGCTACTCTGGGCATCCCTGCATTGTCTCTCCTTACCTATAACCCTGGGGCTGGGAGGCACTCAAAATACAACTAGGGAAGAGCAGCCTCCTCAAAATAGAGTCGACCTTAATGACATGGAAGGAATAAAGTTTTCTGGACCTTAATTTGCTGATGTAGCTCAACTCAAAATGAGAAGAAATAGCTGGAAACATCCATTAATAATCAATGTGAAATGTATGAAGTATAAATCTAGGAAAATTTGTTCAAAAAGTTGTCAAAAGTGAAATGGAACACATAAAGATCAATATCCTAGCCATTGTTGTTGTTATGTGCTGTCGATTCAGCCCCGACTCATAGCGACCGCTCCTTGGGTTTCCGAGGCAGTATCACTACGGAAGTAGGATTGCCCAACCTTCCTTCCGAGGAGTGGCTGGT
>NW_006921597.1:11566662-11572786 GCF_000298275.1 Orycteropus afer afer
TGATGGGCTCAAGTATAGCAGTGATTGTGGGGCTGGCGCGGGATCGGGCAGTGTTTCGTTCTGCTGTGCATGGGGTCACTATGAGTCGGAAACGACTCGATGGCACTTAACAACAACAACAACAACTAATGCCAGAGAGGAAGAAATTGAAAATTTTTACCAACTTCAGCAATCTGAAATTGACCAATCATACAATCAAGATATATTTTGATAATTACTGGTAAGTGGGTTGTGAAAGAGACAAGCATCAGTAGTTGGAAAATATGGCCTTGGTGATAGAAAAGTCAGGGACTGTGTGATAGAATTATGCAAGACCAATGACTTACTCATTGCAAATACCTTCTTTCAACAACATTAAATAACAACCACACATGTGAACTTCACCAGATGATATACACAGCAATCAAATCAACTACATCTGTGGAAAGCAGTTATATCAGAAAATGCTCAGAAGAACTGACTGGGAAACAGACCATCAGCTGCTCATATGCTTAGTTTAAATTGAAGCTGAAGAAAATTAAAACAGGTTCACAAGAGCAAAATATGACCTTGATTATATACTACCTAACTATCAAGACCATCTAAAGCACTGGACACCAGTGATCAAAGACCAGACAAGTTGTGGGATGACATTAAGAACATCATACATGAAGAAAGCAAAAGATAATTAAAAACACAGGAAAGGGGAAGACCAAAATGGACATCAGAAGAGACTCTGAAACTTGCTGTTGAGTGGAGAGTAGCTAAAGCAAATGGAAGAAGTGATGAAATAAAAGAGCGTAACAGAACATTTCCAAGGGTGGCTTGAGAAGACTAAAGTATTATAATGACAGGTGCAAAGACCTGGAATGAGAAAACAAAAAGGGAAGAACATGCTCAGCATTTCTCAAGCTGAAAGAACTGAAAAAATAATTCAAACCTCAAGTTGCAATATTTAAGGAATGGGGGTTGCTATGAGTCAGAATTGACTCAATGGCAGTGGGTTTGTTTTTGTTTTTGTTTTTTTCCTCCAATGGGCAAAATATTGAATGATGCAGGAAACAACAAAAGAAGATAGAAGGAATACACAATCACTGTACCAAAAAGAATGGGTTCAGGCATTTCAGGGGATAGCATATGAATACAAACCAATGGTACTGAAAAAAGTCCAAGCTGCACTGAAGGAATTGGCAAAAAAAAAAAAAAATCCTCCAGGAATTGACGGCATACCCATTGAGATGTTTCAGCAAACAGATGCAGTGTTGGAGGTGCTCACTCATTTATGCCAAGAAATTTGTAAGACAACTAACTGCCTGGCCAACTAACTAGAATAGATCCTTATTTGTGTCCATTCCAACAAAATGTGGAAATTCTCTAAGAATATCATTAATATTGCACACAAATAAAATTTTCCTGAAGATAATTGAAAAACAGTTGCAGAGTATATTGACATGGAAATGCCAGAGATTCAAGCCATGCAGAAAATGGCATGGAATGAGGGATATCAGTGCTGATGTCAGATAGATCTTGACTGAAAGCAAAGAATACCAGAAAGATGTTTATTTCTGTTGTATTGGCTATGCAAAGGCATTTGATTGTGTGAATCATAACAAATTATGGATAACATTGCAAAGAATGGGAATTCCAGAATACTTAATTATGCTCATGAGGAGCCTGTATATAAACTAAGAAGCAGAACAATGGGATACTGAATGGTTTAAAATCAAGAAAGGAATACATCAATATTGTATCCTTTCACCATACTCACTCAATCTGTATACTGACCAAATAATCTGAGAAGTTGGACTTTATGAAGAAGAATGTGGCATCAGGATTGGAGGAAGACTCATTAACAACCTGTGATATGCAGATGACACAACCTTTCTTGCTGTAAGTGAAGATGATTTGGATCACTTACTGATGAACATCAAAGACTATAGCCTTTAGTATGGATTATACCTCAAAATGAAGAAAACAAAACTTCTTAAAACTAGACCAATGAGGACCATCACAATAAATAGAAAATCAGTTGAAGTTGTCAGGGATTATATATTATGTGGATCCACACTCAATGCCCTTGGAAGCAACTATAGCATTGTGCAAATCTGCTGCAAAACACCTGTTTAAATTGATAAAAAGCAAAGACATCACTTTGAAGTGCAGCTGCCCCACCCCATGGTATTTTCAGTTGCTTCATGCATGTGAAAGCTAGACAATGAATAAGGAAGACCAAAGAATAGTTGATGCTTTTGAATTGTGTTGGCAAGGATTACTGAAAATACCACAAACTGGCAGAAGAACAAATCTGTCTTGGAAGTGCAGCTGGAATACTCCTTGGAAGTGATAATGGTCCAACTTCGTCTCACATGTTTTGGTCATCTTGTCAAAGGGGACTGGTCCTGATAAAGTAGAGGGTCAGCAAAAAATGGGAAGATCTTCAATGAAATGGATTGACATGGCTGGAATGATGGGCTTAAGCATAGCTAATATTGTGAGGATGGTGCAAGACTGGGCAGTGTTCGTTCTATTGTATCACTATGAGTTATAGCCTATTCAATGGCACTTAACAAGAAGTAACACCTGGAGGAGTATGTTGATGTAGTATAGCCAAGAGACTGGGCTTTGACAGACATCAGTCATTTACCTTCTGGCTGCCTAGTACCCAGACTCCCATCCTGTTTTGTGTTGCAGAGCCCTCCTACCTCCAAAAGAATTTGAAAGCATTAGATATGTTTTCCCAACCTCCTTAGCAGCTAGAGAAGAGAAATGTGCCTTAAATTTTTAGGTTAGTGATACAAAGAAGGCAGGGAGCCATGCAGAATCCTTTGCGTGAAGGTGATGACCAACTTCACTGCCTGCTACATTCAGCTCCACAGAGGAGCAGTAGAACTGGTTCTAGTGACATCAGGTATCAAGTTTCAGCACCGACAGAGGTGTACACGGCAATATCTGTGTCAAACAACAGTGGAAACAGTGAAGGCTTCTCTTAACAAACTGTGATATGCTTAGAGTCTGTGTCACCTGTAATTCTCATTCTCCAGCTGTCCTAGAGGTCCTGAGAACAAAAAACTAACTTTTTTGCTAAAATTAACCTGAATTGCCCATAATTAAGAACTCTGGTAAGAAAACTAAGCATAATTTTAAAAACAACCATGTGAATATAAATTTGATGAACAATTTATAAGTATTTTTGTACTTGCTTTTTTAATGTATTTACATTTATAAAATGATAATATTACATCCAAATAAATTATGCATAATAATAACACATCTAATTAAAACATTACCAATACTTTCCCATTTGTCTGTTTGAGCTTCTCTTCAATCCCTCTCCACTCCCTTGCTCCTTCTTTTAAATTTTATCACATGTAAAAAGACCTAAAATATGTGCATATCCCTAAAATGACATACTTTTTAGTTGGACTCCTTTTTTAATTTTATAAGAATGGTGTCGTACTGCACATAGTCTGCAAAGATTTTTTCACTCAATTTTATGTTTCCAAGATTCATCCATTTTATATTGCATATACCTGTAATTCCTTTTTATTGATGTAAAATATTCCATTGTGTGGCAGCATTGTTTAGGGATACATACATACAAAATTACGATACAACTTTGCTTGCTGAAAATAAGTATGAATTACACCTCAATATAAAGAAAACAAAAATCCTCACAACTGGACCAATAAATGGAGAAAAGATTAAAGTTGTCAAAGACTTCATATTACTTGATTCTACAATCTACGCCAATGGAAGCAGCAGTTAAAATATCAGACGATGTATTGCATTGCCAAATCTGCTGCAAAAGACCTCTCTCAAGTGCTGAAGAACCTCCTTGAAGACTAAGGTGCAGCTAACCAAGCCATGATATTTTCAATCACCTCATATGTGAGAGCTGGACAATGTACAAGGAAGACCAAAGAAGACTTGATGCTTTTGAGTTGTGGTGTTGGCAAAGAATGCTGAAATTACCTTGGACTGCTAGAAGAACTAACAAATTTATCCTGGAGGAAGTGCAGCCAGAATGCTCCTTGAATAAGAATGGCCAGACTTTGCCTCACTTACTTTGGTCACATTGTAAGAAGGAACCATTCACTGGAGAATATCATGCTTGGTAAAGTGGAGGGTCAACGAAAAAGGGGAAGGCCCTTAATAAGATGGATTGACACAGTGGCTACAATGGTGGGCTCAGGTATAGTAGCAAGGATCATGGGGCTGGCATAGGACCAGGCAGTGTTTTGTTCTGCTGTACTAGAATCGCTATGAGTCAGAAACTACTCAATGGCACCTAACAACAACAACATATAAAATTATATAGTTTTAAAAACCCTGGTTATTATCTGACTTCCTGATTTTTAATTCACCATCTTCCTCATTTATATTAGGCACATTTTTATATAAGCAGTCATATTGCTATATAATCGATCAATTGAAGAATTTTCACAAACTAACTGACTCTGGTGGTGTACTGCCTAAGGCACTTGACTGCTAACCAGAAGGCTGGCAGTTCAAACCCACCAGCCACTCCTTGGAAGGAAGACTGGACAATCTACTTCTGTAGAGATATCACCTCGGAAACCCAAGGAGGGGTTGCTATGAGTCAAATCAACTTGATGTTAGTGAGTTTGGTTTTATTGTTCCAAAGTGTCAAGCATCCCGGGCAAGGTAACATATCACAGTGGTATGCTGTGATATCCACAGGGCCAGCCCACACTCAAAGGAAGGAGGTTATACATGGTGTGTACAATGTTGTTGTTGTTGTTATGTGCCGTCGAGTCGGCCCCGACTCATAGCGACCCCTCCTTGGGTTTCCGAGGCAGTATCACTACGGAAGTAGGATTGCCCAACCTTCCTTCCAAGGAGTGGCTGGTGGGTTTGAACCGCCAGCCATCTGGTTAGCAGGCAAGTGTCTTAGCCACTATGCTACCAGAGCTCCCTGGAGATTCTCAATAGCACTCAAAATCTTGGGTGCCATCTTAGAATTTTCCCTACCACTATGGCTTTCAACAGCTTCAAAAAAATCTTGGAGACAGCAATGAAGCACCCTTAGGAAATGCTGTATCACCATTTTTCTAAGTCACCCAACAATAATTCTGTGTGGTTAAAATCTGGACATCTACGAGCCAAAAAGAGATCCACCAATGGATGCTAAAATTTGAGAAAAGTTTAAGCAAAAATAGGATATTTCTCTCCAAAATATTTAATAACTACAAAGGGAAAAATGGTAATTTACCATGGAAATTGTGAGCAGGCCCTACCTAAACCAATTGATTAAGGTTAAACTCACAAATAATACATTTCAACATCAGACACCCCCTGCATGCTGCAATGAGAAGGGCATGGCATCTCTGTTGTATCCTTCCAAATAATGGAAACTTCAATCTAATCAACAGAAAACATTAGACAATACCAAATTGAAGGATGTTTATCAAATAACTGACTGATCCTGTTCCAAAGTGTCAAGGTCTTGAAAGACAAGGAAAAAATGAGTAACGCTCAGAGAATGGAAAGAAGTCTGGTGGCATAGTCAGTAAGGCATTTGGCTGCTAACCAGAAGGTCAGCAGTTCAAATTCAACACCTGCTCCACAATAGGAAGATGAGGCAAACTATTGTCATTAAGATTTACAGCCTTTGAAACCCAGTGGGAGTCACTAGGAGTTGGAATCAACTCAAAGGCAGTGAGTTTTTGGGTTTTGAGTCAAAAAATGGGGATGACTTAAAAAAACATAACTAAAATGCAGTGTTGGATCTTGGATTTGATCCTGGATATTACAAGAAAAATTCAAATCTGAATTAATTTTGTAGTTAACAGTATGGTGTCAAGATTAATTTCCTAATTTTGAAAACTGTTCTATGGTTGTGTAACATAAGGAGAAGCTGGGTGAAGGATTTATGGGAACTTAATATATGATTTTTGTAACTCTTCTGTAATTATCTCAAAAATATGGAGTCTCATTATTAATGATGCTGAGCATAATTTCATTTGCCTGTTTATTTGCCTGTACAGTTTCCTTATATATCTATAGTCATTCCACTATTTTCCCCATTTTTGAGCTCTGGTGGCATAGTGCCTAAGGCATTTGACTGCGAACAAGAAGGCTGGTGATTCAAACCCACCAGCCACTCCTCGGAAGGAAGGTTGGG
>NW_006921597.1:11578378-11579276 GCF_000298275.1 Orycteropus afer afer
GTAAAAAAAAAAAAGGCACAGTCCTAAAGATACCAAACCACATGGCAGGCCATTAATTCAAGTCCATTCAAAGTCCTAAGGTCAGCAGAGCATGGCAGGCTGCTGAACAACAACATGGCTACATGCAGGGTTCAAGCGTGCCGTAAGCTAGAGACCATTCCCAAAGCTGCTGTTTATATACAGGAAGCAGACCACATCCCTAAAACAGCTACTCAGCTGGTTGTGGTAGATTTTACCATGGAGTTGATTGCCATTCTCATCATGGGAAATATCTACCACCAGCTGCCCAGTCACTCAACCAGGCCCAGCCAAGATGACACACAACTTTAACTACCACAGTTTTGGTATTAGTTTATTATATATTTGTAATACTAATACATTGTTGGTTTTATATGTTTCAGATAGATACTCTTCTGGTCTGTTGATTTTTCAAACTTCTTTTAATGCTAACTCTTGATGAATAGAATTTTAAAAGTATGGTCAAATTTATTACCAGAAAGAAACAGGTTCAGAAGAGTTGGATTTTGTGAAGAAGCTTTGGGAAGATCTTAACAAATTTGTTTGGTTATTATTATTACTATTTACTTTGTGAACACACAAGATAACACGTGATAAAATTCTATGCCTAAATAAGTTTAAAAGAGCTCTTTTAGTATATGTAAAATAATAAGTAATAAAAAATATAATAGTGAAAATTGCAGCATATTATCTTTCATGGTGGTACATAAAGGAGCTCTAGTGATGTAGTAGTTAAAGCATCTGGCTGCTAACCAAAAGGCTGGTGGTTCAAACCCATCAGCTGCTCCACAGAAGAAAGATGAGGCAGTCTGCTTCCATAAAGATTTGGAAACCTAACAGGGATCACTATGAATGGGAATCAATTGGATGGTTGTGAGGG
>NW_006921597.1:11579454-11582435 GCF_000298275.1 Orycteropus afer afer
GTTTCTGTGGCAGTAGGAGCTCTGGTGGCATAGTGCCTAAGACATTTTGACTGCTAACCAGAAGGCTGACGGTTTAAACTCACCAGCCACTCTTCGGAAGGAAGACTGTGGGCAATCTACTGTAGTGATACTGCCACGGAAACCCAGGGAGGGGTCGCTATGAGTTGGATCCTACTCCACATCAGTGAGTTTGGGTTTTTTTGGCTTTATCTCTACAGAAGTAGATTGCCTAGTCTTCCTTCCAAGAAGTAGCTGGTGGGTTTGAACCACTAACCTTTTGGTTAGCAGGCAAATGCCTTAGGCACTACACCACCAGAGCTCCCAATACTGCCTTGGGGTCAATAAAGTAAGTGTAACTAATTAATCCATTAAATATTTATTAAGTACTTAGTATGTATTTCAGTCACTGTCCTGGGTTTAGGGTTTACAATGATAAACCAAACAGAGAATTAGAACTTACCCTGTAGTTCAAGGAGATAGTCAATAAACAATTAAATTCATAAATGTGATCACTTTTTATAGTGATGCAATAAAACAAACTAATGCCATGGAGAGTGATGGTGATTGTGGGTACTTTCACTTTAGAAAAGAACTTTGTAAGGTGAAATCTGAATGATGAGAAAGAGCTAGATAAGTGATGATAAGGGGTAAAAGCATTCCATGCAGAGGCAACAGTAAATGCAAGGATTCTGAAGTAGGAACAAACTTGTAGAAATCAACATGGCAGTAGAATTGAATCATTAACTAGGGGTTAGAGAATTAGGTGGTGGTAGCTTATTTAGGGCCTTGGAGGCATAGTGGTTAAGCACTCAGCTGCTAACTGAAAGATTGGCAGTTCAAACCCACCATTTGCTCCATGAGAGAAAGATGTGGCATTCTACTTCTGTAAAGATAGCCTTGGAAACTCTAGGGGACTGTTGTACTCTGCCTGTAGGATTACTCTGAGTCAGAATTGATTAGATGGCAATGCTTCATTTAATCACTAATGATGTTGAACATATTTTCATGTGCTTATTGGCCATTTGTATATCTTCTTTAGAGAAATGTGTATTCAAGTCTTTTGCTCATTTTCTTAAATTGTTTGCCTCTTTATTGTTGAGTTGTGAGTTATTTATATATTCTGAACATTAAACCGTTACCAGATATGTGATTCCCAAACATATTCTCCCATTCCATGTATTGTCTTTTTGCTTTCTTGGTAATGTTCTTTGACGTACAAAAGTTTTTAATTTTGATGAAGTCCAATTTATTTTTTCTTTTGTTGCTCATGCTTTCATAATTAATGACCCATTGTCAAAGCTAAGGTCATGAAGATTTATCCCTGAAGTTTTCATCTAAGAATTTTATGGTTTTAGCTCTCATATTTAGGTCATTGACCCATTTTGAGTTCATTCTGTATATGGTGTGAGGTAGGGTACCAGCGTCACTCTTTTGAATGTGGAGCTCCAGTTTTCCTGGCACCATTTGTTGAACAAACTATTCTTTTGCCATTGAATGGAGTTGGTGCCCTTGTCAAAAAACAATTAGCCAAACTTCTGGTAAGATGGAGGAATAGGCAGACAAGCAACACAAACCCTCTTCAACAAAGAAAAGAAAAACCAATTGACAGAGATACAGAAGATAATCCTGGAGCCCTAAGCTTTGAAAGGAACTATAAAGAAGTGGATTAGGCACCAACTAGTGGAAAAACCTGAATGAAAACAGTGAGTACAGAGACAGTTGGAGCTGCAGACTGTCAGCTACTCTGACGGGACCAACAGTCTGAATATTTCCAAGTGGTGTTGGCACCTGAGAATTGACCTAAAGATCAGCCCTGGTCACCAAGGGCTGCAGGGACAAGTGCGTTGGTGGCCTATGACTAGGAAGAGAAACAGCTAGGAGGGTGTGTTAGACTGGGTTGTCTAGAGAAACAAAACCAGTAATGCTTATATAGAGAGCGAAAGGGAAATTTATTTTAGGAAAATGGCTCACACACTTACAGAAGCTGAAAAGTCCAAAGTTCTGGGATCAAACATCAAGCTGGAGGCTTTTCCCGATTCACACAGCTGCAGGGGCTGACAAGCTCAAGGTTGTCAGGCAGTATACTGGCTGTTGACTTCAATGAATGACGAATCCAAGATCTCCAGGCTGAACGGTGTATTGTTCGCTTATGGACAGTTGTAGGCAGCACAACAGAATCCTGATCCATAGAAGAGTGTCTCTTTTCCCAAGATGTCCATAAATATACTGGAAGCAGGCCACATCCCTAGGGAAACTCCCTTTCAATGGATTGGCTGCTCAAAACATACACATCTGATCCCATCATTGGAACAACCCACATCACAGTTGCTTAAACCACACAGAATTGTGATCCAGCCAAGGTGACACACAGCTCCAAATATCACAGTCCACCCCTTGTCAACTTGGCACTTGTACACATCTTCTTCACCACATATAATCTCTAAATAAGGACAATTATAAACTCATATTTGCACATAACATGATACGCTAACACACATACAACCGAAACACATTAACTTTATTTACATTTCACTGTTCATAACAGAAGGAAACAAAAATATTTGATGCACATATACAATGAAGAAATATAACAATCACAGTCCTCGTTTCTGCAACTGGTCATGGGGTCATAGCTGATATTCAGAACTACCTTCTTCCACCACCCATTCTGTATTTCCCTTGCCCTCAGCAAGCACCTCAGCTGGTTGTGGTTCTTTGCCTGGTGGGGTGACCCAAATCTTCATTCCTGAAGGGTCTGGGCCATTAGCAGTCATATCAGAATTGGGTTGCTGTGATTTTCCATTGACTTTAATCACAGGGCATGGTAGTACTAAGAGATGTCCTAAAGAATCTCCTGTATTCCAGACATACTCTTTTTTACCTCCTTACCTTACATTATGTAATGTCAATCCAATTTCCCTTTGGTAATTAGGATCTATAACACCAGATAATATAGTAATACCCTTCTTTGTCTATTGATC
>NW_006921597.1:11583273-11588802 GCF_000298275.1 Orycteropus afer afer
AGCTGGCTGTGACCAAGAAATGACTACAACCTTGTCCCTTGTCAGCTCTATTATGCACCTGGGAATTCTTACAGAACATACAAATACACCTGTAGAACCACTGTCTGCCAACCCTATACATGGTCTTGGGTACACTCCCAGCATCACTGACATACCTAATAGTTCAGCCTGTTCACCCATCCATCCATCTGTATACCCATGTTTCCCTTCACTGACAATGCAATACTGTATGTACAAAAGGGTTCATCTTTGTTGTCTGCACCTCCCATGTACCTCTCTATGTCTTCCTCTTCCTCAGTTCCACTATGTTGATCACTCACACTTGGTACATTGCCCTTCTCTTCACCCAAATTAATACTTACCTCTACCTGTCTAACAGTGTTCCCTCCCCTCCCCTCCCCTACCACCCCTGGTAACCAGCAAAGAAAATTTCCTTCCATAGATAAACCTTTCCTTGACTTTTACAATAACAGACTAATATGATATTTGTCCTTTTGTGATTGACTTATTTCACTCAGCATAATGTCCTCCAAGTTCCTCTACATTGTGAGGTGTTTTGCAGATTCTAGGTTATTTTTTAGGGTTGCATAGTATTCCATTGTGTGTATGTACCATAGTTTGGTTATCCATTCCTCAGTTGATGGGCACCTAGGTTGTTTCCATCTTTTAGCTATTGTAAATAGTGCTGCAATGAACATGGGTGTACATATGTCTGTTCTTGTCATGGCTCTCACTCCTTTAGGATATATAACTAGTAATGGAATGGCTGGGTCAAATGGTATTCCTAATTCTAATTTTTTAAGGAATCGCCATACTGCTTTCCACAGTGGTTGTACCATTTTACAGTCCCACCAGCAGTGTATGGAAGTCCCAATCTCTCCACATCCTCACCAGCATTTGTTATTTTCTGTCCTGTTGAACTTTGCTACTAGTGCTGGAGCAAGATGGTATCTCATTGTTGTTTTGATTTGCATCTCTCTAATAGCTAATGATCATGAGCATTTTTTCATATGTTTTTTGGCCGCCTGAATATGCTTCTTGGTGAAGTGTCTATTCATGTCTTCTGCCCATTTGTCAATTGGATTAGAGGGCATCCTTGGCTTCCAGGTGGCATTCTTAATTTCCAGTTCAATGAAATCAGTATTGTGTCTCCAGGTGGGAGTGTTCCTCCATTTGGGGCTAAGATCTCCAGACCCACAGAGCATAGGGTAGCAGGGACAGGAAGCAAAAATTTTTTGAGTGGGTCACTCGGGGTAATAGTGAGTGGTACCACTCCCATTTCCACCCCATTGGTTCCTGGACCTGTGAATCCTGGCTATTGGAGAAATGGAACCACATACTGGATGCTGGTTTAGCACATATACAGCCTCCTGGAGAACATTGCCCAAACCCTTCAAGGTATTGCCACCTAGCTAGCACCTTAACTGTGTTTTCAGTAGGCCATTCTATCGTTCTATCAAGGCACCTGCTTCAGGATGATGGGGAACATGGTAAGACCAGTGAATTCCATGAGTGTAGGCCCATTGCTGAACTTCATTTGCTGTGAAGTGAGTCCCTTGATCAGAAGCAATGGTGTGTGGGATACCATGACAGTGGATAAGGCATTCTGGAACTGGGGACCACTACAGGATGAGTTCAGGGACCTACTGGACCCATTGTGAGACACACCGTAGCTAAGACTCCATCAATAACCTGACCTTCATATGCCCCCACTCTGACTGGTGGGCGACAATGACACTTTGGGTCTCCTGGAATTAGTGTCAGTTCAGACCCAGTGTCCAGTAATCCCCGAAAAGTCTGATTATTTCCTTTTCCCCAATGGACAGTCACTCTTGTCAAAGGCCTCAGATCCCTTTGGGGAAGGCTGGGAGAAAGATGGGCATTATAAATTTTTGGCAATGTAGTGGGGTCCTTCCTCAAAGGCACCCAGCCTCCCCTTCATTCAAGGGTTTGTGGGTCTATGAAATGACTCAAGTCTGGGAAGTGATTGAGAGGCCGTGACTCTGTATTCTGGCAATCCAATCTAAGATGCTGTTCAGGTGACCTAGAATTCTTGTGTCTATACAGATCAATTGGGAGCTCTGGTAGCATAGTGGCTAAGACACTTGCCTGCTAACCAGACGGCTGGCGGTTCAAACCCACCAGCCACTCCTCGGAAGGAAGGTTGGGCAATCCTACTTCCGTAGTGATACTGCCTCAGAAACCCAAGGAGGGGTCGCTATGAGTCGGGGCCAACTCGACGGCACATAACAACAACAACAACAATACAGATCAATTAAATACTTAGTAGGTTTGCCATGTATTTCACTACTAGGAACATCATGCACAAGTAGCCAATGCCATAATTTCACCCGAGTCAGGCTACTGATTACAGTTTCAACTCTGCTGTTCATTATGGTAACCATGTCCACCTTGCCTTTGTCAATTAATTGCTACCACTTAGCCCCTACTACCACCAGGTTCAATCTGCCCCATTATAGTTAAATGTGTTAGTTCAATTAGTGCAGTTCCCACTGTCAAATCCAGCTTACATAAAATAGCAATCACCACAGTATTCAAGGACGCTGGAGCTCCCTTCACAAATTTATTCCTCACCTTACTGGTGAAAGGTGGGTCTTCTGGACTCTCCATTTCTGGCTCTAGGTGTCTAATCTGATAAATCCATTCTAACAGGCCAATTTCCCTAAGCCTCTGGATACCTTCTTCTACCTTATACCAAGGCAGGTCTGGTCCTTCATCTTGATTTAATGTAGTCCACTGCATAATCCATGCTTCAGTAAGCCAACCAAATAAACTATCAGATCCTTTCCTATCCTCTTGAGCTGAAACATTGAATGAAGAATCCCTACTTAATGGGCCTAAATCATTAAACTCAGACTGATCCATTGTTACATTCCTTGCACCATTATCCCATACCCTCAGTAGCCATTCCCACACATAGTCTCCAGGTTTCTGTCTGTACATGTCAGCAAAATCAAGTAGGTTTTTTTTCAGGTGTAGCATACCACCTCTTCAGTCACACTTTGTATTTCACCTTATGGGGCTCACTTGGACTTAACTTTAGTTATAGGACTAGCAGCAACAATGGGTGGTTGGGGAAGTTCCTGAGAACATTTAGCAATGTCTTCCATGGCCTCTGCCTCAGACAATGACCCAGCAGGAACAGCTGGGTTAATTCCATCAAACTGAGGTGGAGGGGAAAATGGTTTTACAGTAATCCCTCAGATGGGAGGGATTCAACAGAATTTACAGGCTCCATATCCTGATCTTCCTGGCTATCTGCCCATATGTCCCCATTCCAGGTTTCAGGATCCCATTTTTTCCCAATCAATTCCCTCACTTTAACTTCAGACACCACTCTGGGTTTGTAATTAAATTGGTGTTGTAATTCAGCCACCGTCACAGTAAGACTCTGAGTTTCGTTTTCAGCAATATCAGCTCTGTTACTAGAAGCAATAAGGCTTTCTTTCAGAGCACAACTGGAAACACTGAGGTCTTTTATGCGGCACTTAAGCCGTGACTCAGCAGCCCTGAGCTCATCTTGCTCTTTCACCACTTTGTTTAGTGTAAGTAGGACCAACCAACCACCTTCCTTATATTCCTCATGCTGACAAAATTGCAGAAAAGTATCAAATATGCAATCACCCAGAGCCTCACTTCTCACAAGTACTTCATCTATTGGTGGTGCTATTTTGCATATTAATGTTGCCATCTCACTCCACGGATTAGCAGGGCCCTCTTTACTAACAGAGGCAGAGTCACTAGTGTCTTTACAATTAATCAGATTGGAGAACCAATTTAGGAAGCCCTATGATTTTGTCTCTCTAGAACCACTCCCAGTACCAAATGTGTCAGACTGGTTTCTCTAGAGAAACAAAACCAGTATAGAGAGAGAAAGGGAAATTTATCTTAGGAAAATGGCTCACACACTTACAGAAGCTGGAAAGTCCAAAGTTCTTGGATTAAACGTCAAGCTGGAGGCTTTTCCCAACTCACGCAGCTGCAGGGGCTGACAAGCTCAAGGTTGGAAGGCAGTATACTGGCTGTTGACTCCAACAAATGACAAATCCAAGATCTCCAGGCCAAATGGTGGATTGTTCACTCATGGACAGTTGTAAGCAGCACAATAGAATCCTGATCCACAGAAGAGTGTCTCTTTTCCCAGGATGTCCATAAATATACTGGAAGCAGGCCATACCTCTAGGGAAACTCCTTTTCAACAGATTGGCTGCTCAAAACATATACATCTGATCCCATCATTGGAACAACCCACATCACAATTGCTTAAACCACACAGAATTGTGGTCCAGCCAAGTTGATACACAGGTCCAACTATCACAGAGGAAGACAAACTTAGCTGTTGACTTTCTGCTGTCCAGAGGGTGCAGCCATTTTGATTGTCTTACACATGGCAGCCATTTTGGATATGTAAAGTGACTGAGGGCACAGCCATTTTGAATGTTTACCAGTGGCAGGTATTTCAGATATTTAAAGTGACCAAGGGTGCCGCCATTTTGAATGTTTACAAGCGGCGGGCATTTTGGATATTTAAAGTGACCAAGGGCACAGCTATTTTGAATGTTAACAAGCGGTGGCCATTTTTGATATTTAAAGTGACTGAGGGCACAGGCATTTTGAATCTTTGCAAGTAGCAATCATTTTGGATCTTAAAGTGATAGCATTCTCATTCAGATTCCAGGGACCTAAGAATAGGCTTTGTTTGCCAAGGTTGACAGGGACATATGAGAGGCTGAAAACAGGAAAGGAGACAGGTGGTGAGTGTATAAGTGCTGTCAACTAGTGAATAGAGGAGCACAGCACAGTACCCTGCTTGTGTAGATAACATACAAAGAAAATGAAAATCGTGGGCAAGTAATTCCAACATACAGTTACCAATTAAATATAAACACAAAAACATCACAATGCCTTGGAAACAACACAGCATCACAGTCCACACAAAGAAGCAAGATAAAGCAGGAGAAACAAGGGACCAGGATACAGACCCAAAACACATCCCGGAGGAAGACACAGCATTGGAACTCCTGATAAGGAATTCAAAAGAATTATATTTAGGTATCTTCAATGATTTGAGAGACAGATCAAGGAAAACACTGACAAAATTGAGGAAATCACAGAGAAAACCCTAGAACAATTATGAAGGACAATACAAGAACAAAATGACAAAATAAATGAAAAACTAGTAATGATACAGGAGCTCTGGTAGCATAGTGCCTAAGGCACTTGACTGCTAACCAGAAGGATGGCAATTCAAACCCACCAGCCACTCCTCAGAAGGAAGGTTGGGCAATCTATTTCCATAGTGATACCACCTCAGAAACCCAAGGAGGGGGTGCTATGAGTTGGGTCCAACTCAAAGGCACATAACAACAACAAGAAGAAATTATACAAAATCTACACACAGAAATCCAAAAGATTAATACTAAATTTTCAGAAATAGGTAAGACATTGAATGAGCAAAGGAGCAGAATTGAATCAATGGAAGACAGAATTAGGGAGATTGAAGGCAAA
>NW_006921597.1:11589342-11697328 GCF_000298275.1 Orycteropus afer afer
CAGAAATAAAGGGAATTTGTTAAAACTAGACCAACTGTGGTAGTTTAGTTTGTATGTCAACTTGGCTGGGCCTGGTTGAGTGGCTGGGCAGCTGGTGGTAGTTATTCCCCATGATGAGACTGGCAATCAGTTGCATGGTGGGATCTACCACAAGCATCTGAGTAGCTGCCTTTGGGATATGGTCTGCTTCCTGTATATAAGGAGAAGCCTTGGGAATAGTAGCTAGCTTATAACAACTTGAACCCTGCATGTAGTCGTGTTGTTGTTGTTCAGCAGCCTGCCATGCTCTGCCAACCTGGAGACTTACAATGAACTTGAATTAATGGCCTGCTGTGTGGTTTGGTAACATCGGGACTGTGCCTTTTTACTTGTCAACCTTGGGCTTCTAAGCCTCAGCAGTCAGTTGCTGAGAGAAGAAATGCCTCTAGCTCCAGTGGGCCGGGAGCAGGAGGTAGAGCTGGATCCCAGGGTTGAGAGCTTTCACCCAGCCCCTAAAGCCTGGCACTCTGAACCTGGACTTAAAGCCTCCAAATTGTAAGAATAAACTCCTGTTTGTTTAAGCCATCCCATTTGTGGTATGTTCTTGTCAGAGCAGCACTAGGTAACCAGAACAGAATTTGGTACCCAGATAGTGGGGTGCTGCTCTGACAGATACCTAAAATGTGAAAACAGGAGTGGAGTGTGTCCTGACCTGAGAATCTGGCAGAGAGACCCCGGTATACAGTTCGACAGACGGCAGGAGCAGACAAGAAACCGGTATGAGAAATGGCAGGAGCAGAGCCCAGAGACTGGCATGAGAGACGGCAGTAGCAGAGCTGAGAGAACCAGCATGAGACAGCGACAGCCTTACCAGCCCACGGAGAAGAAAGCTTGATGCTTTTGGTTAGGTGGCTTACTGGCAGAGTGGGTTGTCTTCGGGCATTAATTGGTAGAAAAGACTGGCGTGAAATGGAGTAGCAGGTTGGCTGGCCCTCGGAGCAAGAAAGCTGAATGCTTTGGGGGCAGGAAGATTTCCAGCAGAATGGGTTGCCTTTGGCATTAACTGGCAGAAGCAGAGAGACCAAGGAAACAGAAGCAGAGCTGCCTCAGCCTGAAAGGGTAGGACCATGGCCTTTGTGGGGTGGAACCACCACAGCTCCTTATGTTTCAAAGAGCCAGGCTTTCACCAACTTGGTTCTGGAGTGTGGAGCTGCTCATTCATGTGAGCCAGTGGGATGGAGCCAAAGGCACTGCCCAAGAGTGAGTGGGTGGGGCTGTAATGCCCAAGAGAGAGAGGAATGAGGCCGCCAGGCCAACGGAATGAGGTTGCCACTTAGAGGAACTAGGGGATTGGAGCCACCCAGTGGAGGAGATCTGTACAGATGCCACCCAATGAAGATCTGTACAGACACCAAGTTGACAAGTGGTGGAATTGTGGTAGTTCAGTTTGTATGTCAACTTGGTTGGGCCTGGTTGAGTGGCTGGGAAGCTGGTGATAGTTATTCTCCATGATGAGACTGGCAATCAATTCCATGGTGGGATCTACCACAAGCAGCTGAGTAGCTGCCTTTGGGATATGGTCTGCTTCCTGTATATAAGGAGAAGCCTTGGTGATAGTAGCACCTTGAACCCTGCATGTAGCTGTGTCGTTGTTCAGCAGCCTGCCATGCTCTGCCGACCTGGGGAGTTACAGTGAACTTGAATTAATGGCCTGTTGTGTGGTTTGGTAACATCAGGACTGTGCCTTTTTACTTGTCAACCTTGGGCTTGGCAGCCTCAGCAGCCAGCAGCTGTCTGGGTGAAGAAAAACCTCTAGCTTCAGTAGGCCAGGAGCTGGAGGCAGAGCTGAAGCCCAAGGCTGAGGGGCTTTCACCCAGGCCCTGGATTCTGGCACTTTGAATTTGGACTTAAAGCCTCCAAACTGTAAGAGACTAAACAACTGTTTGTTAAGGCCATCCCATTTGTGCTATATTCTTGTCAGAGCGGCACTAGGTAACCAGAACACCAGCCTTACAAGAGATGCTAAAGGGAGCCCTTTGGACACAGAAACAACAACAGGCAACAACAACTGACCATTAACACACATGATGATATAACCGAGAACCCAACCCAGCTATAGAAGTATCCAAAGTAAATAAGCCTACAAGATTGTAAACAGGGAATCAGAGACATCAATTGACAAATGAGGACAACTACAAACAAAAAGAGGGAAAAAACTGTGTTGTTACAGAACTTCTAGATGGTAGGGAACTCAAGACAACTACAAGATAGAGCAGACTGTTCTAAACTTGGGACAAAAACTATAAATCACAGGGTAACCTCAAAGAAAAATGATAAGCCTTCATATCAAAATATAAAAGAGGACCAGCACAAATATTTAGCAAATACTAAAACAATAGCAACGAAGGAAGTGATAACACGATTCATAAACAAAATGAGCTCAGCATAGAAAATTATATGGAACAAAGAAAAAACACTGCAAAAAAGCACATAACAAAAATGACAGCAACAAATTCCTATTTGCCAATAATTACATATCTGGCAAGGGAGTTATCTCTAAGATTTATAGAAAACTCCAGCACTCAGCAAAGGAATTAACAATCCAATTGAAAAATGGGCAGAAGAAATGAATAGACACTTCACCAAGGAGGATGTTCAGGTGCCAGCTAATACATGAAGAGATGGTCACAATCATTGGCCATCAAACAGACACAAATCAAAACAACAATGCGATACCGTCTCACCCCATCACTGATGGCAAGGTTTGATGAGACAAAAAATAACAAATGCTGGTGAGGATATGGAGAGATTGGGACTCTAATACACTGCTGGTGGGACTGTGAAGTGATACAACCACTGTGGAAAGCAACATGGTGATTCCTTAGAAAGCTGGAATTGGAGATACCATATGACCCAGCAATCCCATTACTAGGTATGTATCCTAGAGAGGTGAGAGCCAGAACAGGAACAGATATATGCACACTCATGTTCATTGCAGTACTTTTCACAATAGGAAAAAGATGGAAACAACCTACAAGCCCATCAGCGGAAGAGTGGATGACCAAACTATGGTACATACACATAACGGAATGCTATGCAGCACTAAAGAATAAAGTAGAGTCTGCAAAACACCACATCATATGGATGAACTTGGAGGACATTATGTTGAGTGAAATAAGTCAATCACAGAAGGACAAATATAGTATTAGTTCATTGTTGTGGCGGGTCAAGGAAAGGTTTATATATGGAGGGAAACTTTCTTTGTTGGTTGTCAGGGGTGGTATGGGAGGGGAGGAAACACTGCAAAAGAAAAAAAATGCATTGACCCATGTCACTTTAGTTTTGTGTATTTCACTGTACATAAATTATATTTCAATAAAATGCATTAAAAAAAATTGGCCATAGATGTATGGTTTTATTTCTGGATTCTCAATTCTATTTCATTGCTCTTTATGTCTATCCTAATGGCTATACAATATTGTTTTGATTATTATAACTTTGTAGTAAATTTTGAAATTGGTAAGTATATGTCCTACAACTTGGTTCTTTTTCAAGATTGTTTTGTCTATTTGGGACCCTTGCAATTCCTTGGGAGCTCTGGTGGCATAGTGCCTAAGGTATTTGACTGCTAACCAGAAGGCTGGAGGTTCAAACCCACCATCCACGCCTTGGAAGGAAGATTGGGCCACCTACTTCCATAGTAATACTGCCTCCTGAACCCAATGAGAGGTCACTATGAGTTGGATCTGACTCGATGGCAGTGAGTTTAGTTTAGTGCAATTCTTTATGAATATGAGGATTAGCTTATCCATTCACACACACACACACACACACACAAAGGCTGTTGGAATTTTTATGGAGACTGCATTGAATCTGTAGATAGCTTTGGATATTATTGACATCTTAGTAATATTGTTTTCCAATCCATGAACATGGGATGTCTTTCCATTTATTAAGATATTCTTCAATTTATTTTAACAATGTTTTGTAGTTTTCAGTGTAGAAGTCTTCTACCTCCTAGATTATATTTATTCCTTGGTATTCTACTCTTTTACATGCTATTGTAAATGGAAATATTTTCTTAATTTCATTTTCACATTGTTCATTGCTGTTGTATAGAAACACAACTGATTTTTGTGTGTTGATCTTGTGTCCTGAAACTCTGCTGAATTAATATATTAGCTCTAGCAGCTTTCTTGTGGATTCTTTGGAGTTTTCTACATATAAGATCAGGAGCTCTGGTAGCATAGTGCCTAAGGCACTGGACTGCTAACCAGAAGGCTGGCCGTTCAAGCCCACCAGCCACTCCTCAGAAGGAAGGTTGGGCATTCCTACTTCCGTAGTGATACTGCCTCGGAAACCCAAGGAGGGGTTGCTATGAGTCGGGGCTGACTCGATGGCAAATAACAACAACAACAACATATAAGATCATGTCATCTATGAATAGAGACAGTTTTACTTCTTCCTTTCCAATTTGGATGCCTTTTGTTTCTTTTTTTTTTTTTTTTTGCCTAATTGTTCTGGCTAAAACTTTCAATACAATATTTATTAGTAGTGGTGAAAGCAGCACCTTTGTCTTGTTTCTGACCATTGAATATGACTGTGGTTTTTCATAAATGCCCTTTATTGTATTGAGAAATTTCCCTTCTTAGTTTTCTGAGTGTTTGTTTTCATGAGGAGAGCTTTGGTGGCAGTCTTGGATTTTGTCAAATGCCTTTTTTTTTTTTTTTTTTTCTCTGCCATTTATGAGCTTGGTTTTGTTCCCTGAGGACTAACATGCCTCAGAAGCAGGAACCAGGAGTCCAGGACCATGTTCTTAATCATTTCCACTTTGGTCATCCTTGTATACCTGTGTCTCCAACTGTGAGCATGTCTGGTTTGATGAGACACCACTGTGGAAAGACACAGGCTATGACACTACTCAATATCCTCTCCATTACGTTATGTACAAGACCCTTATTTTAGGGTTGTATGGGAGGTGAAAGTGAGGTGTTTCTATCAACTGCTCCATAACCTGGTAGAACCCTTTGGAAGAGCAATCTAACCCACCCATTGTCATCAAGTCGATTCTGATTCATAGCAACCCTAAAGGACAGAGTAGAACTGCCCCATAGGTTTCCAAAGCTGTAAATCTTCATGGAACCTGACTGCCTCATCTTCATGGTGTGGATGGTGGGTTTGAATCACTGACCTTTAAGTTAGCAGCCCAATGCTTTAAGCACTACGGCATCAAAGCTTTTTGAAGAGCAATTCTGAAATAATTAAAATGTCATACCATTTGCCTCATGAATGCAACTTCTGAGACTCTTGCCTAAGGAAATAATCCAAAGTGTAGATATGCCCAAAAATGTTCACTGCATTATAGTTTATAATAATAATAAAAAAATTATAGACCACCAAAACCTGATAGTAGGGGAAAGATTATATTTATTAACAGAATTTTTGGTAGTTATTATAAGGTCAGTTATAATGACTTATAAACTCATCCCCTGCCATTGAGTTGATCCTAATGCCTGGCACACATGGTCCTTCATGAAAATGGCCCTACTTACTTTCCCACTCTAGTCCTTCACTCCACCCTCACTTTCTATCCTCTATCATGCCCCAAACCAAAACCAAACCCATAGCCATTGAGTCAATTCCTACTCATAGCAACTCTATAGGACAAAGTAGAACTGCCCTAGAGGGTTACTGAGATTGTAAATCTTTTTATTTTAATGCATTTTATTGAAATATAATTTATGTACAGTGAAATACACAAAACTAAAGCGACATGGGTCAATGTATTTTTTTTTTCAGTGTTCCTCCCCTCCCCTCCAACCCCTGGTAACCAACAAAGAAAGTTTCTCTCCGTATATAAACCTTTCCTTGACCCTCCACAACAATGAACTAATACTACTGTATTTGTCCTTCTGTGATTGACGTATTTCACTCAGCAGAATGTCCTCCAAGTTCATCCACATAATGTGGTGTTTTGCAGACTCTACATTATTCTTTAGTGCTACATAGCATTCCATTGTGTATGTACCATAGTTTGGTTACTCACACTCCTGCTATAAATTTTAGAGATAAGTCCCTTGCCAGATAAGCACTTAACAGCAAATATGAATTTGTTGCTGTCATTTTTGTTATGTGCTTTTTCGTGGTGTCAATTTCTTTGTTCCATATAATTTTCTATGCTGAGCTCATTTTGTTTATGAATCGTGTTATCCCTTCCTTCATTGCTATTGTTTTAGTATTTGCTGAATATTTATGCTGGTCCTCTTTTTTGATGTGAATGTTTATCATTTTTCTTTGAGGTTACCCTGTGATTTATAGTTTTCTTCCCAAGTATAGAACAATCTGTTCTACCTAGTAGTTCTCTTGACTTTCCTACCATCTAGAAGTTCTGCAACAACACAGTTTTTTTTTCCCTCTTTTTGGTTTGTAGTTGTCCTCATTTGTCAATTGATGTCTCTGGTTCCCTGTTTACAATCTTGTAGGTTCAAACCCACCAGCCACTCCTCAGAAGGTTGGGCAATCTACTTCCATGGTAATACTGCCTTGGAAACCCAAGGAGGGGTCACTATGAGTTGGGTCTGATTTGATGGCAATAACAACAACAACAAGGCTTATTTACTTTGGATACTTTTGTAGCTGGGTTGGTTTCTGAGTTATATCATCATGTGTGTTAATGGTCAGTTGTTGGGTGTTGTTGCTTTTCTGTCCACAGGGCACCCTTTAGCATTTCTTGTAAGGTTGGTCTGGTTTTAACAAATTCCCTTAATATCTGCTTATCTGGAAATGTTCTCATTTCACCATGAAATTTCACCATGATATTTCAGGCACAATTTTGCTGGGTACATAACTCTTGGTTCACAATTTTTCTCTTTCAGTGTTTTATATATACCATCCCATTGTGTTCTCGCCTGTATGGTTTCTCTCAAGAAATCTGAGCTTAATCTTATCGGTTGCCCCTTGTAGGTAACTTTTTGTTTTTCCCATGCTGCTCTCATGATAGTCATTGGTTTTGGTAAGTTTGATGATGATATATCTGGGTGATTTTCTTTTGGGGTCTATCCTGTTTGAGGTTTGTTGGACTTCCTGAATGGATATATTCTCATCTTTCATCATACCAGGAAAATTCTCTTCCAACAAACCTTTGACAATTTTCTCAGTAGTTTCATTTTTCTCTTCGTTCTGGAATTTCAGTGACATGTAGGTTATTCCTTTTGATGATATCCCACATGAACCTTAGGCTTTCTTCATTTTGTTTTGATCTTTTTTGATTTATCCCTTTCCAAAGAAGTGTTCAGGTATTTGCCTTCAATCTCCCTAATTCTGTCTTCCATTGATTCAATTCTGCTCCTTTGCCCATTCAATGTCTTATCTATTTCTGAAAATTTAGCATTAATCTTTTGGATTTCTGTGTGTAGATTTTATCATTTTTGATTTTTCATTTATTTTGTCATTTTGTTCTTGTGTTGTCTTTCAAAATTGTTGTAGGGTTTTCTCTGTGTTTTCCTTGATCTGTCTCTCAATTCATTGAAGATACCTAACTATAATTCTTTTGAATTCCTTATCAGGAAGTTCCAATGCTGTGTCTTCCTCAGGGATGTTTTGGGTCTGTATCCTGGTCCCTTGTTTCTCCTACTTTATCTTGCTTCTTTGTGTGGACTGTGATGCTCTGTTGTCTCTGAGGCATTGTGGCATTTTTGTGTTTATATTTAATTGGTGATTGTATGTTGGAGTGACTTGCCCACAATTTTCATTTTGCGTTGTTTGTATGTTATCTATGCAAGCAGGATACTGTGCTGTGTTCCTCTATTTGCTAGTGGGCAGCACTTATACACTCACCACCTGTCTCCTTTCCTGTTGTCAGCCTCTCATATGTTCCTGCCAACCTTGACAAACAGAGCCTATTCTTAGGTCCCTGGACTCCGAATAAGAATGCTATCACTTTAAAATTCAAAATGGTTGCCACTTATAAAAATTCAAAATGGCTACACCCTCGGTAACTTTAAAGATCCAAAACGGGTGCTGCATGTAAACAATCAAAGTGGCTGTGCCTTCCGGACAGCGGAAAGTCAACAGCTCAGGTTGTCTCCCTCCTTGCTGTTTCCCTTCCTGGTCATAGGCCACCAGCACAGTCGTCCCTGCAGCCCTTGGTGACCAGGGCTGATCTTTAGGTCAAGTCTCAGGTTCCAACACCACTTGAAAATATTCAGGCTGTTGCTTCCATCGGAGTAGCTGACAGTCCACAGCTCCAACCATCTCTGTACTCACTGTTTTCCTTCAGGTTTTTCCACTAGTTGGTGCCTAATCCACTTCTGTATAGTTCCTTTCAAAGCTCAGGGTTCCAGGATTATTTTCTGTATCTCTGTCAATTGGTTTTTCTTTTCTTTGTTGAAGAGGGTCTGGGTTGCTTGTCTGCCTATTCCTCCCTCTTCCAGAAGAGCCAATTGCCTTTTCTGTACCAATTGAAATGATCATGTTTTGTTTTTTCATTCTATTAAGGTGGTATATTATATTGATTGGCTTATTTTATGTTGAACCACCCTTGCATTCCTGGGATACTAAACTTGTTTTTTGAGTATCTGGTACCAGACTTAACGTTCCTTGAGGACAGGATGAAGGCACTTGACTGCTAACCAGAAGGCTGGTGATTCAAACCCATCAGCCACTCCTGGGAAGGAAGGTCGGGCAATCTACTTCTGTAGTGATACCTCCTCAGAAACCCAAGGAGGGGTCGCTATGATGAGTCCAGTCCCACTCAAGGGCACATAACAACAACAACAACTGTATCTCCAGTGATGATACATGTAAGATGCTGAATAAATATTGTTGAGAGTAAATACAATGAGTAGGAAATTTCTCAGGAGAGTTACAGATCATTGTTCATCCAGTACTGTCAAGTGAGAAAGCCAGTGAATCTGTGAAAAACGTCCCTTTCGCCAGAGAAGTGTGCTCTATTGTTTAGCAAGGTGTACTTCATTGAACTTTTCTGTGGCCAAAGTTAACCATCACCAGTCTTCCCCTGTTGGCGGAATCATCCATTTGCTTTAATTGCAATCTTTTGGTTACTGATTCAGCCTCTTTGATTATTTGATACAGTCCTAATATCTTGTGGTAACTAGAAAGGTCAGTTGAAGGTCTTTTGTTTTGCTTTCAGTGATTATGCAGCCTTGCTCATTCCTGTCTGTCGCAAGCAATTTCGTTTTGGGGAGAGAAAAGTCTCGCTTAGACGTCTGTTACTATCTTGCTAAAACCATGACCTTGTACTAATAATTTCAATCTAATTTAGTAGACAAGAGATACAATGTTTCCACTGTGAGTGAGGGAAAACTGGAGTTGGGGGACTTTTGGATTTTCGCTGGGAAAAGAGAAATCCTTTTCACAACATTTCTAAATAGTTCGCCCTCATGGTTTACCCTAGTCTCCGTTACTTAAAGTATATTAAGCCCTGTGAAAACCAGAGACGCCGAAGTCATCCGCAACCCCGCCCCTTGCGTCCCAGCGGAGTCTGTAAACAGCCAGATTGCTCCCCGCAGTTCTTGGGGGAGGGAACTAGGGGAACCTCGTCACCATCTTGGTTGTGGTTAAGCGCAGCGCAGTCGTAGGCGTCCCTCATCCCTTTTGCGCACGCGTATTGAAAGTACGCTACCCCTCCACCCCATTCCTGTGCACGAGCTCCGAGCCCGCAACTCTCGCGAGAGAAGCGAGATTTATTCCTACGTACCGGGCCGTGCTGCTTATGGCGGCGCTGGAGAGGGGGCGCTGAGCTGTTGGGGTGAGTATGACCTCAGCGTCCAGTTGAGGGTAGCAAGGAGCTAGGCTAAGGGCGGATGATAAGACCAAGACTAATGGGAGAGACTTTTGAGTCAGAGTAGGGACGCCTACAGCTTCGGGTAGGGAAGATCACACCGAGGGTCCCTGTTCCAGGCTTCTGTACATGTCCCCTGTTTAACCGACTGGGGTTCACATCAGACCACTGAGCTGAAACGAGAAGTTGAAGGCAGGCTTGTGTGCGTCGTGGTAGTGGTCGTGGTGGTGGTGACTAAAGTGGGGGGAGGGAGCGAAAATGGAGGCTCCGACCGCAGCCAAGATGGAGGCAGAGGGTGCGGGGCTCTGGCGCGAAGGCTGCTGGGAGCTGTAGTCTGGCGGATTCCCCTTTGCGGCTTGGCGGGGAAACGAGAACTACAAGTCCCGGCGGGCGGGGCAGGGGGGTGGTGGCGCGGTCCTTTGTGTGAAGCTGGAAGCGACAGAGGTAGAGGAGAAGGGCCTACTCTGATTCTGGACATTATAGTTTCCTAGCTGTCACCTGCTTGGGGATCTGACACGAGTATCAGAGCGGAGTGCATCTGTGGCGCCTCCTTTGTCTAGGGACTGAGACCTCGCTTCGCTAGAGGAACTGTTTGGAGACACCCCTTTTCCACAGCCACGTCTGGCATGGTAGCGCAGTGGAATTGCCATCCTTATTGTACTCACCTAGAGCTATTTTTCTGGGGTCTCAACACCCAGTTATCCATTTATCGCCTCCTCTTAGGCTTCTTGAGAAGGGGAACCACCTCCTAATTATTTAGGCGCTTAGCTCCCTCTCCCCTCTCCTGGAGAAAGGGCGAGCGCTGTAGGAACTCTGTGGAGTCCTCCCTACTACCTTCTCTGGCTCCTATGGTGCAAGCGTCTGGCCTACATTGTGCAATGAGCAGGCTGGCTTCGTCATTCTATGTGGAATTAGTTTTTCAGGGCCCGGGTCGGAGACACTGTTCTAGATTTTCACCGTCAGTACGAAATCTTAGTGACATGATTCTTAAGAGCCACATGGTTTTTCCTTTTAAAACACCCATCCCTTCTTCCTTGGTTGATTCGCAAGTGAGGCAGGAAACGCTCCCCAAAACAGGCCTTGGGTCTGCAGACAGAAAAATCTGAACGTTGCTGGGCGAGGTAGTTCACTTGTTTTGCACCTAAAATGACTAAAAGAATCTGGTGCTGTTTAAATAGGGCGGAGAAGGAGGGAGCACGCTCAGAGGCACCGTGGTAGTTAAGTATTTCCTTTAAGAGACTTAGATTTTTATCTGGCAGGATGAACTGGCAGCTCTCAGCCAGAGCTGCCACCCTTTTAAAATATAAGTTCCGAATTACAGCCTATCAGTATCTTTACCGAAATGATGAGTAATTTTCATTTGGAATTTCTAGAATTTTCAGTACTGCATTGAGGGGCTGTGTAATACCTTGGTGTTCTTTTGGTACTAACCAATAATGGGTATATCCTTGATGTGGGTAAGAAGGACTCTTTAATACTTCAGTAGTTACATACCTGAGCTTTAAAACTTTGTTTCTTTTAGCCCGAGGCCCAAAATAAAAGAGATGGTAGTAGTTTGAGTGATTTCTGCAGCTGCTCTGGATGTTTACCATTGAGATGAGTATTTATAGCAGCTGAGTTTTAAAGTGAAGTATTTGAGGCCAGAAGATAGGTTTACTTTTTATGTAAATAAGTTCTCTTAGCAAGTGTGACCTTTAATGAGTGTGATTGAAAATTCTAGTAAATTCCTAGCAAATTAAGATTGAGACTATGAAAGTGGACATGCAGATTTTTCTGCCTGTTACAGCCCACCCTGTATTCCCTCTCCCCTTACCTAGAGACTCTTAGACCACATAGGGTTGTACTATTCACAAGGTGGTTGAAATATCTTTTGGACAGATTTTTAAGGAGTTTCATTTTAGGACTGATATTACAAAAATTAAATAAAAGTCTTGATCTTGTTAAATCAACAAAGAATTTATTTCTTCTGAATTTTGTCTTTTTAAAAAGCAGGAGAAATCACTTTGAGACCTTTGTCTCTTACTGTATATAATATATATTATAAATATTATAATTTTGATTGGATAATTAACAGTGAGTGCTGTTAAAACTTTCAGCATATTTCTTAATGAGAGTTACTAGAAGTGGTGGGGGGTGTAGCATTCAGCTTGTTTACTTGAATCTCATTATTTCCTGCTGTTAAATGGGGTGGAAAACAATTCATTGGTCTTACTATTAGAAAGTTTTCCACTTGCATGTATGAATACCTAGTTAAAAAACTAAAACAATACAAAACTTATTTTCAGTTCATACTATTGCCAAGCTTGAATCCTTGAAGTTTCCATTGTGTTACGTGTTTCATTAGGAGTTTTGAACTGAATATAATATTCTAGGTATTTGTTCAGAATTACTGAATAGGGTTTTTTTTTGAGCATTTTAAAATATATGCCTTTTTATGCTGACGTAAATCGTTAGTGTATAGTTGAACCGATCAGCAGTTTACTCACATTGCACATGTAGGCTAGTCATTGGTTTGCAGCTACAGCCAGTACACGGTTAGCTATTTGCACTTCTGCTTTTCTACTTTAATAGCTATAAACTCCTCTCTGGTTAAGTCTGTGCTAGGTACTGCCCCCTTTATCACTGAAAATCTTTGCCCAAGGTCTTAAATTTATTACTGCTTAATTGGTCACTCTGTTGCCTTTATTATTTGGTCTATGAGGAGCCCTGGTAGCACAGTGACTAAGCACTAGGCTAACTGAAAGATTAGTTGTTCGAACCCACCAGCTGCTCCCTGGCATAAACATTATAGCCTTGGGAACCCTATGGGGCAGGTCTCTGTCCTGTAGGGTTACTATGAGTTGAAATCTACTTGAGAGCAACAGGTTTTTTGTTTGGTTTTCTTCAGTCTATACCTGTACTTTCTATATGGTAGCTACTTGCTACCTGTGGCTATTGAGCACTTGAAATGTAACTAATCTGAATTGGTCATCTTCAGTAATTAGAAAATAAATGTTTGATTTGGAAGAATGTTAAAATCCTAACTTTCTTTACAGATTACATGTGGAAGTGATAACATTTGGAAAATATCTGGTTAAATATTTCTAAATTTCACTTTTTTTTTAACTTTAATACTAAGCCAAACCAAAACCAAACTCAATACCATTGAGTCGGATGCTACTCATTGCAACCCCTCCTTGGGTTTCCCAGGCAGTACCACTACTATGGAGGTAGAATTACCCAATCTTCCTGCCGAGGAGCGGCTGGTGGGTTTGAACTATAAGACTTCTGGCTAGCCAACAAAAGCCTTCGGCGCTATGCCACCAGAACTCCTAACTTTAACAGTAGAGTATTTAAAATAGAGTATTTAAAGTACATATTTCTGTTGGACAGTGCTGGTCTGTACTGTTCTCTGATTTTTATGTCTGCACTATTTCTTCAGCTTCTTCTCACACTGACATCTGTCTTCAAAGTATGTAAAAAGTGATAGATGGATATATAATTTTAAATAGCTTATTACCTAAATACTTTGTAGAGATAATAACCCAGCACAATTGTTTTTACTAAATGTAAAGATAAACAAACAAACAAAAAACCAAACTTAATACCATGGAGTCAATTTGACTCATAGCAACTCCTCCTTCGGTTTCCAAGGCAGTATTTCTACAGACATAGATTGCTCAACCGGCCTTCCGAACGAACTCCCAGCCTTCTGGTTAGCAGTTAGATACATGCCTTAGGGACTACACCACCAGAGCTCCCATTCATTTGGTTTTCTGTTATTTCATCTCAACAGGTGATAACTCAGATCATGTTGGTTCATGATCAGAACTTTTATAATTTACGAGTCTAAAGTAAAAGTGAATTAAACAGACTGTTAAGCACTTCACGTGCAGATTATTGCACAATGTGATATATTTGAAGTTTTGCAATAATGCATCAGGAAATAAGAAGTGGGAAGTTAAGACTGACATTTCAGCCAATAGAGAGAACCTTTTTAATCCGAAGTTGCCTATTTGGGTTTTCGCTTTTCTTTCCAAACAAAATTCCCCTGAGGTAGGTAGGGGAGCCTTTTGTAGACTGATTTTTACCTTTCATTAATATTCTTCCAAAATGAGTGCTATATGAACTTTCAGAATAATTGGCCAGAATGTTAAGCTGGGTAATGTTTATTTTAGATGAATTATCACATCAGTGTAGTACTCCAGTATGATAATTCAACAAGTACTTAGTGCTTTCTCTTAGGCCTGTGTGATACAGTAGCGAACTGGTGGAGATAGTAAATAACAAACAGGTGGTGATAATTTTAAGACCCATGAAGTAGGGACTAACCATTTTAATGATCACTTCAAGTAAAGAGATTCTCTTTGACTTCTAAAGCAGAATGACATAATTGTTAACATTTGACTAGTAGTGATACTGTTTCCGTATTGACCAAAGGAAAAATAAATGATTACTTAGCAATCAGAGGCTCTCAGATTTAAATTGTTCCTTAGTTTTTTTGATTCGTACTCTATACTTCTTGTGATTTAGAAATTGTCTGGCTTTTCAGGGAGTGAGTGGGTATGGAATGTACTTTTTCAGAAGTTTAAGCAAGAGAAGTTGTCAGTACCATCAATTGAATGCTAATGATCCTAGCTTAGTGGACAAATTTTCTGAAAATACCTGACTAGTAACTTGGAAGCCTTCAGTATTACTTAGTTGAAAACCATTGTGTTTACCTTAGAAATCTCCTAGCTGTGAAGATACTAGTGAAACAAATTCAGCCACTCTCAATTATTCATCATTATTGGTGGATTTAGCTTGAATAGATGCTGATACAATTCATTAGTCTCCAAGACTTTAGCAATACTCCAGGTGTTAGATCTCTTATTTCTGTGTTACTAAATGACATACTTAATAGTTGTTAGCATAATAACTTACATTGGGTAAATCCAGTTCAAGTTGTTCTTGGTATTTTTTTCCATCATGCACACAGTCTTGTCCTTGGCGTTTTCATAAGTTTCTCACTTATTTAGCAATTCTGAGTTCTTTAGGTCCATAAATAGATCTAAGGATTTATGTTAAAATCAGTTTACTAAATCTGTATGTTGAAGAGATTATTATTTTTTGATTGGATAACTAAGACTTTGTACAGTTAACCAAATCAGATTCTTCTAAAAATTGGTGGAATTGTCTAAACTTGAATTGTAATGTCCTTTTGGCCATTATGGGTTGCTTTTTTGCTATATTGGTTAATACTATGGTTAAGTTTAGCAGCGTTGGGTTAGTTGCTAAAGGTGGGTGTGATAAAGACATACACTTGAGAAATTTGAAATGTAATTAGATGCACAAGATACTTGAAGTGAGCAAATGCAAGAATGATTTGGTACTAGAATGAGGGAGGAACTGCTGCAGGAATTAAGAGAAGGTGATTGATCTGGAATGATCAAAAAAAAAAAAAAAAACCTTTTTGTCACCTTGAAAATGGCAAAATTACGTTTTTTTGTGGTAAAAATTCAGGAGTCTCCCAAGAGTTGATTGAGCTCAGGGATAAGAAAAAAGAGTTGACCTATTTGGGAGAACTCAAAGGTAATAAAAGATAAAGATGGAAAGGTAGACTAGAGATATCTAGAATAGTGCTTTTTAGCATTGACTGGAAACCAGAAACTCCTGAAAGAAGGCTTTTAAAAACAAAACAAAAAACCCAATGCCTGGAACCTAAACTAACAGAAACCAGAACCCAGTTGTCAGTTGACTTGATTCTGACTCATCTAATCCCCATGTGTTTTCACAGTTGAGATGTACTGCATAGGATTTTCATTGGCTGTGACCTTTTGAAAGTGGATCACCGGTGCTTCTAGGGTGCTTCTGGATGAATTTGAGCCATTAACTTTTTGGTTAGTGCTGAGCTCTTAACCATTTGTGCCAACCCTGGACTTCTGGGACTTAACCTAGTGTAGTTAAACTAGAATCTCTGGGGGTTGGGACCCAGGCTTTGCGTTAGTTTTTTTTTTTTTTTAATTTCCCAGGTAATAGGATGTACAGTCAGGAGTGAGAACCACTGATCTAGAGTGCTGGAAGAATAACTGAAGATTTTTGGGCAGGAGAGTGAGGTAAAATTGTAATTTTAGAAAGATCAGTCTAGCAGTGTTCATGTAACAGAAATTGAAAAGCTTTGACACTAGAAGTTCACAGATCTGTTAGATACCTGAACTAATATAGCATCATTTAGAACAGGAGATGAATAAAAAAATACCTTGTAGGAAACACTTATGAGACTTGCAGCATTGGGTGTGAAGATAAAGGAGAAAGAAAAATAAGAGATAACTGAGGAAGTGGCTCTTCCTCAGGCCAGAAAAATCACTCTGGATAAGGACTAAGCACAGTTATTTTTTAAAGCTTCACAAGTAATTATTAATGTGCAGCTAGTATTTAGTCTGAGTGATAGAAAAATGATCTAAATACATTTGAACAATTGGACTAGTATGATAACCTGAATTTTGAAGTATAACAGTATAGAATCGTGGGTAGATAGATGGGTGGACAGGCTGAACGATCAGGTATGTCTAGGCAGGGAGTAGTGTGCCCATGACCATGTATAGGGTTAGCAGACAGTGTTTCTACATGCATATTTATGCTGTAAGAATGTCCAGGTGTACAGTAGAGCTGACAGAGGAGCAAGGTTGTGGTGGCTTCTTGGTCACAGCCAGCTACCCAGAGGGAGTGAGTAGTTGGACCTGTGGGCTCGGGACCATGGTCAGAGGGGACATCGAACTCAGTTGGCATGAAACACAAAAGCATTATTCTGCATCCTACTTTGGGTGAGTAGCAACTGGGATCTTAAAAGCTTGCAAATGGCCATCTATATGCAGCGATGGGTCTCTCCTTGTCCAGAATAAGGAATAATGAAGAAAACCAAAGACACGTGGAAACAATTAGTCCACTGGTACACCATGCGATCCTCAGCCTATCTGACCATGAAACCAGAAGAACTAGATGGTGCCTGGCTACCACTGTCAACCACTGGGAGGGGGATTGGTGCAGGATAGAGTGGGAGAACAATGTGACAAAACTCAAAATTATTTTAAAAAAAAGTTTGCTGGTCTGATAGAGCCTGGTGAGATCCCTGAGACTATGCCCCTAACTACCCTTCACATCTGGAATTGAGCTCACTCCTGTGGCTTCCAGCCAAACAATAGACAAGTATGTAGGGTGAACATTTACATCAGGTAGTTATAGTACTTGGAACAATCAATCATGGGAGAACAGAATGGCAGTGTTTGCACAGGGAGGCAGCTTGCAGGGGCAGTACATGGAAGGGAAGGACACAAGGAAGATGTAACTACAGAGAAGAAGTGGGAAGAGAGCTGTTACATTGTGAGGAATTTTAGTCAGTGTCATGAGACTAAATGTGTATGAACTGCTGTATGGAGAATGAATTTGCTTTGTAAACTTTCACCCAAATCACAAAAATTAAAAAAGAAAAACAAAACTGTAGAATCATGAGGTGTTAAATAGAAAACATGGCCATAGACAGCTATGAGTTTTATTTTGCATATAAGGAAACTGAAGCTTATGAGGCATTTTACCTGTAAGTATCAGTGATTGGAATTGCGCTCACCTACAGCTCTGGTAGCGTAGTGCCTAAGGCACTTGACTGCTAACCAAAAGGCTGGCGGTTCAAACCCACCAGCCACTCTTCGGAAGGAAGATGGGGCAATCTACTTCCATAGTGATACTGCCTCGGAAACCCAAGGAGAGGTCGCTATGAGTCGGGTCCATCTCGGTGGCACATAACAACGACAGTCTTAGCTGCTGTGTTTTGTGCAAATAATGCACACATTACACAGTTTTTCACACAACCCCGTATACATTCTTTTTCATAAGTGCACTATACCAATATATATTCTTTATGTGTTGCTGGCTTCAGTTTATTTTTTCTGTCGAATGGATTTAATGTTAAGTCTTCATCTTGGTGCCTGTTGACATGGAAATTTGATTTCCAACAGCAGACCCTCACTAACCTTTCAAATTTATAAAGCATCCTCTCTCCTGGCAGGATACTGCCCCAGAAATGGCCCTTGCCAGGATGGCTGGCTACAGCCCAAGGGTGCACAAGTCTGTGCACCCCAAGCTGCAAAGCCTACTCGGGTGGGTGAGACGGGCACATCATAGCCATATAGCACATTCCACCACACTTTCCAGGTCCTCTGTGCTTGGTCATTTGTGTATCCTGCCCATGTGAATGACATAGGTTAGGTGTGAAAGCTGCAGGCGCAGAGGTGTCATGCATCTCTCAGTCAGATAAGATGGGTCCAACTGGCTGCTTGGGGGCCCTATGGGGCTGGGGCAGTGTGAGCTCACATGTCCTACTGCTTGGCTTCATGTGGGGCCAGCACTACAGGTCCCAAGTGTGTGTGGACGGTGGTCCCTGCCTGCCACTGAACCATCCCATGCTCAAACTGTGGAAGCCCTGCTGCAGCCCCCCACCTGACCCTCCACCCATCTCCAGCATTATGTGCTGGTCACAGATTGGTGGAGGAACTCCACCATTCTGAGGCCTGGCTGCAGACTGCCCCCATAGCAAACACATTTTCATTTGTTTATTTTCCAGTTGTCAAACTCAATCCATGACTTCTTGACCATGGTTTATACCTTTATTATACAAATATGATCAAAAGTAATATTTTCACTTTTGAATGAGGATGAATAAGGCTAAAATTCACTTCTGGAAATGACACAAGATACGTGCTGTGTGCTATGTCAGAACTTTTTTCTTTACATAATTTAACATTTTCGCCTGTTAATGTGTGTGCATTATTTAGATGAGTACATTGTTTTGGGGGAGTTATTTCCTTAGCCCTGGTGCTTTCCAAATACGCAGTGAAACCTCTGAGAGCCAAAATTCGACAAGACTACCTTTGTTTTTCCAGGCCTCATAAGTTTCCCACTTTTGACAGGGTGCGGTCTTACCAACTTCTGTTGTTCATTTTAGTGGATAATTATTGCATTTTCCTTCTCTGACAGTTTTCTACCTTATGTAAGTTCTGACTTTGTAGGTTTTTATGTCAGCATGGCTAAAACCAAATCCATCTTTTTTTGTCCCTGACAAATTATTTTAGTTAATAACACCCCTGAGTCACAGTGCAAGATATTTATGTTACAAAGGCCCCAAATCCATTAAGTGGGGAAGAGAATGTTTGTTTAATAAATGGTGCTGGCAAAACTGGAGATCCATTTGCAGAAAAATGAAACAAGATCTGTACCTCACACCACACACAAAAACAAACTCCAGATGGATCAAAGACTTAAATGTGAAACCTAGAACTATACAGTTTCTCAAGGAAAATTTAGGCTCAAACTTAAGGGCCCTAATATTTGGTATAAATAGACTACCAAGCATAATTCAAAATGCACCAACAGCAGAAGAGAAGCCAGATGATTGGGACCTTCTAAAAATTAAATGTTTATGTGCTTCCAAAGACTTCTCCAAAAGAGTCAAAAGAGAACCTACAGATTGGGAAAAAATATTTGGTAATAACATATCTGACAAGGGACTTATCTCTAGAATTTATAGAACACTCCAACACCTCAATAACAAAAAGACAAACAATCCAATTAAAAAATGGGCAGAAGACATGAACAGACACTTCACCAAGGAGGATATTCAAGCGGCCAACAAACATATGAAGAAATGCTCACGATCATTAGCTATTAGAGAGATGCAAATCAAAACAACAATGAGATACCATCTTGCTCCAGCACTAGTAGCAAAGTTCAACAAGACAGAAAATAACAAATGCTGGCGAGGTTGTGGAGAGATTGGGACTCTCATACACTGCTGGTGGGACTGTAAAATGGTACAACCATTGTGGAAAGCAGTATGGCGATTCCTTCAAAAGTTGGAAATACAAATACCATTTGACCCAGCCATCCCATTACTAGGTATATACCCTAAAGAAGTGAGAGCCATAACAAGAACAGATATATGCACGCCGATGTTCATCGCAGCACTATTTACAATAGCCAAAACTTGGAAACAACCTAGATGTCCAACAACTGAGGAATGGATAACCAAACTTTGGTACATTCACACAATGGAATACTATGCAACGCTAAAGAATAATGTAGAATCTGCAGAACACCGCATAACGTGGATGAACTTGGAGGACATTATGCTGAGCGAAATAAGTCAGTCACAAAAGGACAAATATTGTATTAGTCCGTTATTGTAAAAGTTAAGGAAATGTTTATATATTGGAGGACATTTTCTTTGTTGGTTACCAGGGGTGGGAGGGAAGGGGAGGGAATGCTGTTAGATAGATAGAGATAAATATTGATTTGGGTGAAGAGAAGGGCAATGTACCAAATGTGAGTGACCAATATGGCAGCATTGAGGATGAGAAAGACAGAGAGAGTTACATGGGCAGTACAAACAACAAATATGAACCCCTTTGTAAATACAATACTGAGTTGTTAATGAAAGCAAATATGGGTATAGGGACGGATAGATGGGTGAACAAGCTAAACAATTATGTATGTCTAAATGGAGAGTGTATCCAAGATCATATACAGGGTTGGCAGACAATGGGCCTCTCGAAGAGTATGAAGGGATGGACACTGGGAGGAGGTAACTATGGGGAGGAAGTGGGAGGGGAGCTGCTGCATTGTAAATTTTGGTCAATGACATGAGACAAAGTATATGTGAACTGCTGTATGAAAAGTGAATTTACTCTGTAAATCTTCACCCAAATCCTAATTAAAAAAAAAAAAAAAAAGGAAAAAAAAAAAAAAAGATATTTATGTTACAGCTAATATAAAGTAGAATTCTGTGATTTTATTGGTAAATATATTTCATTTTTCCTCCTATCTTTTCATTCCGTTGTTTTCTATAAACATTTTTATGTACTGTAAATCTCAAATAATATTTCTCTTTCCTTCCCTAAAGGAGCATTGGTAGCATGGTGATTTAAGTACTTGATTGCCAATTGAAAGGTCTATGGTTCAAACCCACCAGCTGCTTCATGGGAGAAAGATGTGGTAGTCTGCTTCTGGAAAGATACACAGCCTTGGAAACCCTATGGGGCAGTTCTAATCTGTCTATAGGGTGTCTATGAGTTAGAATCGACTAGATGACATTGAGTTTGGCATTTCTTCCCTAAGTCATCTCTAACAAGATTTCATGACTTAATAACGTTTTATCAATAACTATGCCTTGTGTTACCTGTTAAATCAAGTTGAAATGCTTCATAATCTGGCTCCATTATACTTGTCATGCCACATATCCAATTTCACTTAACCCAGCCCTCTGTTCCAGCTAGACTAGGCTTTTGATTTCTTCTGGAACAGCAAGTTGCACTTGTTGCCATAGTCATTTGTGAAATAAATCTCACTTGATGCCAAGGTAGAGAATCATAATACATGGTCCCTGCTCTCAACTTTAGTGGCATATTCTCACTTGCCTTATGTGATAATTCATACCTAGAATATTCAACTTTTTCTCTTCAGATTTTATGTATTTTTTCAGCTTTGGCTCTAATTCTACCTATTCCTTAAAACCCTTCTCTGACTACATTGTGTTGTTTCCATATATGTTTTGTGGTAAATAAACAATAAATACTTCTAGTGTGGAATATGGCATAGAAGGTATCCAAATATTTGTTGAACAAGTTAATTTTTGTCATTTCATTCTGTATTCTCCAAGTGTAACTTCTCAGCAAGATTGTAAACTCCCTGATGGCAGAAGCTTTTTTTTTTTTTTTCCTCTCTCTCTCTCTCTCTCTCTCTCTCTCTCTCTCTCTCTCTCTCTCTCTCTCGCAGTATCTAACACAATGCTAGGTGCTTATAAAATACTTACACTAAATTGAATATTAAGCTGAATTTGTGTAACTAAAAGGTTATTTTTGTGAGGGGATCAGTAAGGACTGTAAAATAATTTCAGGTCTTACCTTTATGATACCAAAGGAGGTATTCATTCCTGTGGTAGTTAAAATTGTCAACTTCTCTGGGCCTGGGTGAGTGGCTGGGCAGCTGCATATAGTTATTCCCTTTAGTGAGATTGACAATCAGTTCCATGATGCAGTCTACTGGAGCATCTGAGTCGCTGCTTTAGAGATGTGATTTGCTTCCAGTATGTAACAGGCGGTTTGAGGAAAGTCTCTAGCTTCTTGGGACTCTTGGATCCTGCAGGTAGCCAAGTTGTTATTCAACAACCTGCCATGCCCTGCCAATCTTGGGACTTCTTCTGGACTTGAATTAGTGTCCTGTCATGTTTGGTAACATTAAGACTGTGCCTTTTCACTTGTCGACCTTGGTTTTTGTCAGCCTCAGCAGCTGCTGGCTGAGTATATGAATGAAGAATAGCCTCTAGCTTCAGTGGTCTGGGAGCAAGAGGCAGAGCTAAAGCCCAAGGTTGAGGGGCTTTCGCCCAGCCCCTAGAGCCTGACAGTTTGAACTCAGACTTCAAGCCTCCAAAATTGTAAGAGAGTAAACTCCTGTTTGTTACAGCTATCCCATATGTAGTATAGTCCTCTCAGAGTGGTACGAGGTAACCAAAACAATTTCCACTTGAGAGACTGCACAAATAATATCAAATGAGTGTGCTTCCATGTTTCCTGCATTACCTGATTGACTATTGATTCTGAGTTAATGAGCTTGCCCCTCCTCCCACTCTGTCCTTGATTCTTTAATAAGACTCTTTTTTTTTTCTTTTTAAATGATTTGGACGAAAATTTACAGAGCAAATTCACTTTCCATACAGCAGTTCACATACACTTTTGTCTCATGACATTGACTACAATTTATCACAATGCAACAGCTCCCCTCCCACATCCTCCTGATAGTTACCTCTTCCCTGTGTCCATCCCTCCATGCACTCCTGCCCCATGAGCTGTCTCCCTGTGTGTAAACAGCCCTTCTTTCTCCCATGATTGTTCTCTCCAGGGAGTGTATCTACCTCAGGTAAATGTTCAACTCATATGCCTGTCTTTTGTTTGGCTGGAAGCCACAGGTGTGGGTTCAATTCCAGACCTGAAGGGCAGCTAGAGGCTATAGTCTCAGTGGTTCCACCAGGCTCTATCAGACCAGTAAACCTGGTTCCCCCCACCCTTTTTTTTTTCTTCAAATGATTTTGAGCTTGGTTCCACACTATTCTCCCTCTCTACCCAGGATCTCCTACATATATCCCCCTCTGAGTGGTTGACAGTGGTAGCCGGGCATCATCTAGTTCTTCTGGTCTCATAGTCATATAGGCTGCAGATCACATGGTGTACCAGTCGCTAGTACTAATTCTTTCCATGAATTTTTAGTTTTCTTCATTCTTCTTTGCTCTGGGCGAGGAGAGACCCATCATTGCATCTAAATGGCTGCTTGCAAGCTTTTAAGGTCCCAGTTGCTACTTGCCAAAGTAATATGTGGAACGATGTTTTGTGTAGTATGTTATGCCAGTTGAGCTTGATGTCCCCTGTGGCTATGGTCCCAAGCCCACAGGTTCAACTACTTGGTCCCTCTGGGTAGAGCTGGCTGTGCCCAAGAAGTGACTACAACCTTGTCCCTTGTCAGCTCTACTATACACCTGAGAATTCAGATCATACAAGTACACTTATAGGATCATTGTCTGCCAACCCAGTATATGGTCTTGGGTACACTCCCCGCTTCATAGACATACCTAATAGTTCAGCCTGTCCACCCATCTATCTGCCTGTATACCCATGTTTGCCTTCACTGACAATGCATTACTATATGTGCAAAAGGGTTCATCTTTGTTGTCTTTGCCTCCCATGTACCTCTCTATGTCTTCCTCTTCCTCAGTTCCACTATGTTGATCACTCACATTTGGTACATTGCCCTTCTCTTCACCTAAATCAATACTTATTTCTACCTGTCTAACAGTGTTCCATCCCCTCCCTTTCCACCCCTGGTAACCAACAAAGAAAATTTCCTTCCACAGATAAACCTTTCCTTGACTTTTACAATAACGGACTAATGCAATATTTGTCCTTCTGTGATTGAGTTATTTCACTCAGCATAATGTCCTCCAAGTTCATCCACGTTAAGCAGTGTTTTGCAGATTCTCGGTTATTCTTTAGGGTTGTATAATATTCCATTGTGTGTGTATGTACCGTAGTTTGATTATCCATTCCTCAGTTGATGGACACCTAGGTTGTTTCCATCTTCTGGCTATTGTAAATAGTGCTGTGATGAACATGGGTGTGCATATGTCTGTTCTTGTCATGGCTCTCACTTCTTTAGGATATATACCTAGTAATGGAATAGCTGGGTCAAATGGTATTGCTAGTTCCAACTTTTGGAGGAATCGCCATACGGCTTTCCACAATGGTTGTACCATTTTACAGTCCCACCAGTGGTGTATGAGAGTCCCAATCTCTCCACATCTGCCAGCATTTGTTATTTTGTGTCTTGTAAAATTTTGCTACTAGTGCTGGAGCAAGATGTTATCTCTGTTTCCTATAACTTGTTCTTAATGGTTTTTTTTTTTTTAAAACTCTAGTATGAAGTGTAACAGAACAGACTTTACCACCTGAAACTGCTGCTTCAAGTTCAGATCAGGCAAGGAACAAACCTCGTAACAACCAACAAGACCAAAGAAGAGTACACTTAAGTTGAAGACACAACACTTGATCTGAAACAAGAAGTTTGTGCCTACTCAACAGCTTTGAAAGAGCACTTCCCAACGCTGCTAGTAGTCTTTGTTTTCTTCAGTGCTGTACTGTGAGATTGCCCGGTGCAGCAGCAGTTGTATTCTTTATTAGCTTGATAGATCATTTTTCTCTCGCTCTTTTTTTTTTTAATACTAGCAACTTTCATCCTTTGAAACGTGTGCTGAAAAAGAAGAATCAGCAGATACTACTGAAAGTGCAATATTTGATTATCGCTGCGAGGTAGGTTTGTAGGTTCCTGTTGTGAATAACTGGTTCTGTAATTCTGAATTTCTTAATTATTTGTCAAATATAAATCTTCCTGATCTGTTCTTTCTAAAAACTCACTGCCATTGAGTCAATTTTGACTCATAATGACTCCTCCTTGGGTTGCCAAGGCAGTATCACTATGGAAGTAGATTGCTCAACCTTCCTTTTGAGGAATGGCTGGTGGGTTTGAACTGCTAGCCTTCTGGTTAGCAGTCAGATGCCTTATGCACTACGCTACCGAGCTCCTGTTCTCTCGAAAGGTAGTCTGAAAACAGTTTTTATATTCTCAACTAAAATTGTACAACCACTGTGGAAAGCAATATCATGATTCCTTAAAAAGTTGGAATTACAAATACGATGTAAAAATAGCAACGCTAGATTTCACTTTTGGGGGCGCGGTATCTCTTGTTAGGTTAAGGAGCTCTGGTGGTACATTGCTTAAGGTATTTGACTGCTAACCAGAAGGTTGGCGGTTCAAACCCACCAGCTGCTCTGCATAAGGAAGATGGGGCAGTTTACTTGCGTAGAGATGACCACTTTGGAAAACCACATTAGGTGTTGCTTTGAGTCAGAATTGACCCAATGGCAGTGGGTTTGGTTTTTTTGGTTTATTGTAAGGATATGACCAAAACTGGGGGGTTTTCAAATAAGATTATATTATTAGTATCAATGTATACTGATTTTTTTGCTGTGTTAGTCTGTTGGAGAACTTCCATCTATACTATTTAGAAGTTAGGATTTCATCTCAGAATGCCTTTCCCAATCTTTGTACTGTGTCTGGGTACTCTTAAGTTTTGTTAGGGTACTGATCTCTGTTTTTCTCTTCACTAGTCCCCATTTCCTTTTCTTCCCCTCTATAAATGTTAGCTTTTTAAGAGAAGTACCTTGCTTTATATCTAGTACTTACATGCCTGTCAGCTGATATTCAGTGCATGTTTGTGAGTGAATGAATGACATGCTTACAATATTGTCAAGCATTATTAGTACTGAAATATAGTAATAAGATGTTTAGGGGTTTATGAGTTAAAACAATTTATTACAAAATATCACAATTTAGTATAGACTAAGTAGAGTTGTGTAAAAAATGCTAGGAAAATATAATTGAAGAAGCATTTAATTTTCTTGGAAGGGAGAAAAAGAAAGCCTACAGAGGAGGGATATTGAAGGTAAATAGCACTTAATTAAGAGGAACAATAAGCAGTCTTCTGGAAGAGAGAGAGAAGTAACAGAATGAACAGATTCAGGGAGGTGTGAAACTACATGATGTATATATATTGAGAGGTGTATTGTGAACATAGGAGTTCTGGTGGCGTAGTGCCTAAGGCATTTGACTGCTGACCAGAAGGCTGGCGGTTCAAATCCACCAGCCACTCCTTGAGAAGACGATTGGGCAGTCTACTTCCGTAGTGATACTGCCTCGGAAACCCAAGGTGGGTTCGCTATGAGTTGAATCTGACTCGATGGCCGTGAGTTAGTTATTGTGAACATAGTAGAGGATATGCACTTTTTTCTTCTTAATTTTTATTGTGATCTGGGTGAAAGTTTACAGAGCAAATTCATTTTCCACATAGCAATTCACAAACACTTTGTCTCATGACATTGACTACAATTCCCCACAGTGCAACAGCTCTCTTCCTAGTTCCTCCCCATAGTTACCTCTTCCCTGTGTCCTTCTCTCCCATGCACTCCTGGCCCCCGAGCTAGGACACACACTTCTGTGGGATGAGAATACTAGAGTAAGGAGGCTTACTGCAGTCAGATTCTGACAGGCCCAGTATATTTGTTTATATTCTGTAGGAAAGCTGTCAGATGTTTATAAACAAAGGTTTAATGTATTTTTGTTTCCCCAAAATGAGATAGCTTTATTCCTTCAGATTTCAAAGTAATAGTGTATTCAGAAGTTTATTTTTAAAAGATAAATGGTGCCATTTGTGAGGGATAGGCTGAGGATGAGACCTGTTCGAAGATGGTGGGTAGAGGGTAAGGAAGATAAAAAACTAGGATATAGGAGGAGGAACCAGGGAATAAGGGATAGAAGGAATGACTACATATTTTAGTGGTAGCAGTGATAGGATGACAGGATTTGGTAATCATTTGACTAGGAAAGTGGGCCTGGGCTGAATTGACTTAAGTCTGTCCAGCTGTCCAAAGTGAAAACCTTTGTTCATAGGAGTAGGGAAGTTTGGTGCTTGTTGAAATTATATTTTCGAAATCTATCGTGTTCATTAGATAGTGATATGAAGTTAAAGAAGATATAATAGAATGGAATGTTAAAACAATGGTTATCTTTTGGTGGAGGTTATGAAGGGCAATTTTCCCTTTTAATCTTAAGTTTCTAGATTTTCTAAAATGAGTAGAAATGAAAACTTAGAATTCAGAAAAGCATCACCAGTTTATAGGTAATGAAGAGGAGCCAATGAAGAGAATATTAAAAGAAATAGAGGAATTGAGGGGAGTATAATCTTAAAAAGGAAGGTAATATTAAGGAGAAATTGATGATACACCTTTTTTAAAAAAATGCTGCAGAGGAATGAAAATGGATCATTCTTTAAAGTGTTGTGTTATGTCACCATTTTAAAAAGCAGTCAAGTTTTGTCTTCAACCTATTTAAAGGTCGTGCTGTACTGTTGATGACCTTACTGTAGACCAGAATTATTCCTTAAGAACTGAAAACTGCCAGTAATACTAATCTATTTTAATTATCTGTGTTCCACAAATAGATACTCCATTACTTAATTTTAAGGTTATTGTTGAACTGTTTACTTTTTCTACTTGTTTCTTCCTACCTCTGCCTCTGTTTTCTTTTTTTAAATTTACTCTGATTGTTATCAATTCTATTGGATTAGAGGGGGAATGTAATGCAAATTGAAACTGCAGTTTTATATTTACTGTTCAAAAGGGTCAAAAATGAGAAGCTAAGGCTTGGATTATTTCATTTTCATGACTTGTGGAAACATTTAAACTGTAAGCACTTTTTATTAGCTTAATTGTCATATTCTGAATATTAGTTTTCTACGTGAACTTTTTATATTCACCCTAAGTAAACAAAAAATCTGTTGCTGCCATGTCAGTGTCTGCTTATGACAAATACGTATTCACATTAGCTGTATAAAAATTAAGTCATATGGTCGATCACATCTTTACAAGCAGATTAACAATTGGGGTGAGTGTATAAGCATTAAAACAGCTCTGAATGTACAATTGTGAATTAATTAAAGCAGGGGCATTTAGTCATATGATAACCAAAAAACCAAACCTACTGTCATTGAGTCAATTCTAACTCACAGAGACCATATAGGGCACAGTAGAACTGCCCCATACGGTTTCTGAGGCTGTAAATCTTTACAGAAGCAGATAACATCATCTTTCTCCTGGGATACAGCTGGTGGGTTCAAGCTGCTGACATTTTTGGTTAGCAGCAGAATGCTTTAACTAACACTGTACCACCAGAGCGCCTTAGTCATGCAGTAGAACCCCATGTTTTTTTTTTTTTAATTGTGATTTGGGTGAAGATTTACAAAGCAAATTCACTTCCATACAGCAGGTCACATATAGTTTGACCACAGTTTACCACAATGCAACAGCTCCCCTCCCACTTCCTCCTGATAGTTATCTCGTCCCAGTGTCCATCCCTCCATGCACTCTTGCCCCCTGAGCTGTCTCCCTGTGCATAAGCAGCCCTTCTTTCTCTCATGATTGTTCTCTCCAAGGAGTGTATCTGCCTCAGGTAAGTGTTCAACTCATGCCTGTCTTTTGTTTGGCTGGAAACCACAGGTGTGGGTTCAATTCCAGACATGAAGGGCAGTTAGGGGCCATAGTCTCAGTGGTTCCACCAGGCTCTATCAGACCAGCAAACCTGGTCCCCCCCCCATTCCCCCTCGAAATGATTTTGAGTTTTGTTCTACTTTGTTCTCCCTCTCTATCAAGGATCTCCTACATAGATCCCATTCCAAGTGAACCCCATGTTTTTAAGGGGACTTTTGTGAAAATAGTAAAACTAGTACATAATTAAGAATGAGTGAATAGATGCAAAAGAACCTTAAAAAATGACATGGAAGAAAAGGCTTATTAAGTTTGTTTAGCATATGAAAACAGGAATTGGTTTGGTGACTGTTAGGATCAAGATAGTCTAATGTAGACGTAAGAAAAACCTGTTGGTGTCAAGTCAGTTTCAGCTCTTAGGAATGAGTTCTCATAGAGTAGAACTGCCCATAGAGTTTCAAAGGTTGTAATCTTTACAGAAGCAGACTGCCAATATCTTTCTCCCTAGGAGGAGTGGATGGATTCAAACTGCTAAACCTTTTGGTTACCAGCCCAGCCCTCTAGTCTAGAGAATCAAGACACAGTCACTTAGTACTGTATATTAATCAGGATATAATAGTGAAATACGCTTTAATGATTGTTTTGTTCTTAATTGCTGTGGAGTCGATTCTGACTCATGGTGACCCCATGTGTGCAGAGTAGAACTCTCATCAAGTTTTCAAGGCTGTGACCTTTTGGGAGCATCACCAGACCTGTCTTCTAAGATGTCTCTCGGTGGGTTTGAGCTGCCAACATTATAGCAGTATTCAAGTGCTTAAATGTTTGCACCACTCAGGGACTACATATCCAAAGATAGCATTTGGAACAGAAAGTCAAAAGGACTAGTGGAAGTTATGGGAGGATATGGTTAGATTAGATATACAGTGCCTAAGGCACTTGACAGCTAACCAGAAGGCTGGTGGTTCAAACCCACCAGCCACTCCTCCAAAGGAAGGTTGGGCAATCTACTTCTGTAGTGATACTGTCTCGGAAACGTAAGGAGGGGTTGCTATGAGTTGGGTCCCACTTGACGGCACACAACAACAACAACAACAACAACAGTGAATGAAATTGGAAGCTCTGGTGACATAGTGCCTAAGGTCCTTGACTTATAACCAGAAGGTTGGCAGTTCAGACCTACCAGCCACTCCTTGGAAGATTGGGAAATCTACTTCCGTAGTGATACTGCCTCAGAAACACAAGGAGGGGTCCCTGTGAGTCAGAGACGACTCGATGACCATTAAAAACAACAACAAAATAGTGAAATAGGGTGCCTTTTTTTTTCTTAATGCATTTTATTGAAATATAATTTATGTACAATGAAATACACAAAACTAAAGTGACATGGGGAGCTCTGGTAGCATAGTGCCTAAGGCACTTGACTGCTAACCAGAAGGCTGGTGGTTCAAACCCACCACTCCTCGGAAGGAAGGTTGGGCAGTCCTACTTCCATAGTGATAACTGCCTCGGAAACCCAAGGAGGGGTCGCTATGAGTCGGGGCCGACTCGACGGCAAATAACAACAAAGTGACATGGGTCAATGAGGGTTTTTTTTGGGGGGGGGGCAGTGTTTCCTCTCATCCCCCCCCCCAACAACCAACAAAGAAAGTTTCCCTCCATATATAAACCTTTCCTTGACCATCCACAACAATGAACTAATAATATATTTGTCCTTCTGTGATTGACATTATTTCACTCAGCATAATGTCCTCTAAGTTCAACCATATTATGTGGTATTTTGCAGACTCTACGTTATTATTCAGTGCTGCATAGCATTCCATTGTGTGTATGTACCATAGTTTGGTCATCCATTCTTCCGCTGGTGGGCACGTTGGTGGTTTCCATCTTTTTGCTTTTGTAAATAATGCTGTGATGAACATGAGTGTGCATATATCTGTTCCTGTCCTGGCTCTCGCCCCTCTAGGCAAGATTAAGAGTAATAGGATTGCTGGGTCAAATGGTATCTCCAATTCCAGCTTTCTAAGGAATCACCATATTGCTTTCCACAGTGGTTGTATCACTTCACAGTCCCACCAGCAATGTATGAGAGTCCCAATCTCTCCATATCCCCACCAGCATTTGTTATTTTCTATCTCACTGAACCTTGCCATCAGTGCTGGGGTGAGACGGTATCTCATTGTTTTGATTTGCACCTTTCTGATGGTCAGTGATTGTGAGCATCTCTTCATGTATTAGTTGGCCACCTGAATATCCTCCTTAGTAAAGGGTCTATTCATGTCTTCTGCCCATTTTTCAGTTGGATTGTTAATTCCTTTTGGTGTTGTGCCGTTGGAGTTTTCTATAAATCTTAAGAGATAAGTCCCTTGCCAGATACGTAATTATCAGCAAATATGAATTTGTTGCTGTCATTTTTGTGATGTGCTTTTTCGTGGTGTTGATTTCTTTGTTCCATGCCATTTCCTATGTGGGCTTGTTTTGTTACGAATTGTGTTATCACTTCCTTCGTTGCTGTTTTAGTACTTTCTAAATATTTGTGCTGGTCTTTTTTTTTTATTTTGATGTGAAGGTTTTATCATTTTTCTTTGAGGTTACCCTGTGATTTATAGTTTTCTTCCCAAGTTTAGAACAGTCTGTTGTATCTTACAGTTGTCTTGACTTCCCTACCATTTACAAGTTCTGTAATGACACAGTTTTTCCCCCTCTTTTTGGTTTGTAGTTGTTCTCATTTGTCAATTGATGTCTCTGGTTCTCTGTTTACAATTTTGTAGGCTTATTTACTTTGGATACTTCCATTGCTGGGTTGGTTTCCGAGTTATGTCATTATGTGTGTTAATGGTCAGGTGTTGTTGGCTGTTGTTGCTTCTCTGTCCAAAGGGCTCCCTTTAGTATCTCTTGTAAGGTTGATCTGGTTTTAACAAACTCCCTCAATTTTTGCTTACCTGGAAATGTCCTAATTTCACCATGATATTTGAGGGACAGTTTTGCTGGGTACATAATTCTTGGTTGGAAATTTCTCTCTTTCAAGGTTTTATACATACCGTCCCATTGTCTTCCCACCTGCATGGTTCTGCTGAGAAATCCGAGCTTAGTCTTACTGGTTGCCCCTTGAAGGTAACGTTTCGTTTTTCCTGTGCTGCTTTCAGGATTCTTTCTTTGTCTTTGGTTTTGGTGAGTTTGGTGATGATATGTCTTGGTGATTTTCTTTTGGGATCTGTCCTGTTTGTGGTTTGTTGGACTTCCTGAATGGATGTATTCTAATCTTTCATCATTATCAGGAAAATGTTCTTCCAGCAACTCTTCAACAATTTTCTCTGTGGTTTTGTCTCTTCCTGTTCTGCAGTTCTGATTACACATAGGTTATTCCTTTTGATGGTATCCCACATGAATCATAGGCTTTCTTCATTTTGTTTGGATCTTTTTTCTGATTTATCCCTTTTCAAAGAGTTGTTCAGGTATTTGCCTTCAATCTCCCTAATTCTGTCTTTTGATTCAGTTCTGCTCCTTTACCCACTCAATGTCTTAATCTATTTCTGAAAATGTAGTACTAATCTTCTGGATTTCTGTCTGTAGATTTTGTATAATTTCTAATTTTTCATTATTTTGTCATTTTGTTCTTGTATTATCTTTCAAAATTGTTCTAGAGTTTTCTTTCTGATTTCTTCAGTTTTGTCAGTGTTTTTCTTGATCTGTCTCTCAATTTGTTGAAGATACCTAAATGTAATTCTTTTGAATTCCTTATCAGGGAGTTGCAGTGCTCTGTCTTCCTCAGAGATGTGTTTTGGGTCTGTATCCTGGTCCCTTGTTTCTCCTGCTTTATCTTGCTTCTTTGTGTGGACTCTGATACTCTGTTGTCTCCAAGGCATTGTGATGTTTTTGTGTTTATATATAATTGATGATTGCATGTTGGAGTTACTTGCCCACGATTTTAATTTTCTTTGTTTTGTTGTTTGTGTGTTATCTACGCAAGCAGGGTACTGTGCTTCGCTGTCTGTTCACTAGTTGACAGCTCCTTTCCTGTTGTCAGCCTCTTGTATGTCCCTGCCAACCTTGACAAAACAGAGCCTATTCTTAGGTCCCTGGAATCCGAATGAGAATGCTGTCACTTTAAAATCCAAAATGGTTGCCACTTGTAAACATTCAAAATGGCTGCACCCTCTGGACAGCGGAAAGTCAACAGCTCAGGTTGTCTCCTTCCTTGCTGTTTCCCATCCTAGTCATGGGCCACCAGCGCAGTTGTCCCTGAAGCCCTTGGTGACCAGGGCTGATCTTTAGGTCACTCCTTAGATCCCAACACCACTTGGAAATATTCAGGCTGTTGGTCCTGTCAGCTGACAGTCCGCAGCTCTGACCGTCTCTGTACTCAATTTTTTCGTTCAGATTTTTCCACTAGTTGGTGCCTAATCCACTTCTGTATAGTTCCTTTCAAAGCTCAGGGCTCCAGGATTATCTTCTGTATCTCTGTCAGTTGGTTTTTCTTTTCTTTGTTGAAGGGGGTCTGTCACTTGTCTGCCTATTCCTCCATCTTATCGGAAGTTCCCCAGGATGCCTTTTAAAAGGTAATTCCTTGTTAGAATAAATCAAGCAGAAAGTAGATTTAAAAGGAAAAATAAAAAAAATCTCAAGGTTTTTAAGAAGAAACTGCAAATCATGGAATTTTGATTTTCCAAGAAAACTTAGAAACCACTTAGGCCCTCACTTTTTTTTTAGAGGAAATTATCCCAGAGAAGTTAAAAGCTTAAGATCATACATCAATGGAAGAACCAGTTCAGGAAACTTTGGTTTTTTTTTTTCTAAGAAGAATAATTCAGATTTTACCTGGAATTCTTTCCAGTTCAGCTTTTATTAAAAGGCATTAGCTTTATTAATTACTTTCTTCCCCCTCAATTTTAAAAGTAAGTATGTAGGAAAAAAAGGAAACTCTAGTTAAAGTTCTGTGAGGTTACTGACTTTTGCCTGTTTTGTTCCCTACTATATCAGCAGAATCTAGAATAGTGATGAGATACAGTGGGCATGTGAGTACTAGTGAAATGAATAAGGCAATGATTATTATCATTGTGCGCATAGAATAAGAACTGGATTCCCTACCCATATTTACCATTTTAGCTGTGTGTCCCTACACACATTCTGAGTGTAAATTCTTATCTATTAGCATTAAATGAGACTTTTCTGGTCTGTTTAAAATAAGAGTTGAAATCATACTGTATAAATAATAATATTCTTTTTTATTTCACATTACAGTATAAGCATTTTCAAGCATCTTTCTAATGACTGCATAATATTGTATTTGTAACTTGTTAAGCCATGGTTAAATGTTAGGTTCCTGTTTCCAGAAATTTGTTATTAAAATGTTACTGTGAATATGTTGTGCATGGAGCCTTGCCCACATTGCCAGTTTCCCCAAGATAGATTTCCACCAGTGGAATTATTATGCAGAAGATTTACACATTTTGATACATGTTGGTAACTGCATTTCAGAAAGGTTGTACCGTACAGTTTACCATAGAAGTATATAAGGATATTGTTTTTATCGCACTTACTCAGTATTTTTTAAGTCTTTTATTGTTCCTTATTTGACATATGAGTAATACTGATCTAGTTTATATGTTTTATTATTGCCAAAATTTAATTTTTTCAAATGTTTTGTATTTAATGAATGATTTTAAAGACTAATTTGTTTACTTTTTCTCATCTGTGTCTTACTGTCTTTCAATAATTAAACAAATTCGTGCCTAGTATGTGCAGCTACTGTTCTATCTAGACTGTAGGGATTTAGCTTTGAACAAAAAGTCCTTGCCCTTATGTGACTTATATTCTGGTGATTTAGTTCTTACTGATTTACTTAAATTCTTTAATAATACACTGATGTATTTGTTTTCTTTAGGTTAAAGTAGAAAAGTTTGTACGTTTTATGTAATCAAATATTGATCCTTTCCTTTGAAGTTTTTTCAATTGAATTCAAACCTAGAAAGCTGCCCTTCAAAAATTTTTCTAAATATAAACATCTGTTTTTTAATATTTAAGAATTTAACTCAACCCATCTGGATTCTATTTTTTTATATTCTTTTTATTAAGGGGCTAAACTGACACCACCACTACCACCACCACCCTCCATTTTAAAAAAAAAAGGAAATTTATATGCTGGTCCTTCCCACCACCCCTTTTTTGGTATTACCTTCTTTATTTTAAGGAGCTCTGGTGGCACAGTGTTTAACGCATTTGCTAACCAGAAGGTTGTCAGTTTAAACCTACTAGCCACTCCACAGAAGGACGATGGGGTGATGTCCTTGTGTAAAGATTTACCTCCTCGGAAACCCAATGGGGGGGGGGTCACTATGAGTTGGAGTCAACTCAGTGACAGTTTCCTTATCTTAATTTTTTATAAATAGGGATCTTTGTTGAGCTGTCTGCTTTTTCTGTTGTACTTCTATTTTCATATTATTTTTGTAATAAACTTCTGTTTTGTTTAATACTGCTTAAAAGTTTTTTGGTACTGCTTTACTTAAAAATCACATGACATGTGACCATATGAAGTAATTGATAATATCACCAAAAAAAAACGTAGTTAATCCACATCATTAGGAATTCTTTAAATGAAAAGGTGTTAGTGTATTGTCTTACTTAAAGTTGAGTGGTATGTGTTTTTACTTTGGCTGTTAGGGAGGAACGCTCCAAATGGGTGAAGGCTGGGGAAAGAGTTCTTATGTCAGCAAAGTTTCTGAGAGAAGGGGGAAAATCTTTTTCAGCAGTGTTTTGATACATATTTAGGAATTGAGAGGCTCAAGAGCAGCAATACAGTTTATATTCCAGCACCTCTTTTAGGGAATAAATTAGAACCTTAGAAAGAAATGCTTGTTGTATTCCATTCTGATTCATTTTTCATTAAAAGTGAGAAAAACAGCATCCTTATTTCTTACTGCATGCATGTGTGATAGAACTGAATACTTGAGAATACAGGGTTTTTTGTTTTTTGTTTGTTTTATTTTTGCAGCTTTCTGGCTTATGTGTACTATATGTCATCCTGTGTTCTTGTTAGTACTCTTACAACTACAGTCTAAACCTGAAAGAATATAGCTTAAAAGTCAGCATCTAAGTGTTCTAGAATAGTAGCCTTCAAATTAATTTGATCGTACTGCTTGTCAGTAAAAAGTTGAGCATGTACTGCCACTATGTGTTTATAAATTATTTAATTACACTACTGCATTTGTATTGTGAAACTGGTGCAAATGAAGAGGATAAAGGTAAAATAAGCAATATTACAAAAATGGTTTACCTGTTAACAGTACAGAATCCACCCTCACTAGAAATATGTTCTGAATATTTAGTTTTTTAAAATGTTTAACAAAACTTCATACTACCATGAGTTAGTATCTCAAGGGACAGTATATTTAGTGTGGTTTATTTCTCTTAATAAAAAAATTCATATCATAGTCTTGAGCTTAACTTTTTGGCATACTTGTCATATCTGATTAGATGGTTGGTTATTTCATAATGTGGAAGTTGAATAACTAGTACTAGGGATAGAAGTGTCATCTCTCCCAGGCACTTCTTTACATGTGCTTAACATTACCAATCATTTAACGTTCTTCATGAGTCAGAATCAACTTGATGGCACACAACAAAAAAAAAGTTCTTCTGTGAAAACCTTTTTCAACCATTTGTCTGTGAGGAGTGTTGAGTTAAATTAGATAACTAATTTGTTACATACACTTAAAGTGGATATATCAACTAAAATATGTTGACAGCAAATGAATGAGGGCATCACAGTCAGCTTCTTGTGGAGTTTTCCACTCTTCCCTCCGAATACCTGAATATCATGTGACACATGATCATATGATACAATAATTAAGTGAGGCTGCTCCTATAAAAATTTATATATATTTGTAAAAGCTAGTTTTTATCTCTGGGTAAGAAAAAATAGTTGTAATGTTTACTTCCCACACTCATATGGATTCTTACATGTGTCCTCTACTTTAGGGAGACTACTGATCGAGAATTATTGAACTTTATTTAAGATTGCTACATATTGAGAAACAGTTGGGCCTTTCCCAAAGAGTCCTTGTTTTTGAAATTATAAATATTAAGGGTTAGGGATTGTATAAGGGCTTCACAAAATGTTTCAGTATGAACTTTTAATGTTAATGCCATAACATTTCCTATGTCAGTGGAAACCTGATTGAGTGGATCATATTTTGCTAAACTGACCTAATAGTAAATCTGAAAAGATTCACAGGTTGTCTCTAAAGTGTGTGTTAAATTGTTATTGATCATAGTTGTAAACATTATGCTATATTATCACAGCTGTTTGAGATGGAGAACATTTTTACTGTGTCATCAGATCCTCATCCCCCTTCTGCAGCCCCTCCTCCACTTTCTTTACCTTTATCTTCATCTTCTACCTCATCTGGAACTAAAAAACAAAAGAGGACCCCTGCGTATCAGAGATCTGTAAGTCAGGGAAGCAGTCATTCCAACTTAATTTGGTTTGTGTTACAAGCATGATTAACAAAGGTCATTCAGTTTGGTTGAAATACCCTGCAAACTCACTTTCTAACTTCCCTAAGCATTTCACCTTGAATCTTAAGAGGTAACATTAGTAATTTAGAGCCTTTGCCCCTTAAATTGTGTCCAATAATCAGAAGCATTGTTACCACTTTAGAGCTTCTTTATAAATAGAGAATCTCAGATTCCCGCACTTCAATTAACCATTTTAATTCCTTTGTCCAGATCTCCAGGTAACTTATTTTTGAGAAACCCTGGTTGAGAGCCCAGATTACAGATGCAAACCTTCTTGGTTTAAATCCTGGCTCTACCATTTGACTTTGGCAAGTCATTTGATCTTCTTGTTTCCTCCGTAGTGAAATGGAGATAATATTACTTCCTTTTGGGCTTTTGTGGAAATTAAATGAATCAATATATGTCAGATACAGAATAGTGTCTAACTTGACAGAACTAGAACGTAACAGACGTGGGTCTAATGTTCATAATTTGGCCATTTCACATATTGTTTAGCTACTCATATTTGGGTTTATCGATCTAAAATGTCCTCCCCCTGCAAATGAAATACTCTTTTTTTATAATATTCAAATTCTCACTTAAATGAAGATGCATATAAGTCACATTTTCAGTGAAAAGGTCTAAAACTAGTTGTAAAGACCTAGCGTTTGTGATAGATTTTGTCCTATTTTATGTTTCACTTAAGCTTATGAAACTTGGTTTACTCAGATAAAATGTGACACAATATTTGAAGACCTAAGCCCATTCCATTGCAGTGCATTTAAATGGCTTCCTCTTTCACCAAAGAGTAGGTTTTTGTGTGCTTTATCCGATTATGGAAACAACTGTTAAGAGATTTCATCAGTGTCTGAATTGGGTCAAAAGATTTCTTTTAATATACTTGTGTTGTTAGTGAAATTTTTTATTAAAGTGGAAGAGCTTTTGCTGTCTTGGAATTTTGTCTTAGAAAAGTATTGTTTTCTAAATAATTTATTTTGAATTGTCTTCCATTAAAAAACTTACATGTGTATCACTATGAAGTGTTCTCGTTTGAATTAAGTATTCATAAACAATTACTTTTGTTGTGGTAGTTTGGTTTCCCATCTCGTTAATATTGGTAACCTTTGCTCTGAAATTGCTGTTTCAGTAATTTAAACTTAACATAAAGGCAACTTTTCCTTATGTAATTGATTTATGTTTAATATTACACTCCAGAAATCCTATTTCATCTGGTAAGTGAAAATTTTACTTTAAATTAGCATTTCCCCCAAAATACTTTATTTTCTGTGAAATGACTTATTAGCTAAACTAACATTGCAGTAATAAAACCCTATAATCTTCCATTTGCCTATTTTGCCCTTTTTTTGGCCTTTTTATACTAATGATTTAGTGGTTTGTTAATTAACCTTACTGTGCTGGTGTTGTGGAGATAATGTTCAGGTATATATATTGAGTTCTTTTTCTTTTTAAAACAGATGAGCTTTGATCCAAACCTTCTCCACAACAATGGACACAATGGGTACCCCAATGGTACTTCAGCAGCACTGCGTGAAACTGGGGTTATTGAAAAACTGCTAACCTCTTATGGATTTATTCAGTGTTCAGAACGTCAAGCTAGACTTTTCTTCCACTGTTCACAGTATAATGGCAACCTGCAGGACTTAAAAGTAGGAGGTAATCTGTCAATTCCCCCTTTTCAAAAGAACCTCATAACAAGTTTCTCTTAACTTGTTCATGAAAGTGTTCTAGTTTTGGCCTCTGTCAGTTCTAAGCTACTGAAGTATGTCTGTGTAAACTAGCAGAATTCTAGTTTCTGTTGTGGTGGTATCTCTGAGAAATTAATAGACTGAAAGTTATCTTTGACCTTCAAGCCTGGAACCAAACTCAATCCCATGGCTCAACTTTCAGCCAAACAATAGACCTATAAAGGTGAATAGTAACACCAGGGATGTATGCACTCATTTGGACAATCAAGCATATGAGATCAAAAGGGCAACATTTGCCCCGGGATAAAGTTCAGAAAGCAGAAAGGGATAAGTTAGAAGGACAAATGGAAATGGTAAACACAGGGAAGAAGTGGAAAGGGTGCTGTTACATTGTGGGGATTGCAGTGAAGATATGAAACAAAATATGTATGAATTGTTGAATAGAAAACCAACTTGCTCTGTAAACTTTGACCCAAACCACAATAAAATGTAGTTATGATTATTTTACTACGTCCTGATTTTCGTACTTGAAAAAGGTAACTCTTAGAATGTCACCACTTAGACTCTATGCAAATTCATCTTGGATGACACCATAAGTAACATTTTCACACATGAAAATGTTTGGTTGTTAAAGGACTGAAGTTAGTAAGGTAGCATGTGTGTTTTTAGATTATCTTTGAGAAGGAAAATAGTGTAATAGCTAGTGTGTGCTTACTGTACACCAAATACTCTTAAGTACAATAGGAGCCACTGTTTTTTCCTCATAGCAGTCCTGTTAGGAAATCTCTTATATTACAGATGAGGAAATTGAGGTATAGGAAGGTTAAGAAAAAAACTTGCCAAAGGTCATGATTATTATATCACATCATTTGCAGTATCTATAAAATGTAAAAACTAAGATAAGGAGAGACTAAGTTGGTCATAAAGCAGTAGTTCTCAAACATTAGTGTGCATCAGAATTCTCTGGGAGGCCTGGTAAAGTTCAGATTGCTGTGCCTATTCCCCAGAGTTTCTCTTTGATCAGGCTTGAATGGAGTCCAAGAATTTGCATTTCTACTAAGTTCCCAAGTAATGCTGATGCTGCTGGTCCAGGGAGTACACTTTGAGAACCAGTGGTCTAAGGCAACTCAAATGGAACCTTAAGTTTAAGTTAGAAGTAAGATAATATTTTGCCAAAATTAGTCCCCAAAACATGCATGTTCTTTGTTTTAGATGATGTTGAATTTGAAGTATCATCTGATCGGCGGACTGGGAAACCCATTGCTGTTAAACTGGTGAAGATAAAACCAGAAATCCTCCCTGAAGAACGAATGAATGGACAGGTTAGTGACTTTAATGCTTTATGTTTTCTTAGGGCCCTGCATTTGCATATCTTTCACATTAGAAAAGGAAGATTTTCCCTATCACCTCAGTTTGCACGTAAGACAGCAATAGTGTATAAAGATTACTACTTTAAAATTATATCAGAAGCACTGGCATTTCTTGACCTGATACATAATTATGGTCAAGGCTCAATTTGGGTTTTTACATATAACCCTAAATCTGTGCTTACAGTCAGTTTATGTACTGTAAGTTTGAAACATGGCAGCATGACATCCTCTTGTGGATCATACTAAAATGCATCCCTATGTATAGTATAGAGGATATTAAAATTCAGTTTATATTGCACAGTGCTGCTCCTGAAATGATTAGCAATGGAAATTTTTTTTTTTTTGACTGGTAGGTTGTGTGCGCTGTTCCTCACAACTTAGAGAGTAAATCTCCAGCTGCCCCGGGTCAGAGTCCAACAGGGAGTGTATGCTACGAACGTAATGGGGTAAACTTGTGTATTTTTCTTAAACCTTTGCCTGATCCACCATGTGATCTATAAGCGTACTTTAAAACTCAAAATAGAAAACGTAAGCTGCAGTTGGTAAAATAGTTTTAAATTTGGTTTCTAAAAGACTTTGAGTGCAGCTTAAGAAAATTTAAAAAGAAAAAGAATCCTTAGGACTTCCAAGTGTCTTAGCTTGCCCAAGTGTGACCTTAGTTAGAATATTAAGGTAAAATGCTCCTTTAATCACTTTTTTTGGGGGGTGGGTGGTCTTTTTTTCTTTCTTTCTTTCTTTTTTATTCCCTCCCCCCCTTCTGATTCCTTTTAAGCACTAACTCCAGCTTTTTTGTTTGGAATGCCTTACATAAAAATGTTTTTTTGAAATGTAACTACAGTCTCTGGGCAAATGCTTCCACGTGTGTAAGCTTTTTGAAGTTGAATTTGCTGTTCAGCTGTGGGCTCGCAGAAGTCATCAGGACCATGGAGGGGAAGTGTGTGTTAATATGAATGAAATAACTTGTCATAAAGCATTTAATTTTAAGAAATTTGGCTTAAAATGCCCATATAAGAGTTATTTAAGTAAGTAAATCACAGTAAACAGTGAATATGCATCCTGCCAGTACAGTAATAATAACTTATTAATTCACAGGAGGTATTTTATCTGACTTACACCCCTGAAGATGTTGAAGGGAACGTTCAGCTGGAAACAGGAGATAAAATAAACTTTGTAATTGATAACAATAAACAGTAAGTTTTTTATTACATATTCCCACCTATGTGATTCGTTTTGGTATTTTTGCATTAAGAAATTTGAAGCTAGTTAAAAATCTAATTTGTAAATCTATATAGTTTTCAGAATCTTGTATGCTTTTCATCAGCTAAGCATTAGGGTCTCTTCTGTAACAGATACCGTTCAGGGTAGGGTATCAGAAAATAGGAAGATAAAATATGGTCACAGCTTTCAAGGGACTCTTGTAGAAATTATTGAAGGTTTTGCAAAAGCAGCAGTACTTGAGGTTAGTTTTGAAGGGTGGGTGTGAAATTCCTAGGGAGATTGAGGAAGTATCACAGCATGGTTAGAGAAATGGCGAAAAGTTTCAGTTCTTGAATTGACCAGATCTCAGGAATCTGATGTTTGAACTTTACCCTGTGGTCAAAGGAAACTTGGAAGGATTTCAAATTGGAGAGAAATGATGAGTTTAAATCTTTGCAAGTGGTAGAGATGGGTCTAAACTAGAAGATGTGATAACCAGTGTTTACATGAATGATGGGAGCCTAACATAGGTTGGCCAAGAGTGGTGGAATGGAGAAGTCTCATTGAGAAGATAAAATTATCAAGCTTCATAATAGTTTAGTAGATCCGTGTATGGTAATTTGAGAGAAGGAAATCCTAAAAGTTGTACTTTTGACTTCAGCCACCATTGTCTTCCTACTGGATGATGGTACCATTAACTCTACTAAGGAGATGTTGTAAAAGTATTAGGGATGGGAAAAGAATTGCAAACTTAGTTTGACTCTTTGAATGTAAGGTGTCTATGGTTGTATCTGGGAGCTCTGGTAGCATAGTGCCTAAGGCACTTGACTGCTGATCAGAAGGCTAGCGGTTCAAACCCACCAGCCACTCCTCGGAAGGAAGATGGGGCAATCTACTTCCGTAGTGATAACTGCCTCGGAAACCCAAGGAAGGGTCGCTATGAGTCGGGCCCAACTCGACGGCACATAACAACAACAACAACATGGTTGTATCTTGGTGGAGATACTGAATATGTAGTTAGTTGAATATAGGTCTGAGATGTAGAAGCTGTAATGGGCAGAAGCACAATGACCAAGGACCACGTAGTTATGAAAAGAAGACTTATTTTGGGATGGGAGAGACTGGAGGAATGGAAGTATAGAGAGGTTATAAACAGGAAGTTGGAAAGAGTACTAGGCATCATAAGAAAGGAAAAGAAACACAAAAAAGCAAATATTTCATGATGAACCTCTTGTAAAACTAGAAGGAAGCAGATTGAGGTGTTTTTCAATTGTCTTTGAGAAAGGAATCAGAACAATAACATGAGTGGTATTGGTTGGTTATGTTTGTTCACTCTTAAGGCCTCTATTTAATCTGAAGTAGGAAACTAGGGGATAAGGCTTGAGTTTGAGGGGGAAGCCACTGTGAAGGACTTTTATTTAACCTTTACTAAGTTGTTTTTTTATTGTGTTGTTTTTTAACTTTCTATTTTGATTTGGGTGAAAGTTTACAGAACAAATTCATTTTCCATTCAACAGTTCATATAAGTTTTGTTTCATGACATTGATTGCTATCCCCACAGTGTAAAAGTTATTTCCCTCCTTCTTGCCTGTGGTTACCTTTTTCCTTGCGTTCTTCTTTCCCATGCATTCCTGCCCTCTGAGCTATATCCCAGTGCAAATACTGCCCTTCTGATCTCCCATGGTTGATTGTTCTAAGGAGTGCACCTCCCTGGTATGATTGTTCACCTTGTATGCCTGTCTATTGTTTGCTGAAATGTTAAGCCATGAGAATGAGTTCAATTCCAGGTCAAAGCGTATCTAGGAGCCATAGTCTCAGAAGTTTCACCAGTCTCTGTCAGACTGATAAACCTGTTTTGTTCCACATTTTTCTCCCGCCCTCCAATTTTGGTCTCTTTCTGAGTGGTTGGTTGGCAGTGATAGCTGGGCACTATCTAGTTCTTCTGGTCTTGGGGTCTACTAGTCCCTTGAACTAATTGTTTCCATGCAGCTTTGATTTTCTTCACTCTTCTTTGCTCTGGATGAGGAGAGACCAGTTGTCCTTCATTAACTTTTTATATGTGCCAAGTACTTGTACTATATATATGGTTGCTACTCTTTAGAAGAGCTTTACCTGATAAGTTTCTTCATCTGTGAAATGAGGTATAAATTCTCACAGAGTAACTTCTCTAAAGTCATACAACTTTTTAAATAGACATTTAAATCCCAATCTGCTTCTTAAAGCCTTTTCATAACAAGTTGCAAAAGGCAAGTAATGTTTTTTCAGTGTCTTTGATAATAAACTAAACTTTTAAATTAAAAGAACACTGTTCCGCATACAGCAGTTAGGTTATCATCTGTCCATGAAGAACTAAGAAAAATAATGGATCTATAGATTTTCTCGTTAACAACTACAGTAATAATACTGCATCTTGTACAGTTTCATACTACCTTTAAAACAAAATTGAATTTACATTGCTGTTGCTCAAAGATGGAGACAGTGTAGCAACATGTAGTAACTCTAACTGATTTAAATTCTTCAGTGGAGGTGAATATTGATATTTTGAAAAGCATACCAGATTTTTCCTACAATCAGTACATTTACTCAGCTGTGTTTCATGGCTGTTAATCAGAAATAATTGACAGGATAGGTATCAAAGTCAGCACTCGTTGAAAATAGGATGATTTCTTCTTAATCTCTCTTTGCCCAGTACCTTAGTTTGTAGCACATAATAATATCTGTTCAAATGTTTGTTCAGTGAACGACCCCTCTAAAACTTTGATTTTCATTGTTAAAGCTGTTTTTCTTTTCATTCTTCAAGTAATACCTCTCTAACACTTTAGCATTCCTTACTTTTGGTTGCATTCACAGCTTTGATTTCGCAACTTTCGGTTCTTTTGTCAGACTAGACAAGGCCATATATAAGTTTGTGGGGGAAACAAAAAGAATTTCAACAGTTTAAGAGAAAACATGATCTATATTTGTCAGTTTAGAAACAAAAAGAATTTCAACAGTTTAAGAGAAAACATGATCTATATTTGTCAGTTTAGAAGGGGGGGGGTAGGGATTGAGTCATGAAAAAGATCAGGTGTCATAAACCTACATTTACTGTTAGTGATGGTGTAGGGTTCTTAAAGACCCCCCAAAATAGGGTGGGTGGGTTGGTTGGTTGGTTGGTTTATTCTAGATTCATATCTAATCGAGCCAATACATTTTTTCATCCTTTTTTGATCCTACCCCTCCTCTCACCCCCCACCAAATCCCTCTGTTCCTTTCTAGTACTGGTGCTGTAAGTGCTCGTAATATTATGCTGTTGAAAAAGAAACAAGCTCGCTGTCAGGGAGTGGTTTGTGCCATGAAGGTAAGAGTCATCAAATTTGAGGCACTTGAATTTATTCTTTGACAAAGTCTTAATGGTTCAAACCTAAGCATTTTGCTTTTCCGCTTTGTCTTCTCCTTTAAAATTACTTCAGTGTTAATAAATGTTAACCTTAAAAGTAATCTCTTAAAATTTCTTGGTTGCTAATTATGTTCTTTAAAATTAGCAATTTAATTGCTGATATTAATGTAATATTAGACTTTACCAAACTATATCATTTCCATTGCAGTATAATTTTTGGAAAAGCTTATTGATTATAAATTGTAATAAACAATGTTATGTACACTGAATGGTTTGTCATGTACCCACCTCCTCCTTTTTCTTCGGGTTTTAGGAGGCGTTTGGCTTTATTGAAAGAGGTGATGTTGTAAAAGAGATATTCTTTCACTACAGTGAATTTAAGGGTGACCTAGAAGCCTTACAGCCTGGAGATGACGTGGAGTTCACAATCAAGGACAGAAATGTAAGCTAGTTGACTAACTTGATCTTTGGTCTTTTGAAAACAAAACCCAGACCCACTGCCATTGAGTTGATTCTGACTAATAATGACCCCTATTGTTTCTGAGGCTATAAATTTTTTATAAAAGTAGATTGCCTTCATCTTCCTTCTGCAGATCAGCTGGTGGGTTTGAACCGCTGACCTGGTTAGCATCCAAATGCCTTATCCACTATGCCACCAGAGCTCCTCTTTGGACTTTAAGCATTTTTAGGAAACACTTAAAAGTTACATGACTTTATCCGCTTCTGATTCAGGGTAAAGAAGTTGCAACAGATGTCAGACTATTGCCTCAAGGGACAGTCATATTTGAAGATATCAGCATTGAACATTTTGAAGGAACTGTAACCAAAGTTATCCCAAAAGTACCCAGTAAAAACCAGGTAAATAGTCTTTTTTAGTAGTAGTGTTCTCTCTTCCCTCATCCATGGTAGAATAATACGGTGTGGTATTGAGAAATTTTATTCCATTTGATTAGTGCAGTTGTGTGATAGTGGAATAGTTCGTTATTTCTTTATGTGTATAATTAAACTAAATGAGAAACCACTGGCTAACATATACATAAATGTGTATTGAAAAAAAAAAGTGGTGATAGAGAAGACAGAAAAAATGCTGATTATATTGGAAAAAACTCATTTGGATTAGACTGTAGTTTGGGTGTGTGTTTGTACTCCCACCTCCATTTATTTCTGGATGGGGGATATAAAGAGACAAGTGACATCATTGCTGGGGAAATGTGAAACCTAAAAGACTGAAATTCTTTCTTTAAATAAAATCTCTTGATACCAGAGTACAGAGTTTTAATTGCAATGGTTCTATTATATGACCACAGACCCTGAAGCAGTTAAATTGGACTTACATTATTAACACCTTCAGGAAACTGTCTTACTATAAATAACATGGGTTTGGTGTGTGTTGTTCTTCTTTGACTTAGAACTAGGAAGGATGAGATCTCCAGCTAAAATCATTTTTCTTTCTCATCAGAATGACCCATTGCCAGGACGCATCAAAGTTGATTTTGTGATTCCTAAAGAACTTCCCTTTGGAGACAAAGATACAAAATCCAAGGTGACCCTACTGGAAGGTGACCATGTTAGGTTTAATATTTCAACAGACCGACGTGACAAATTAGAACGAGCAACCAATATAGAAGTTCTATCAAATACATTTCAGTTCACTAATGAAGCCAGAGAAATGGTAAGTGTTAGAAGGTACTAGATATATAGTCAACATGAAGGCAATGTTAATTCAAGATTGTGTTACTAAATTGAAAATCCTTAAATTTAAATTAATGACCAAGTTGCATATTTACCTTGTAAGGTGATTAAGAGCGTAAATATTTGAATAAATCTGGGTTTGATTGCTATCTGCAGGTTTTTTGCAAAAATGCAGTGTGAAAAAGATTTTTAGAATGGAAATTAGGACAGGATGAATTTTGAGGTCTGAGAGGCACTGGTTCTCTGGTGATCTTTAAATATTAAGAAGATTCGTGTCCATCATTCTGGAAAACAGATTTTCCCAAACTGCTTCATAAGAAGTTTAGTGAACACTAGAGTAAACTAAGTTAAAATTCTTAAAGATATATATCCAAGAGGGGCATGTACTAGAATTGCTAACCAAACATATTTTTCAAATTCAATTTCATGAGTTAACTCTATGTAAACTAACTTTCCCATAGTTTACATTTAGTTCTGCTTAGGATCTTAACATCTGTATATATCTTGGTGGAACTGGATGCAGTCCATGAAATTTTAACATTTTCAGACTTTTTTTTTTAACCTTTACCTTGAGAATTGATTGTATTTGATATTTGCATTATATTGTTAACTTTAAAAGTTTGGAATTATGAAAGTGTGATATTAAAAATAAACATTAAACTTCTTAGGCAGTCTTATTTTATAATACATAGAATGCAGTTTTGAATAGCTTGACCACCATCTACCATCAGGACTTGCAGTGAGTATCAGGATATTGTTTAGGCCATATTCATAACTGGATATAGAACAGTCATCTCTAAATATGTAATATGTAAGTCCTTGATAGGTTGAAAATTTGTTCATTGTTTCAGGAAACATTTGTTTGCCTACCCATGTGCCAAGTAATCTGGATTCAATGCCATCAGAGAGCTGATAATTTAATAGGAAGGGAAATACAGGATGGGGAAAAGGTTTTCAGTATTTATTCTTCAGACCTAAACTCACTTGAATTTTTGAGGTAGAGACTAGAGAATTACCTTTTGTTGAAGACTTCTGAAATGTTGGTTTGTAGATTTTTGAAATTTCCAGAAGTTACATTGCCATAAGGCTTGCACTTTAGAGCCTAACATAGTAGAATTCTGGTTCAACCAGTTATTAGCACTGTACTTTAGTCATGTTATTAACCTATCTCAGCCTCGGTGTCCTCATCTTATAAACCAGGGATAAATATTACCAAGTTAGCTGAATTCTGAATTAAATGAAATATAGTAAAACCTGGGAGAATTAAATGAAATATAGTAAAACCTGGGAGAGCCAGAACTTGACAAGACTGCCTTGCTTTGCCAGGTCTTGTAAGTTTTCCACTTTTGACAGGGTTTACTCTTACCGCTTTTCTGTTGCTCTCTATCAGAGTTTTCCTTCTCTGACAGGTTTCCACCATATATAGATTCTGCTTTTGCACATTTTGTTGTACATTATGTATGTGTGTTTCTGCTCAGATATGGTAATATATGCCGAGGAGTAGCATCTGGAAGGTCTCAGAAAATTGCTTTGCGGTTAAATTACTTTACTGAAAGCAGCAAATTCGTATTTTAATGAAGGAAAAGAATGAAAATGTGGATACAGTGTTTGGAAATTCCTAATGAATTTAGCTGGTATGATGCTTCCTAACTTGAGTGTTCTTTTACTTGCTAAGTTTCACAGCCAGTGAAAATACTCTTTGGTTTCAGGGTGTGATTGCTGCCATGAGAGATGGTTTTGGTTTCATCAAGTGTGTGGATCGTGATGCTCGTATGTTCTTCCACTTCAGTGAAATTTTGGATGGGAACCAGCTCCATATTGCAGATGAAGTAGAATTTACTGTAGTTCCTGTGAGTAGTTTTTAAGAAAAGTATGAGCTTTTTGTTTTTTTCCCAATGCTTCCTTTTTCAATTTAAAGTTAATATTGTTTATCATTTGTAGGATATGCTCTCTGCCCAAAGAAATCATGCTATTAGGATTAAAAAACTTCCCAAGGGCACGGTTTCATTCCATTCCCATTCAGATCATCGTTTTCTGGGCACTGTAGAAAAAGAAGCCACTTTTTCCAATCCCAAAACCACTAGCCCAAATAAAGGCAAAGAGAAGGTAAGTTTATATGATTAAAATTATTTTCTTGATCTGCTTAACAGCAACTACTGCCACGTAATAATACAGTATTGTCTCTTTCAAAAGAATATCCTGCTACTTTAATGGTGAATTTAATCTAAAGCACGATTTCTAAATGACAGCATTATTAACATTTTGGGCTGTATAAGGGTTGTCCTGTGCATTGCAGGATGTTTAGCAGCATCCCTGGCTTCTACTCACTGGATGACAGTATCAGCTCCCTCTTGCTTCCTGATTGTTGACTGCCAAAAGCATCTCCAGACATTGCCAAAAATCCCTTGGGGAACAAAATCACCCCTAATTGGGAACTGCTTATTTAAGATGAAAGTGCTTGTCTTTTAAACCATTAAAATGTTCAAAATTGGGTAGGCTCAGTTCATGCATTCGAAGGCTATTTATTAAAAGAATCTAATAGCTAAGAAATACAAAAATGTCTAAGATCACTTCTCTTAAGTAAACAGATTGAGAGTTGTGTAGAAATAATTTATAGAGAAGATAAAATGCTATAATAAAGGGTCAGTGAAAATGCTCTGGTGAAATGAATTCTTACTGCAGGATCTGGGATGATTTCACTGAAGCATTGCCATTTAATAGGGGAAGATAAGTGAAGAAAGAACATTTTTTACAGTGTAATGGTTACATATGAGAAAAAAAATTGTGAGGGAGCAGTGAGTTAAGTAGTTTGACAGGAACGAGGAATTTCCTTTTTTTGTAGGAGAAGTAGAGGAAATAGGGATGGAAAATCAAGGTGCAGCTAGATAAGGAGGGTGTTGATTGCCATGTTAAAGAGTTTAGATCTTCACTCTAGGTAGAGAAAAAAATTATTTTGGGAAGTAACATCAGGTATATGATTCAGGAGAATAATGGGAGTAGCATAAAGACTAAATGAAAGTGTTGAAAAACAAGGTGAAGAGTCTTGATAGGAATTTAATATTTTAGTAGTACTTGAACCTAGGGGCAGAGATAATGGATGTAGACAAGAAAAGAGGTACTTGAGAAACACTTTATAGCTTGAGAAAATTACTTCACCTCTGAGGCTCAGTTTTTAAACTTAGAAAGGATAGTTCTCTGTTTTGTGTCGTTGCACATTGTTGTTCTGTGCTGTCGAGTTGGCCCCGACTCACAGCGACCCCTCCTTGGGTTTCTGAGGTGGTATTACTACAGAAGTAGATTGCCCAACCTTCCTTCCAATGAGTGGCTGGTGGGTTTGAACCGCCAGGCTTCTGGATAGCAGTCAGATGCCTTAGGCACTATGCTACCACTTAGAAGACGAAGGTTCTCTGTTTGGCTTAGTTGCATAGAATTGTATTTAAAAAACCCTCATAGTGGCTAGCCCACACTAGTAATTTAATAAGTGGCAGATGATACTATTAACAACAATAATAAAACGGAAAGTTAAATGTAGCTTACTTAATAGTTTTTAGCTCCTGGAAAACTCTGCTTCCCATTGTTTTTGGCAAAACTAGCATTCATGTGATACTTTTCCTGCCCTTTATTTTTGTCAGAGGCCAACACTGTATACTATGGTATCCTCCTGTCATTGTGCTTATTTCTGTGTATTACATCTGTCTCTCTGAATTTATGACTTTCTCTCCCCTAATAGTCTGGGTTATTCAGGGGCTGTGTCTAAAATCTGTTTAATATGCTTGGTATATGGTATATTGTCAGATGTTGGCTGGATATTGAGTATTGAGGGTGAATAAAATTGAAAGCAAAAATGAATGCTGGGATTTGAGTTTAGTTGACTTGCAAAAGAGTTGATGCCATTGGGCTTAAGACTTTAATTCAGTGGTATGATTGCTTCAACCAAAGTCAACTCCTTAGGATCAACTTGTACCAGATGTGTGACCTTTATCAAGTTATTTGACCTTTAAGACTTTTTCTCTTGTTTGTAAAATGAAATCAGGAGTAACTATAGGTATAGTTATCATAACACTAAGTTTGATAATATAAAAGACCTAAAATACTGCCTAGCATGTAGCAAATCCTCAAAGAATATTTATTGTATAGTGGTTGTAGGCAGTCACCAAAGAGAATATACAAATAACCAACAAGCACATGAAAAGATGTTCAACATCTTTAGTCTTTAGGGAAGTGTGACTCAAGACCACAGTGAGATATCACTTCATACTCACTATCAAACCAAAACCAAACCTACCACCATTGAGTTGCCTCCAATTCATAGTGACCCTAAAGGACAGAATAGAACTGGCCCATGTGATTTCAAGATTGTAAATTTTACTGGAAGCAGACTGCCTTATCTTTGTTCTGTGGAGCAGATGGTGGGCTCAAACCACTAGGAAGAGCTAATTTTAAAAACAAATCAACAGGTGTTGGTGACGATATGGATACGAAATCCTCATCTGTTGTTGGTGGGATTGTAAAAGGGTACAGCTGCAGTAGAAAACAGTTTGATAGTTCCTCAAGAAGTTAAGCATAAAATTGCCATATATTCCAGCAATTCCATTCCTAGGTATATATCCAAAAGAGTTGAAAACAGGATCAGAAACAAATGCTTGTATCTCCATGTTCATCGTGGCACTGTTCACTGTAGCCGAAAGGGTGGAAACATCTCATTGCCCATCACCAGATGAATGAATTTAAAAACAAATGTGGTACATACATGCAATGGAATATTACTCAGCCATGAAGAAAAAGAAGTCCTGATACTTGCTGTAACATGGATGAGCCTTGAAAACGTGCTGAGTGAAATTGATTACAAAAGGACAGTTATTTTATGTTCCCAATTACCTGAAATATCTAGAATAGGCAATTGTATGGAGACCTAAGTTTATTAGTGGTTAGCAGGGGAGTACCTAGAGCTAGGGGAAAAGGGAAACTCACTGCTTAGGAGATACTGGGGAGCTCTGGTAGCATAGTGGCTAAAGCACTTGACTGCTAACCAGAAGGCTGGTGATTCAAACCCACCAGCCACTCCTCGGAAGGAAGATCGGGCAATCTACTTCCGTAGTGATACTGCCTTGGAAACCGAAGGAGGGGTTGCTATGAGTCGGGTCTGACTCAACGACACATAACAACAACAGGAGATACTGAGCTGCTTCTGTTAATGGCAGTGGTATAATTTGGCAATGTATAAAAGTGACAGTTGAACAACAGATGAACATAATTCATCTTACTGAACTGTACATTTGAATTGTTGGAAAGTATTTTGTTACATACATATTTACCACAATAAAATAATTTAAAATATAGTGGTTCTAGAAGAAGTATGAATGATGAAAAGGTAGAAATGGTTTTGAATATGGAATGCTTGATACTAAGATCTGGAGCTTCAGAAAGATGTCAGAACTAGATTAGGGCTCTGGGCATTATACACATAGAAATTCTAGTTGTAACCATGAAAATAGGCATTATAATTTATGTAGCTGCTCTACAGTGTCATTACTAAAATTTAACTTAACTGAAATTTTTTTATGGTTCTAAGGCCCTAATTTTTCTTGGATAAGGCAGTGGTTTGAAAGCTGATTGTAGAACTTCATAAGTTTTAATTTTCATGCATTAGTGAATGATTTAACATTAATTATGTACAAAACACTGTTGAGGGGCTATGGGACATTAAAAATAGGGGATACAAAAGCTTTCCCTACAGAATTTCCTTTTGGAGGTACATAGTTTAATTTCTGATTGGCTACAATGTGTATACGGAGTTCTGGTGGTGCAGTGCCTAAGGCATTTGACTGCTAACCAAAGGCTGGCATTCAAACCTACTAGCCACTCCACGGAAGATGTGACAGTTTGCGTCCATAAAGATTTACTGCCTTGGAAACCCAGTGAGGGTTGCTATGAGGTGGAATTGACTCGGTGGCAGTGGGTTTGTGTTTTTTTTTTGGTTTGTTTGTTTTTTTGATATGTGTATAAGGAGCCCTGGTGGTGCAGTGGTTGAGTGCTTGGGTACTTACCGAAAGGTTGGCATTTGGAACCCTAACTGCTCCATGAAGAAAGATGGGGCAGTTCTGCATAGTGTTACTATGTATGACATGTTTTAAATTTTCAGTAAGCTTTTGCTATTCAACAACAAAAGCTAAGCTCTTAAAACTAAAAGACCCTCTGCACCAGGCTGTCTGTACTATGTTAAGATGAAACTATTTTTTATTCATAGGGAAAATCTGTGATATTAAAAACCCTGGAGTTCTACAGCTATGCCAATTCTTTGGCTCAAGGATCTGTAGGAATTGTAGTTGCTAATTAATACTGCTTTTTTTTTGTGGTTGAATTTTTTTCATTGCATTTTGACTTTCTCTTTCTAGGAGGCTGAAGATGGCATTATTGCTTATGATGATTGTGGGGTGAAACTGACTATTGCTTTTCAAGCGAAGGATGTAGAAGGATCTACTTCTCCTCAAATAGGAGATAAGGCAAGATAATTCTGCTTATTTGATGAAGGGGTAGTGTAAAAGATTGTCATCTTAATCGTAAGTCTTCCAAATTGGTGTCTTTAAATTTTATCATGTTTGGTGGGCTATTTTTTTTGTGTCTAAAAAGTTAAATATTTGAAGATGTTTTTATTTAAAACAAACTTAATTCAGTTAGAACAAACCTTGGCAAATTCTTCCTTAAAGTTTTTTGAGGAATAAGTATGTAAGCATTAAATAAGATATACTTAAATCTGTTAGATTACATAAAATTGATAATATTGGTCAGAAAGTTAAAATGGTTACTGAAACATCATCAGAGTAAAATCACACCAAAGATGTCATATTGCTGTTTATTTTTTCCTTATACTTAGTATGTCTGGTTTCCTCCTAAGCCTACTTTAGAGGAATTAAGAATTACGCAGAACATACATTGAAGGACAAAACAAAGCATCCTTTGTAAAATGGAATAAAAATGAAAAGTGTTAGTTTTGGGTGAAAATCTATCTCATCAGCATAATTACAAAGGATGTTTGAAGTGGAAAACATATCTGGAGAAGTTGTACCTCTCATTCTCTTGCGTTTGGCCTGGAAATGGCATGATATTAACAAGCATCCTTGTTTTTCACAGGTTGAATTTAGTATTAGTGACAAACAGAGGCCTGGTCAGCAGATTGCAACTTGTGTGCGACTTTTAGGTCGTAATTCCAACTCCAAGAGGCTTTTGGGTTATGTGGCAACGTTAAAGGATAATTTTGGATTTATTGAAACAGCCAATCATGATAAGGAAATCTTCTTCCATTACAGGTGAGAAATGCGTTTTAAGCACTTAACAGCTCGTCAGACTTTTTGTTTTGAAGTTAAAACATTTAATGTTGGTTGATTATATTTTTTGAATCCCAGGTTCCATATTGGTAAAAATATGGCAAGGTATAAACTGAGGTTAATCATCTGTTGTAGAAAGCATATGGCCAGGCATTAAAGAAAGGCCTGTGCTTGCTTTGAACCTTGGTAGGAAACTTTCTGCTTCCGTGAAAGAATCTTGTTTAATTTTATATGTTGGTACCATGACACCAGAGAGTTGTACATTTGGTGTATAATACAACATTGTGGTAATAGGCTCTAGCATCACATGGTTTGGATTTGAATCCAAGCTCTACCATTTACCACCTGTGTATTTTTTATCATATAAATTAACCTCTTTGTATCTTGGTATCTTTCATTGTCTTGAAACTAGGCATAATGGTACTTTCTCTTTTCAGAGTATTCTTGAGAATTAAATGAGTCAATATGAAGTACTTAAAACTTTACAGCATAAGTAAGCACTTAATGAATGTTGTTATTGAAGAAATAAAGGCTACTTGCTACTGTTGATTTTTATGGTAGTGGTATATTCAAAATACCTTTTTCTTTCCTCCCCAGTGAGTTCTCTGGTGATGTTGATAGCCTAGAATTGGGGGACATGGTTGAGTATAGCTTGTCCAAAGGCAAAGGCAACAAAGTCAGCGCAGAAAAAGTGAATAAAACACACTCAGGTAATGAACTATGACTTCTACGTATTCAACCTATGTTTGGGGTGGGAAATGAAGGACAGGGTTGGAGAGGGAGAGAAGACCAAGTTATTCTTGATTGTTGATGCTCAAGGTGTGATCCCGGGATCAGCAGCATTACCTGCCATTTGTTCCAAATATAAATTCTTGGACCCTACCCCAGGCCTTTATTGAAACTCTGGGAGTGGGCAATCTCTTTTAACAAATTCTTCAAGTGACTCTGATAGACACTAAATTTTAAAATCTACTATTAGATGTATTTAGGTCATTTGCTTTAAGTTTTTTTTTTTTTTTTTTAATTCAGTATCTCTTTTTCAAAAGTAACCCCAAAATGTATATCCCATTGAGTTGAGAGACTACATCCCTAGAAGACTGTTTTGAAACAGATTGAGTTGAAATATGAAAAATAATTAGAAATCAAGAAAATCATTGCCACTTAAGATCTTCAATACTTTTGTTTGAGCCCTGAGGCATGATAGTTGAGACCATTAGTTTAAATTCAGTAAATATCTAAATGCATTATATGTTCTAGACATGAGGTGGTACAGCAGTTAACAAAACAGATCTCTGTCTTCATTGAGCTTATTTTTAGTGCTAACTATGGGCACACAGGTAAACTATTGTAGATAGTATGTTTCTTGAAGAGAGGAATACATGCTGTTGTGATTAACTCAATCAGGGAAGGGACATAAGGAATATTGAGGGTTGCTATTTTATAGACCAGGGAAGGCCTGGCTAAAAAAGTGACATTTGGTTACCTGGAAAAAATGACAGTCAAGACATATTTTAAATATGAATATTTTAATTCTTTAAACAAGGTGCATGTATTTCATGAAAGGAGATAATTTTCATGATAGTGTAGACGTATTCAAGATCAAGTGACAGACCTGGCAATAAATTTGACTTTAGGTTCCTTGCCTTATTTCAACAATAGCAGGCAACCAACCAACCCAGGAATAACTCTTTCCTCTTTTTTGCTCACTCTTTTCTTATGGTGTAGAGTTTACATAAGCTTTTTGAAGAGAGATGTCCTTGGTTTTGTTTTGCAGTGAATGGTATTACTGAGGAAGCTGATCCCACCATTTACTCTGGTAAAGTCATTCGCCCCCTGAGGAGTGTTGATCCAACACAGACTGAGTACCAAGGAATGATTGAGATTGTGGAAGAGGGTAAGAGCATCCCTATCAGATTGTTTCAGATTTGCCATACAAGTGACAAATCAGTCTTCAAACAATGGTTGGTTTTTACATTCCATGAAAATGCTGTCAGCCTGGGTTTAAGTTGTGAAAAAATGATTGCAGCGTGAGCATTATGACTGAGACAGAGCAGTAACTCTTTGAGTTATGTTGAAATTGATGGAGAAAAAAATCTTACACAAAAATAGTCATTTAATGCTGATAATCAAAATATTCTCAATTGAATGGGCTTAGTATAATCTTTGTAATTTTCCTATATTAACATTTTTTTTCTAATACCATTCAGTTCTGCAAATGGTCTTACATTCTGTAAAAGTTTACTACTACTATTTCTTAATAGCTAGGGTTCCACGGGAACCCTACGTTTCTACAGGCAAGGTTCCCTGTATTTTTCACTTTTCTACATTTTTCTCCCATCTTTGAAGTTCAGATGACACTCCTTTCCCCTTACAGTCAACATCAGAAAAAACAACTTTTTATGGTCTGTTTTTATAAAACAAGTTTGCAGTAGAAATGGACAGAGAGAACAGTGGGTGATTGGGGGAATAGAACTCCCCATAAGTAAGTGGGTAGATGAGAGAGTTTGAAATTCCAACCAAAGGTAATGGCTTGGCTTACCAAGATAGTAAGCCTTTGTGTCATCTAGGGCACGTAGGGTAAAAATCATGTGGCGAAAAAGGAGGGCATTTGAGAGAAGGAAAGAACTGTTCCTTTACCACATTAGGTTCTTAGAAATTTCTGTTTTACATAGAATTATGATCCCCCAGTTGCAAAGATCAACTTGACTTTGTAACAAATGAGTCTTTTAAAGTTATGCCATGATGATACCACACCACTAAAAGGGGAAGTATGGGCAACTAACTTTAACTGTTGAAAACTGAAACCAAACCAAACCTACTATCATCAAGTCATTTCTAATTCATAGCTGCCCCCATTGGGTTTCCAAAGCTATAAATCTTTATAGAAGTTGATTTCCTCATGTTCTTCCTGCGGATCAACTGGTGGGTTTGAACCACCAACCTTCTGGTTAGCAGCCAGATACCTTACCCACTGTGCTAGCAGAGCTCCTTTTAACCAGTGAAGTAGTATCAATTCTCCCCTCTTCTGTAACTGCCACTTTACTTTCTTTTGCACTCCCACCTCATAGTCCTCTTACTCAACATTGACTAGGATACAACCCAAAGCATAGACTTTATGGAAAAGGAAACTTTTTAGAAATCTCTAAGCCCATCTAGAGTTTTCAAGAACTAGATGGATGACATTTTCCCACCTGGTAGCAACAAGTACCATATCTTACACACACACACACACACACACAACACAATAACGTGAACATTATATAGCACACATAGGAAACTAATGCAGAGGACGGTTGAATGGTTTTCAAAAAAAAAGTATACTGCATGCATTTTGTGTTTTAAAAAGAAAGAAGTTACAGGAGCACAACTCCAGTGAATTTAAGAGCATGAGCTTTGGAGTTGGGCAGACCTAGATCTGCATGCCAGCTCTTGCAATTCCTAGCTTTATAACGTTGGACAAATATCTTAAATCTTTCCAAGCTCAATGTATTCATCTTTCAAATAGGGAGATTATTTTTACCCTTAGAAAGTTTTATGATGATTAAATGTGAATCAATATAAGTGCTTTAATAAATAGTAATTATTATCTGGCTAGGTCAGTCTAACTGTCTGTAATCACTCTTCTGAATGATTTAATCTGCTAGAAGGATCTCCCTTCACTTTTTGGTTCCTGTGGGGGGCAGGGGTGGAATTCCCTTACCCCTATCATCATTAGGAGGATGGTGGAAAGCATTTCCACTTCTGAAGCTTCCCACTTTGGCCTGATGTTTTTCTGCTCTTCCCCACGTTGAATGATTCAGTGGATTCCCATGGATACTGAACTGTTAAGCATGTGATGTCTTTGCTCCAGGTTTTAATTGTAGCCTGCCCTGACCTTCAACCAGCTTTTTACCTCTGAGTTAGGACTTGGCAAATACTATAGCCTGTTTTCATGGAAAACGGCCACAGCCAAATTGTCCTTGGCTGCTTTCTTACTACAACAGTATAGTTGAGTGGTTGTGACAGAGCTTAAAATATTTTTTCTGGCCCTTGAAAAAGTTTGCTGACCCCTGATGAAGAGGAATGGAGCCCTTTGGTTTATGGGAAGCACTTTCAGAACAAAGACGGGAGGTGGGATACCAAGGAAACGTAGCTACATTGTTTTTGCCTATATCTGTCTTGCTGTTTAACCAGGTAGGGTATGGGGCAGAAATATTTTTGGGTGGTTGGTTTACATTGTGAACTTGGTAAGAAGATAATTTAATGAGTAACATTAGCCACCCATAGTGCTTAAAATGCTCAATACTTAGAGTAGTAGGATTGTCAGTGATAGTGTTACTTTCTAAAATCATAAATACAGTTTAAAGCTCTTCATCAAGTAGGCCAGGTTCTAATGAGCTATCACATTCTCATTTGTTTCATGGTAAGTAGTTAGCATTCAGAATTATTTTCAAGGAACATCATGCATTTTAAGCAACTATATTTATAAACATAATAGGATAATCAGCAGAGCACTATGATGAAATATTTGTACCTGTTTTTCCTTACAGGGGATATGAAAGGTGAGGTGTATCCATTTGGCATAGTTGGAATGGCCAACAAAGGGGATTGCCTGCAGAAAGGGGAGAGTGTCAAGTTCCAGTTGTGTGTCCTGGGCCAAAATGCACAGACTATGGCCTATAACATCACACCACTGCGTAGGGCCACAGTGGAGTGTGTGAAAGATCAGGTGAGTGAAAATATTTTTAGATCTAAATTTGTTCTTTTTTGTGAGTTAAAAGACTTTCTTTATTTATTTATTTTGCCAAATAGTAACAAAACCCCCAAATTTTTTCAGGCAAGAGGGAACCATCAACATTAGTTTGATTTTTATTTCTGCTTTACCTTTTTCAGTAATTTGAGGTAGTTTATTAAAAAATACATGAAGAGCAAAAAAAGTAAGTGACGATATTGGCAAAGAGAAAATAAGAGTGCTATTAATAACTGGCATTACATGCTACGGGAAGGAAGTCTGGAGTGAGATTCCAGAATACAAAGGCTGTGGGGTTTTTTGTGCTTTAGTTCAGAGCTGCTTTTGCACATGACACAAGGAAAGGAACTATAATTGTGTAGGTGCTTATAAAGTAGGCTTAGGGCAAACAAAATGATCCCTGGTACCGAGACCTGAGGGAAATTTCCCTATGAGTCCTAAGAGAGGACATTTTCAACATAAAGATGGTGAATATAACATTTTATAGGGCTGTTTCTTAATATCAAAGCCCAGTTGAATAATTCTAGAAGGGGTCAAAATGATAACATGTTCGAGTAACAGCTCCCTGATGATTTTGATTAATTGTAAAACATAAACATAGTTCATAATATATGAAGGAACAAAACAATCTTTTCTTTGTTTCATTCCATCTTAGAGTGAATGGCAGTGATACCAAGGCAGTTTCTTCCTGACAAATTTTGCTGCCCCATAAATATTATTGATTAAAGAGCATCACCATAAGCTGCTCCAGGCAGCTGAAGTGAAGCATCAGTATTATTAGCATGCTTTATAAATACTCTGCTAGTTACTCAAGCATTGTGCTTCATTCATAGTGAGGTGCTTTCTCCTCCTGTTGTATGTCCCTTTTTTAGCTTTTTTTTTTTTTTTTATTTTTTTAAATTTCAGTTTGGCTTCATTAACTATGAAGTAGGAGATAGCAAGAAGCTTTTTTTCCACGTGAAAGAAGTTCAGGATGGCATTGAGCTACAGGCAGGAGATGAGGTGGAGTTCTCGGTGATTCTTAATCAACGCACTGGCAAGTGCAGTGCCTGTAATGTTTGGCGAGTCTGGTGAGTTTTATTTTTCTTGGATCAGTAACCACCCTGGACTGGCTCTTTTAACTTTTGGAGTGTTCTCTGCTTTATCACATTTCTTAGTTTTCCTTCGCTGTTTTTTCTTTCTTTCCTGTACTCTTTGGTGGTTTCTTGATACTTCCTATGTCTTTTTTATTTGTAATCTTCATTATCTAACCTTTAGTATCATAAACTTGTCCTGATGGAACATTATTTGGGTACTTTCTGTATGCAAGATCTTAAAAATAAAAAAAAAAACCTATATTATGTAGTTCGTATTCTGCCTAGCTCCTTTTCTTAAGCCTTTTCTAGGTTATATTCTACTTAAAATGTTAATTCTATAGCTTAGCAGTTAAAAGAAGTATCTCAGTAACTTTATTACTTTTAGAAGAGCTGAGAGTCCATAAAAATATTTCTTCATATTTAACTATTTGAAGATTTTTCATATCCACTACTTTGTTTTATTCATCTGTGGAACTGGTCTCTCTGGTTGCAGACAAGTCTAAGGATGACCCTCACCCAAATGACTTTTCCAGCTCCTACACAGTAATAAACTTTGAATTGAGGGGGTGGAAAAAAATACAAACAAACTTGTCTGTCCTGTCTTGCTAGCTGGCTGGGTAAGGCAGGAGTCCCCTCATTAAAAGTGAGTCATTTGAATAGTTAGATAGAAAACACACTCCTCTGCAAGTATTTGCTTCCTTCCCACCAGATTGTTGCTTCCTCTGACCTCCTGACTTTATTACAGTGAAGGCCCCAAGGCTGTTGCAGCTCCAAGACCTGATCGATTGGTCAATCGCTTGAAAAGCATCACTCTGGATGATGCCAGTGCTCCTCGCCTAATGGTTCTTCGTCAGCCAAGGGGACCAGATAACTCAATGGTATGAGGCCATACTAACCTTGGGGGAGACCAACTGACCATCAGATTGCTGAATTCTTATTTCAGCATAGATCAGAGAAATTAATGAAAAAAAAAATAAAACTATATTACTTGTATGTATTGGTTGAGCCCCTAACTTAATGGTTGTTCATATTTCTTACTTTCTGCTGATAGTTTGAACATGGGTAAGGTAATGGGACCAAAGGGATTACTACAGATTTTCTCCTCTAGGAAGAAATTGTTGGTTGCTAAGATGATTAAAAATAATGTTTTTGTACTCGTTTGAGAATTGTGACAGTGCTGTGATTGCCATGTATGCAGGTCATTAACTTCAATTTTATTTCTTCACAGGGATTTGGTGCCGAAAGAAAGATCCGTCAAGCTGGTGTCATTGACTAATCACATCCACAAAGCACATCATTAATCCACTATGATCAAGTTGGGGGGATTTTGGTGAAGGGTTCTGAATATCTCCCTCTTCATCCCTCCCAAAATCTGGAATACTTATTCTATTGAGCTATTACACCAGTTTTAACACCTTCCTCGTGTTATGTTTAAAAAAATAAAGAAATTTAAGAAAACCATTTTAAAATTATGCACAGTTGCAGCCTGGAAAACTTAAAGGTGGCGCCTTCTAGTATCAATTTTAGGAGCTTTATTTGGTGCATTTAACGCAACTGGTAATTGCAAAATCCACTTTGCCTGTGTGATAAATATAGACTGTTATCTTGTTGGCCCTGTGAAATTCTGCACTTGATATTTAGTGTCTACCTTTATTACTTCTGGCAAGATGTTCTGCCTTAGCACTCAGTTGCATTCTTTTCCTTTTCTTTCCTGTTCATTATGATTTAATTCTGAGGACCATATGAGGGGTAGACTTTAAAATTACAAAAATTTATATAGGCAAACCATTTCCTTAAGTTGATGGCCAAATGTTAAAATGTTATTTTTCATATCATTTATAATCTCGTCACAGTCCACTTTACAGAATTTGGTTAGATTTCCATGAAAATTATCTTCCAGAGTAGGTTTTTTTTTCCTTCTGGGATAGGGGGTAACTTACTATAATTAGTATATATGGTGCAGAATTTCATGCAAATGAGATTGCCAGCAGTGTGATAATTTAAACATATTTAAACAAAAACAAAAGGACAAATGCACAAACTTGCTGCTACTTAGATCACTGCAGCTTCTAGGACCCAGTTTCTTTTACTGATTTAAAAACAAAAAAAAAAAAAAAAAAAAAAGTTGTGCCTGAAATGAATCTTGGGTTTTTTTTTTTGTTTTTTTTTTTTCCTTTTAAATTTAAAAGGTAGCCACCTGGTTCCTGTGTCTTGTGAAATACAGGCACTGGAGCCTTGGTGTCTCCTGTTCAACCTTGTATCACGGGAATAGATTGGTCTGATTTCTTGGCCCTCATCTTGAATTGGCCACATACAGGGTCCCTGGCCAGTGGACTGAAAGCTTTGTCTAAGATGACAAGGGTCAGCTCAGGGGGAATGGGGGAGGGCACTCTATCTTCCCCGTTGTCGTTGGAGGTTTTGATCTCTGAGTAAAAAGGCCATTTATCTTTGTAAACACACATTTTTTGCTTTCTCCAGTTTTCTGTTAATGGCGAAAGAAGAAGCGAATAAAGTTTTACTGATTTTTGAGAACACTAGCACCCAGCGCTTTTCATTATCCGGACGTCCCGTGTGGGAGGGGCGGCTCTGGGTGGGGCCTGCCGCGTGACTACTGGGTCGGAGGCCCACGTGGCCGGGGCGGAGCTCGAGCGCCCGGGGCGCTAAGTGATTGCGTAGCGGGCGGGGCCGGAAGTGCCGCTCCCTGGTGGGGGCTGTTCATGGCGGTTCCGGGGTCTCTAACATTTTTTCCTCTGGTGGTTCTGAATCCGTCTGAAGCGGAGGCAGTAGAGCTTGAGGTGAGGCTTGGGCTTGTGTTGCTTTCGGCTTTTGAGCGTAGAGGCGTCTCAGTGTGGCCAGGGTTCGGGCGGAATCAGCGAGCTGGAGACAAAGGCCTTGGGTGGGGGTCCTTGGTTTTGAACTCTACGTGGGGAGTTCTTTGGAGACAGCGGGGGAGGGGGCTTGAAAAAAGGGGAGCGGCTTAAAGGCTGCCCCACCACAGGTAGAATTGGCGGGGAGAGTAGGAAGGGAGGGGGTTTCCTTTACCGTAGGCTGAGGGCGGGGCCCAAGGATTGTTGAAAAATAGACCTGGGTGGGGGTAGTTAAAGAACCAGAATCCAAAAATTCTGAGGCCCGGACCAACCTATAGGTGCTTTTGCTGTCCTGGGTCAGTTTAAAAAAAAAACAAAAAAAACAGCGGAGGGTCACATGTATGGAACCGATACATTTAAAACTCTGGTTTTAGTAACTATTGGTAATAAAAAGCTTTTGAAATACCGTGGTTGTGGCTCCCCAGTTAACACTGATTGTTGCTTTTCCACAGGTTCTTGCTGGTGTGAAATGACTGAGTACAAACTGGTGGTGGTTGGAGCAGGTGGTGTTGGGAAAAGTGCGCTCACAATCCAGCTAATCCAGAACCATTTTGTAGATGAGTATGATCCCACCATAGAGGTGAGGCCTAGTGATAATCTCTTAACCTTAGCTTTCATTTTCAGTTTACCAGTTAAAAGCTAAAGGAATTAGTAGAGAAAATATAGAGTTGTTTTGTATTCTCATTCAGTAATACACCATGTAAAGCTTTCTGTGCTTGTGGAGTTCATTTTTATTACCTGCTGAAAATTTTCTCAAAAGTTCACAATTTTTAAAAGCTCTGAAAAAGGTTGCAAATTCAATGTTGAACACACTCAATTTCTTCGTATATGACAGCTCTATCAAGTAGGATCTCAGGCCTAGCTAGAGCTATTGGCCTGCTTGTGTAGCAGAATAGAGGTGAAGGATTCAGAGATTTGGCTAGTTCTGGCAGCTGAGACTATAACGTGGAGTAGAAAGAACATAAGATTTTGAGTCAGTATGCCTAGGATTCGGGAGCTCTGGTAGCATAGTGGCTAAGACACTTGCCTGCTAACCAGCTGGCTGGCAGTTCAAACCCACCAGCCACTCCTCGGAAGGAAGGTTGGGCAATCCTACTTCCGTAGTGATACTGCCTCAGAAACCCAAGGAGGGGTCGCTAGGAGTCGGGTTTGACTCCACGGCACATAACAACAACAACATGCCTAGGATTCAGGTCTCTTGTTTTGTGGCTACTTTAGTTATGTGAGCAAGTCATTTAACCTCTCTGAGCCTCATTTTCCTCATCTGTTAAATTACCTAAACATATCCTGCTAGGGATGCTGTGAAAATCAAATAAGGGAATATGCTTAAATTTGTGTGTATGGTAATACTAATCAGTTGCTGTCAGACTCATGCATAAATAGTACCTATTCCAAAGATTCTGTTGCTGTTGTGGGAGTTCATGCTATAGATTGGCTTCTAGGAGTGACTTCTAAATCCCTTTAAATAAAAAGTTTTATAATTTTACTTAATTTAAAAATGGCTAGTTCTAGGGATTGTTTTGCATACTTTATTTCATTATTTCAATTACTTGTTTTACTTATTTTCTACAATCTGGCCTCCCTATAGGGAGCTCTGGTGGTACAGTGCCTAAGGCATTTGACTGCTAACCAGAAGGTTGATGGTTCAAACCCACCACGTGCTCTGTTAAAGGAAGATAGAGCAATCTACTTCTGTAAAAATTGACTGCCTGAGAACCCTAGTGGGGATTGCTGTGAGTCAGAATCAAGTTGATGACAGTGAATTTGGTTTTATTGGTTGGCCTCCCAGCCATCCAGCTACTCAAAAGTTTAATTGATGCAAACCAATTTTAATATAAAACAAAAAAACAAACTCATTGCCATAAGTCAATTCTAACTCTTAGTGAATTTAGCGTAGAGCTGCCCCATTGGGTTTCCAGGATTATGACTCTTTAGAGAAGCAGACTGCCATATCTTTCTCCCACAGAGCAGCTGGTGGGTTTGAACCACTGACCTTTCAGTTAGCAGCTAAGCACTTTAACTGTGTCACCAGGGCTCCTAACTGTAATACATCTGCTCTTAAAAATTGGTTATAATTCTTCACCAAATCTTTATTTCAGGCTTTACAACTTTAATAGCAATAATTAGAACATTTAAAATTTTTTATTTGTGAAGATGTAATTTATATAGAGTAAAATACATAAATCTTATGTGTAAGGTAGGTGACTTTTCATCTTTTTTTTTTTTACTTTTTTATACCAACTTTATTGATGTTTATTTTTTCAGTTTACTTACATCCCATACAATTCACACATTCAAAGTGTACAGTTCAATGGCATACTCAGGGTTGTATAACCATAACTACAATCAATTTTAGAACTTTTATCACCCCAAAAAGAAATCTCATATTAATTTACAGTCATTCTCCACCCCCTTCCCCCTTGGCCATTTCTTGTAAATGAAACCATACAATATGTGGCTGTTTTGTGTCTGGCTTCTTTCACTGGGCATAATGTTTTCAAGGTTCATTCATGTTGTAGCATGTTAATGATACTTTTTCCTTTTTAAGAGCAATTAAGATTTCATTAAGAAGACTTGCTGGCAGAGTAGTTAAGTGCTCAACCACTAACTGATAGGTTAGCTGTTTCAATTCATCAGCTGCACCTCAGGAGAAAGATGTGGCAGTTTGGGAAACTTTGTGGGACAGTTCTACCTTGTTCTAGGGTCTCTATGAATTGGAATTGACTAAATGACGGGTTAATATTTCATTGTCTGGATATACCACATTTCATTTATCCATTCATCAGTTGATGGAGATTTTGTTTCCATATTTTGGTTATTTTGAATACTACTTCTGTAAATGTGTACAAGTATTTGTGCAAGCATATGTTTTCATTTCTCTTGAGTATAACCTAGGAGTAGAATTTTTCTGGTTCCTGTGGTAACTCTCTGTTTAATCTTTGGAGGAACAGTTAGACTGTTTCCCAAATCAGCTGCACCATTTTACATTCCACATCTTCAACAACACTTATTAGTTGTCTTATAGCCATCCTACTGGGTCTTGACAATGTTCCTCTGTTATCCATAAGGTTTTAATTGGTCTTTTTTTTTTTTCCCAGAAGTAGATTGCTAGGTCCTTTTTGACTTCACATCTTTATGTACCCATATAACCACCACCCAGATCAAAGTAAAAAACATTTCCATTACCCCCAAAGAGTTCTTCCATGTCCTTCTTCAGTTAGTAACTTCCCCTTCCCCACTAGGAAATAACTACTTGTCTGATTTTTATTACTATAATTTGTTTTCCCTAGAATCTCTTTGTGTAATTATAATTTTGTTCATTTTCTCAGAACACTTAACCATCTTTCTTACTTGAAGAAAGCTTTGATAAAGTAAATTCTATATTGACTTGAGTGATAATATATATTAGAGTCCCATTTTGAAGTGAGTTACAGAGGAATGATCAATGGGCCAGGAAACTAGGTCACATTCTGTTCTTAGAGCCAGATCTTTACCAAATATGATATTATTTTTTTTTAACTGAATTCCCAGAATATAGGTAGCAAAATTTTTGTCTTAAAGAAGGAATTTTTGTTTGGAACCTTCAGAAATTTGATTCTGGAATATTTCCCCAAGGTACAATCTGGCATTATGAGAACAAAAGAAAAATTGGCCTTGAAACTGGGAACAAAAGGTATTTGTGTTATTTAGTCGTAAACATAAATAACAGTATAACCAAGACTAGGTTATCATTGGAGGTATATTTAAAACTTTTAAAGTAGAATAAATAGCTCGAATAAGAATAGTCAAGATAATACTTTAGTAAAATACGTTTGAACTTAATCTCTAGTTTGCTAACTGCAGTAGATCCCTCTTTTAAATTACCCTGTTTTTTCATTTTTCCAAAAACAAAATGACAATATTTACTTTCTACAGACATACAGGATTTGGGGCTTTTTTCCTAGGGTGATGTTAAGTGCTTTCTGTTTGTGAATATATATGAGCAGTTTGAGGAGCAACCCAGATAAATGGAAATGGACTTGCATATCAGGAGATTATTTAACCTTGTCAATAGCATTGCTTTCTCTGAGGTTCTTAATAAAATTTTATGTTCTCCTCTCCCCACCCCCTCCCTCCACAACCTCAGGATTCATACCGAAAACAAGTGGTTATAGATGGTGAAACCTGTCTGTTGGACATACTGGATACAGCTGGACAAGAGGAGTACAGTGCCATGAGAGACCAATACATGAGGACAGGCGAAGGTTTCCTCTGTGTGTTTGCCATCAATAATAGCAAATCATTTGCAGATATTAACCTCTACAGGTACTAGGAGCAATATTTTTTCCTGGAATGATGTTCCTTAAGTGCGTTCTGAAGCCTTGTGGGATATGAGGTTGCCACATGGGGAAAGCTAGAGCTTTGTTAATGGAGAGTTGGTTTTAAGTTGCTTGACATTGAGAATCAGGTTATTATTGAAAGTTAATATTGGAATTTATTTTATTTGATACATTGTTGCTAGGATGTGTGATAATGCATACATGAAGCTTGGTAGTGGGAAAGATTGAGAACTAGAGGTGTTGTAATGAGAGATCGTGAAGGAATTTCAGAGAGGAAAACATCTCTGAGAAACATTTTCAGTAAGTAATAGAAAAGATGGTAAGAAACAGATGGGGTGAAAGCAGGGCAAAGGAACATATAAATGGTCTCTCTCCATAGAGCCATCAAGTTTCAAAGCTAGATAGGGCCATAAAAAATTCTAGTATAATGTTATTTTACAGAATCAGAAACTAGAGTTCAGAAAGTGGTTTGTTAGATTTTTGGAGTTGTGATTGTTACTAGTAGCAGAGCCAGGACCAAAACCCACAGTGACCGTTTTCTTAGCTCAGAGCTCTTTTGCAGCGTATCATAATGTCTCAGAACATGACCTCTGCCTGGATTGAAACTTGGCTCCATCATTTACTAGCTGTTTGACTTCTGGGCAGAGTACTAAATCTTTGTACTTCAGTTTCCTTATCTCTAAAGCAGTCTATACATTCAGTGCATTCCCAATCCAGATCCCATCAACATTCTTTAAGGATATGGAAAAAGCAATCATTAACTTTATATGGAAAGGAAAGAGTCCTTGGATAACAAAAATACTATTGAAGAAGAACAAAGTAGGAGGTCTCATACTCCTGGATCTTAAAACCTAGTAGCATAGTGCCTAAGGCACTTGACTGCTAACCAGAAGGCTGGTGGTTCAAACCCACCAGCCACTCCTTGGAAGGAAGATGGGGCAATCTACTTCCATAGTGATACTGACTCGGAAACCCAGGGAGGGGTCGCTATGAGTCGGGTCCGACTCTGCGGCACTTAACACCACCACCACCACCACCAGTAACATGGTTCGAGTTCATTAGGACCTTTTGCAGTATCCCTTAACATAGCTTACTGCCATCATAACAAAGCATAGTTCAGCAGATGACCAATGTAGTGCAGTTCACGACATAGCTTTGTATGTAATCCAAGAGTAGAGTCTGGAACTGTGTTGTGCAGTGTAGTAACCACAAACTATATATGGCTATTTAAGGTCATTATAATTAAATAAAATGTAACAGTCATTTCCTCAGTTAGACTAGCAGCTTTTCTAGTGCTCAAATGCTAGATGCTACCCTATTGGACCACACAGATCTAAGACATTTCTTTCATCACAGAAAATTCTATTGGACAGTGCTGTTCTAGAGAATCTGGACATGCTCTGGGTTATGTCTTATATATTATTGAAGAGGGTGCTGATCATCTGGGAGTTCCTGATCCTTCTATCTCCCTATCCCCCCTTTTATTTCTAGTCCCCTTTTAGTTAGAACAGCTTTGATGTTTTATATCTTGGACTTCAAATTATAATTTTGTTTAAATAAATTATTGGATACCACCCTTCTGGAGAAGTGGGTAAACTGTGTTCTGTTAAATAACTATCACTTATTCTGAAAGGTTTTAGAGTTTTTTACTTTAATCTAGAGAACAATTTTAAGTTGCCAGTTAAATCCAGAGCTTTTTTTTTTTTTTTTTAAACCAATCCACTTCCATTAGGAGGTGAACTGACATTTGGCTTTGCTATGGCTGTTGTATCAAGTCTACACAGTCTCCTTACCTCTTCTATAACTAGTAGGAAAGTGAAATTCAATGCTAGAAGCTAGTAAGATTAGTTAAAATCTGTCTGTTTCTCTTTTCCGTAACTGTTAATCCTGAAAACTTGATTGTTCTTAAGTCCTTGATAACATTATTTTTTTTTTTAGGGAGCAGATTAAACGAGTAAAAGACTCAGATGATGTACCTATGGTGCTGGTAGGAAACAAGTGTGATTTGCCAACAAGGACAGTTGACACAAAACAAGCGCATGAACTAGCCAAGAGTTACGGGATTCCATTCATTGAAACCTCAGCCAAGACCAGACAGGTATCTTTTAGTATCTGAGCAGGCGTTTGTTTAAGGCAGAAAAGTGTGATTGACTCTTTGCTAGAAATATGACCAACACTCTTCTTACAGATTTTTAACAGTGTTCTGTTTCCCTCACTGTAACCTCAAAATGAACTTAATATTATTCAGGTGTGGCATTTTTTGCTTCCACATTAACAAACAAACATTTCTGCAATGAAAGCCATTGATTAAAAATGTTTATAAACATTAGTTATTTCTCCCGTTAACACAACTCACTGTTTAGGGTTTAAATCTTCCTGAATGGAATCTTTAGGTCTCATAGTTCTCTGTGACCCACATTACCCATTTTCCTTTGCTTGATTTTTTTTTTTTTAATATGCCATTTGTGTATCAATCTCTTAATGTAATTCAGTAGGATGCTAAACCTTGAGAGGCAGTGAGTTTTAGAGTTCCTATTTACTTAACTCTGATAGCGTAGTGCCTGAGGCACTTGACTGCTAACCAGAAGGTTGGTGGTTCAAACCCACCACCCACTCCTTGGAAGGAAGGTTGGACAATCTACTTCCGTAGTGATACCGCCTCGAAAACCCAAGGATGGGTCGCTATGAGTTGGTTCCGACTCGAAAGCACATTACAACATTTATTTAACAGTTTAGAATTCCTGTTAATTTAGTAATGAGAATTTAAAATCCACATGAAGAAGTACAAATGAGAGAGAACTTACAGCTTGTGTCAGTCGAGCTGTCTATTATTTTCTTTCTTTTGCTGATTTTTTTATAGGGTGTTGAAGATGCCTTTTACACACTGGTAAGAGAAATACGTCAGTACCGGATGAAAAAGCTCAACAGCAGTGATGATGGGACTCAAGGTTGTATGGGGTTGCCATGTGTGATGATGTAACAAAGGTGGGCATTGTGGTGTCTCGACATAAATCTTATCATTTAGTATCAGGCAATTTGGCAGTGTTGCCTATATTTTTATAGTGCTATTTAACTGACGATCTCACTTAGAACTATAAAATATTTTTCTTACGGAACCTTTTCTGAGAATAATGAAGCCTGAGCTATTTTTAAAATCATACAGTTAATCTACAGACATCTTTACATTTTTTATAATATTAGAAATTAAAAGAGATTATTTATGAAATATATGTATCCCATATTCTTCACACTGGCCAGGAATTTGAAGGATCACTACATCAAAACTAGATGACAATGACATGATGCGTTTGTTTTTTTACAGTTACATACAAAGTTCTGTCATCAGAAAAGAGCCACTTTCAAGGTAGGAAAAATTGGGAATGTATTATCATTCAGGTTGTGTTGTTTTTTAAACTTATTTTTCATGTACTCTGTCTGTGCCACTTACATGAATTCTATCTTTATTTCAGCTGCACTGACACCTGGTCCTGACTTCCCTGGAGGAGAAGTATTCCTGTTGCCTATCTTCAGTCTCACAGAGAAACTCATGTACTTCCCCCACTCTCAGTATATCAGAAAAAAAATTCTCTATTTGAGAAGTTCTCAGAATAACTACCTCCTCACGTGGTTGTCTGACCAGAGAAATGCACCTCTTGTTACTGCCCAGTATTTGTCCTCCCTGGGTTTTTTTTCCCCTTATACACATACACCTCCGCCACCCCAAGTTTTTCATCAGAAAAGCAATTCATGCTCTGAAACAGAGAACCAAACTGTAGATGTGAAATTCTGTTGAAAACTATCTTGAGCTCTAAAGTAGCAACTGCTGGTGATTTTTTTTTTTTTTCCTTTTTACTGTTGAACTTGGAACTATGTTGGTTTTTGGAGAAATGTCATAATTACCATTTCCAGAGAATATAGTTAATGTTGCTGTTTGGTTTGTAATGTCATTGGCTACATTCTATGAACTGGCATCTGCTCCGTATTTATAAATACAAAAATGAATACTGACCTTTGAGTCTATCCTAGTCTTCTCAACTTTCCTTTAATTAATTCCCATTCTCAGTGAAGTGCCTTTTTCCTGGAAGTGGTTTGTAGACTTTGTTTAACATACTTCAGTGATGTAGATGTTTCAAAAATCATTATATATGAAAATGAGTATCTAAAATATATCTACAGCCTCTCTACCTTTGAGAAAAAGATACACCTATGTAACAGCAGATGCCATTTCTTGCACGTATGAAGTTGGTTTTCCAGAGGCCTGTTTTTGGGCGCTACAAGGAGAAGGATGAAACAGAAAATAATTAGGATTAATTTCACTTAATTTTTACCTAATCACATTTTTGTGTAGGTTACTACCTATAAAATATATGTAATTTGTTTCTTACACTTAACTGATAATCTAGTGCTCAATGAACTTCCACTTGTATTCAAATTTGGGTCATACCAGAGAGCTCTGTATTTGCAAGGTTCAAATATTGTAAAAAAATTCTATTTAAGAGCTATTATCAATGATTTTCAAGCCTCATATACAGTATAATAACAGACATACTACATTTCATTGTATATTGTGATACTTTAATTATGTATATAATTATTGCTCTTAGTCCCTTCTCATCCCATCTTCTGCCCCTAATACTGCAGCAACAGGGGCTTGATGAGTTTCAGTTGGTCAGAGCATGGTGCTAAAAGACCATGGTCACAGTTTCAAAACTTGAATGAGCCAGTTAGCATCACACAGAGAGAGATTCTTCACATTTGCACATTGTGCCAGTAACTCCAGCTGGTAGTTTTGCCAGATGTGTGCTTTTGGTCCTGCAAGGAAAGAAGAGGTCAGCATCAATCTTCACCATGACTGGAAAAACTTGGTATCCTAAGGAGAATCAGGTTAGCAGTCTTTAAAGTATTTAGACATTTTTACGCCGCTTGAAACTAAGCCAATATGTTTTCTAGTTAGATATTCTTTGAGAATAAGGGTGCCTTGAATCCAAACTGAAAAGTTTTTCTTTATTCACAATGTTCTTTGAAGGATTTAAAATGGATTTTTATTAATTAGTCCATACACACCAGACAATAAGAAGAGCTGATGTGTTTGTTCAAGACGAGAGGTACTCTCTGAATTGAAATTACAGTTTGAGAAAAGAATAGAAAATAAAATTCATCATTAGTTACAAGGATTTGAAAGCTTAGCTGTTCCATTAGCAGATAATAATGCCCTGGTAATTGTAATGAAAAATAGATTTGGATAACTTTGGTAACAGGAGCTCTGGTAGCATAGTGCCTAAGGCACTCGACTGCTAACCAGAAGCTGGTGGTTCAAACCCACCAGCCACTCCTCGGAAGGAAGATGGGGCAATCTACTTCCGTAGTGATACTGTCTCAGAAACCCAAAGAGGGGTCACTATGAGTCGGGTTCTACTTGACGGCAAATAACAGCAACAACTTTGATAACAAGAATAATTCCAAAATGATCACTTTGTGTTGATCCTTAAATATCTTAATTATTTATGAGATAGGTCCTCCATCTTCTAGTATGAATTTTCATTTGTCAGGCAGACTCCACATTACCTTGAAAGGAGTTCACAAGTGGGGGAGAACCATATACCATGCCCTGTAAACCCAGAGACTTGTCCTCTTCAGCGCCAATTCGGGAGCTTTCCCAGTACTGTCATCACATGTAAACAAGCTCTTGCTGCTTTGTTTCTGCTCCTTTGGAGCACTGCTTTGTAACTTTTCTGAGGCTAGGTTTAGGCTTATCACCTCAGCCTGTCATTATCATCTAGAATTCTTTTTGTGTCTGTGACTGGCAGTGTGACTCTTAAAAAAGTCTGTTAAATTTAATGTTAATTTAGGGAGAAAAGATAATTACTCATCTCAGGCTCTTGTGCCCGTAGCCCTCTTATGTACCTATGGTTTTCTCAAGTATATTCTAAGCACAGAAGTATCTAAAAACAGGGCCAAAATTGAGTCTTGAAAATGTTCTTTTATTCATTTCTTAAGAAGTTAAACTTAGGTGTGAGTTTTGGTACAATAAGATAACAAACTTACAGTTTTTGAAAACTGAATAACTTAGTGTGGTATACAGTGTGGTTTTTAGAATATGTTTGTGAGTGCTGAAAATAATTCTAAGTTACCTCAAAATCTGAAAGTATCTTTTCCCAAGTTAAGTGCCTGGCCAGCTGTCATAAATTATATATTCCTTTATATTCGTATATTTTTTTTAATGTTGCAAGTTCAAGAGTGAAAATAAGGTGCTGTCTAAAGGCAGCCATGCATAATCTGTAAATGAATCTGTTAAATGCTATATTTGCTCAAACAGCTTACTATAGAATGTTACTATAGAATATATACTTAATACTTACACTTTAGGAGTGTAATAGTAAGATTAGTTACAGTTTTATTTTAATGGGCCCCATTCTTTAAAGTGCTGTGAATTTTTTTGTTTTGACTTGAAGACAGGACAGAGAAACACTTTAAAGAGTTTTTTTTTTTTTCTTTTTCTTTTTTTCCCGTTCCAGAACTTGTTAGCATAATCATACTTTGCTTTGTATTTTCCATCATGATCTCTTAAGCTGGCAGCTACAACCCAGAAACACCCCCCCCCCAAAAAAAAATAAATGGTGCATTTTGCTTCTTATGATTCACCTCTGCTAACAAATTATAAGAAGCCAGGATAATTGATTAGGGAAAATCTTTTATTTGGGTGGTTTCTATAAATAAGAGACTGTAATTTTTGTATATTATTTTTCATCCTTTGTTTCTTCAAGCTATCTAACATGCCACAAAATTATGTTAAGATATTTACTCTCTATGAGAATTGTTTTAAAAGTGTTCTCTTTATCAGAGTAGTTGCAGATATATTTCAAAATATAACTGGTGATTTTAAAAAGCCTTAGTACTGACCTAAGAAACAACTGCAAATTCTATTCTTGGGGGGAGAGAGGGTCTTAATGGAAGTTGTATGACTTGTATTTCTGTACCATCAAGTATAGGTAAAATATCAATTGTGCGATTCTGCTGTTTAAATGGGAACTTTGGCATCCTTGACCCTAAATAAAGGGGTTGTTATTTTAAGTTGACTATTTTATTGTAATTTAATCCCTCCTAATCTTTTTTTTTTTAATTTGGTTAAATATTTTTCTTGTTAAATGATTGTTAAAAAATAAAAACTGGAAGTTCTTTGCTTAGTCATAATTATTTTCTCTCCTGAAGTTCCTTTATTGAAAGTTAATATTAATTTTAGACATTTGAACGTGAAACATTTGAATATGACATTTGAAGATGTTGAAAGGTCTGAGTTCCTCAATTTATTGCAATAGAAAATATAGTGAAGACTACTTTAAACTATTGTTTTGGGGGTAATTAATAGTTATCTGTCAGATTCTCATACATTAATATGAAGTACCTGTCATTGGAAGTGGGAGCTCTGGTGGCGTAATGCCTAAGGCATTTGACTGCTAACCAGATGACTGGCAGTTCAAACCCACCAGCCACTCCTTGGAAGGGAGATCGGACAGTCTACTTCCGTAGAAATACCGCCTCAGAAACCCAAGGAGGGGTCAACTATGAGTCAGATTGACTTGATGGCAGGGAGTTTGGTTTTTGGTTTTGTCATTGAAAGTCTTCCTATTTTTGCATTACTGCACCACCAAGCATTCTCAATATAGTGAGAGACACGTTGGTATAGGAGCCAGAGAACCTGAGTTCCAACTATAATTTTACTACTCTGGCTCAGTTTCCTTGTTTGCAAAATAAGGTAGTTTAATTTAGAGGTCTCAGATTTCCTGACCCCAATTATGGATAGACAGTAGAGTGATTTTAAACATCAACTTTTCCATATAACTCTGGAATACTTTGATGATAGGGACCATCGTTTGTTCTACTGAGACTGAAAACTTACTAAATTTTTTTCTTAAAAGGGGCAAGGGCATCATTAATATTTGGCTGAATTGAGCCAAATTTAAGTGACAAAATACTGTTTGTAGATAGGACTACTACGAGTGTTTATGAATATTTTAGCTTGTAAAATGTGTATTCAAAAGAAACAATTGTGGGCTTGCTATATTGATAACATATTTTTTCCCTTAAAACTATCACCTAGGCCTCATGAGATATTTTGTTAGACTAATAATATTTGACTTTCCAATAAATGAGAAGTGGAAGGAGGAAAGGATGTCTTAGCCATTGCTACTTTGAGAATTAGCACAAGTGAATGACCTTAACATTTATTTTCTCACAGTTTAGGAGGCTACTCTGAATTCAGGTCACCATCTCAAGGAGAATGCTTTCTCTGTGGCTCTGGAGAAAGGTCCTGTCTCTTCAGCTTCTGCTTCCTGGTTCATTGGAAATTTCCATGTGTCTTGTCATCTGTCTTACCCCATCTCTCTTTGCTCCTTGTTTAATCTCTTCTCATACCTCAAAAGAGACTACCTCAAGATATGCCCTACATTAATCCTGCGTCATTAACATAAAGGCAGCCCATTCCCAAATAGGATTACACCTAGTCCTCACTATCATTATCCAACATTTCACTTTTACAACAATAGTTTAAAAACCTATCCAACTATTTATACATTAATAACGTACATCTGGCAGTTATGGATGCTGATACGCTGGGCATGATGGTTGTCTGTCCACTTGGCTGGGCCATGCTTCTCGGTAGTTTGGCAATTATGTAATGATGTAATTTGGCAGTGATGTAACAATGTAATCATCCTCCATTTTCTGATCTGATGTGGTCATCTTTCATTTTCACATAATGCCAATTTTCACATAATGACCTGGTCTTTGGAACCCAATGAAGTAGGTAAGTGAGGAATGGGTACATAACCACAGGCATAAAGGTTAGGATTTACAACACATTTTGGGGGGACATAATTCATAACATGTTTTCTTTCTTCTAGTAGTAACTGCTATTTAACAAAATGAATCTACAGAATGGCAAAGGATGAAAAAGTAGCTAAAGAAGCTTGCTTATTTGGAGTATGAAGGGACCCCTGTCCATCACTACTGTTAAGGTTTATGGTCTCATAACAAGCAGTACTCTAGGTTATTAAAAGGCCAACACATATAAATATATGTCAAAGGGCCTTTTATCATTTTGCAAAACTCATTAAAAGATGTTCTAGAGAATGTGCAGCTCCATGACTTGAAAGTGTGGAGAGAATCAATGTCCATTATCCAAAGGGAAGGGTATGACTTGTAAAATACCTCTTGGTGATGAAATGTAGTCCTATACCTTAATAATTAACAGGAACTCTAGAAACTTAGGAATACAGATAACAAATGCTTTTTCCAGTGCCAAAAAGGAGCATTAAAAGGTTCAGAGTCATGGACCTGAAGTAGATCTAGTGAACTGATAATCTTTATTTGGAGACTATATTTTACCACATGATTTATTTTGCACTTTAACCAAAATAGTTTATTAACCTACTGGTGGGTGGTGGTCAGGGAGAGTGAGATAAGAGGAAATAATGGCTTTATTCAATATAAAAGAATGTGCTTGGTATCTTAACTGGAATAAATAGAGTTTACCATCAACTTACAGAAGCCACATAAAAAAATGAAACCAAGGTACAGTGCCTGCAACATTACACTTTAAAGGACTATAAGTATTTCTAAAGATAGAGGCAGCTGCATGCCTGATGAGGGAGCATCTCGTTGGAATTGAGCAGTTGTCCACTGGAACCTGTAGAAGTAGGAGCCTGGAAATATTATCCAGGTTAGGAAAAGCAATCTCCCAGAATGGCTGCTGTTGAAGTTGGCATGATTCACACTTTCTGAAGGAGCTTGAGATGTGTGGAAATCTGAAGGAAAACTTGCACATTATTTAAAAAAAAAAAATTTTGTATAAATCAATTCTGTATATCCACAATTGAGACCCTATTATAATATGAATGCTTCTTTATCAATGCAATGAATTCCATATATCTTGAAGATTAGGTAAGAGATGTTTATGCCTTTGAATTTGAGGAGTTTGACATTTAATATAAAAGTTCAAAATGAAACTCTAGCATGGCATAGCACTTAAATTACCAAGACTGGTGCCACATCACCCATCATTCTGTAGCTGGTGTGACATTTCCTCTGAGCACCATATTGGGATCCCGCCGTGAGTTATAGCCACAAACCCTAACAAAATTTTTTACTAGATTAGCTCAATCTTAAGATGCCTGCCTAATTCATTTAGTAAGTTTTTTATCAAGCACCTACTATGTGCCTAGGCACTGACCTGCCCTGGGGACACGCAGATAACCAAACAAATGGGTTCCTGTCCTCATTAGTCATTTATACTCTGTTGGGGAGGAATCTCTAAAACAAAAACTTAATTGCAATTTGGTGAATGCAGCAAAGAAAGTGTTTATTATGAGATATGATTAGCTTAACTTCAACCTTCCAACTCTTTGTCTCTTGACAATGCCCACGTTCACCTCCTTCCCTGATTTTTCTGAGAATATTCCAGTTTACCCAAGATGCACCAGATTCTGTCCCATACCTCATTGTCACTTGGGTCTCTCTTTTTCAAGTCAATTTGTAGAAGCAAAAACTAATACTTGCATGTTGTTGTTGTTAAGTGCCGTTGAGTCGGACCCGACTCATAGCGACTCCTCCTTGGGTTTCCAAAGCAGTATCACTATGGAAGTAGATTGCCCCATCTTCCTTCCAAGGAGTGGCTGGTGGGTTTGAACCGCCAGCCTTCTGGTTAGCAGTCAAGTGCCTTAGGCACTAATCTACCAGAGTTCCCTAATACTTGCATATTGCTTCACAATTTCAAAATACTCTTACATATCATTTAATTCTCCATGTGAAGTTGTAATGATTTCCATTTTACTGATAAGAGAACTGAATCCCCTAAAAATTGATTGACTTCTAATATCTGTACTCAGGTCCTCTGATTCCAGATCCTGTGCTCTTTCTTGGTTTACTAATAGTTTTCCCCAAGCTGCTCAAAGCCCTTGAAGTATCATAAAACCTCCACCAGACCTACTGCTGTCAAATTGATTCTGACTCGGCAACCATATAGGACAGAGTAGAACTGCCCCCACAGAACCCAAGGCTGTAAATCTTTACCGGAGTAAACAGTTGCATCTTTCTCTTGCAGAGTAGTTAGTGGGTTTGAACTGCCAGCCTTTCCTTTAGCAGCCGAGTGCTTGACCATTGCATCCTCAGGGCTCCTGAAGTATCAGAAAGACTTGTGAAAAAGGCTCACTGGGTGAGTTTATGCTCTTCCTCCTCTCCTCACTACTTCAACCGGAGAGTTCCACCTGATTTGCATTGTAGGCTTCCATCCAAGATTTGGTTTGAAGAAATTTTCATAAGTAAAAGTTTGAAAAGCACTTGAACTTCATCAATCTACTACAACCACATAGCAAGCTGAGGATCTCTAGGTCATGTCTAGTCCAGACCCAGTATCCTCTGGATAAGCCATGCTTACTGCACAACTAGGCAAGAGTGAGGCAGTATATAACAGTCATTCAGAGCCTCCATTCTCAAGTCAGAATACCTGGCCTTAAATCTCACCACTACCACTTAGCTGTGTGACCTTGGGCAAGGCAACCTCTTTGTATCTCAATTTCTTCAACTGCAGAATGGAAGTAATACTAATTACTCAAAAGATTATTGTGAAAATTAAATCAGTGTTTATGTGTAAAAGAACTTAGAACAATACCTAGCACTGTGACTGTTGCAGGGACCCCATAGCATAGCCCCCTCTCTTCTCTAACAGAACACAGTTCACTGTTGAAATTCAGATTGGTTTTGTTAAAAACAAATTGCTGAATTTCAGTTCCACTCAAGAGACAGGAAATAAAGTCAGTTTTTCTCATGGAAAAGGATGAGTCTTGTAAATTTGATTTCTTTATTTTTAAGCTTGTATGGAAAATTATTACTGACAGGAAAATAAGACTGAATGCATTAAAATACCATGAAATTCCTCACCATTCTCCAGGTTTGGTTTTGCTCCAAACCAAAACACATTCCTTACGTATAAGGTAACTGTCATATGCCCCTCTCGGGTAACAAAGAAAGCCCATAGTTGCTGCTGGCAAAAAGGTTGTATTCCCACATTGGAAGTTGTAGTGAACTCAGAACTGCTCCCATTGAAACAATGTAACAAAAGATTAAGGCAGTTTGGAAAGTTGACTGCTGGTAACAGCCCCATAGAACCCTTTGGTATGCTGTGGTTTCTGAACCTCAAATCTCAGAGGCACCTTGGGCATCGTGAAGCATGGGGTGAAAAGCAGGTTACAAAGTGGTGGGAATTCCCAGCAAGCTTCTCGGCGGGAAGGGAGATCTGCTGGAGCAGAATGGAAAGAAGGGCTTTCTGGAGCCATGCAGCAGTGACCTCATAGGTATACTTCATTCCTGTAAAGTGTCTGTCATCTGATTCCCGTAGAGCATCAAGTTCCAGGTAGCTCTAACTCAATGAAATAGAAGAAATGTCCAGTTTAAAAAGATGTGTTTCAAAAGTACGTTTGTAAATTTGTTACTTGAAACTCAGCATGTTTTTCCAATGTTCTAAGCAATGGTTCTGCTTCCAGGTTAGCCTCTCAAACCAATGTAATCGATACATAGCTGAAAATATTGCACACTAACAATTTTTAAAAGACAGAAAATAGTACTTCCGTTTTGCTAAAAACTAAAGCAAAAAAAATTACATGAGACTATTTACCTTACATATTGCGGCTTAAAGAAAAAAAGCAGGCTCAATTAGAGAAAGAGGATGAGTAGGTAAGACACTTGCCTTATTGGGGGAAGTTTCTGGGTGGTTTACCTTAAAGGTTGTAGATGATGACAGGACTGGGATTTGTCTTACTTTAAATTCAAGGTGTTTTTTCCTTTTTCTATAGTAGAAATAATAACTTGTTCATGAGAAGAAAATACAAATAAGCCAGAAGTAAAAAATCACCCCTGTCCCAATATCCAGAAATAACACTGGTGTAAGTTGCTTAGGTTGGAAGCTATGCCACCAGTATTTCAAATACGGGCAGGTTCACCCATGGTGAACAGGTTCAGTGGAGCTTCCAGACTAACACAGACTTTCTTGTGACAGTCCACTTCTGAAAAATTGGCCAATGAAAGGAAACCTTATGAAAACAGTGAAACATAATCTCATGTATTACCAGAAAACTTTACAAATAGCAGGGAAACATTGTCTGATATAGTGCCAGAAGATGAGCCCCTCAGGTTGTAAGGCACTCAAAATACAACTGGGGAAGAGCTGCCTCCTCAAAGAAGAAAAAAACCAAAAACCAAACCCACTGACATCAAGTTGATTCTGACTCACAGCGACCCCCATTGGGCTTCCAAGGTGGTAAATCTTCAAAGAAGTAGATTGCCCAGACTTCCACAGAGTGGCTGGTGGATTTGAACCACCAATCTTCTGGTTAGCAGTCAAATGCCTTGGGCACTGCACCACCAGAACTCTTCCTCAAAGCAGAGTTGACCTTAATGATGTAGATGGAGTAAAGCTTTTGAGATCTTTATTTGCTTGTGCGGCATGATTCAAAATAAGAAAACAGCTGCAAACATCCATTAATAATCGGTACATGGAATGTATAAAGTATCAATCTAGGAAAATTAGAAGTTGTAAAAAATGATATGTAATACATAAAGACTAATATCCTAAGAATTAGTGAGCTGAAAAGGAGCTCTGGTAGCATAGTGCCTAAGGCACTTGACAGCTAAACAGAAGGCTGGCAGTTCAAATGCACCAGCCACTCCTCGGAAGGAAGATGGGGCAATCTACTTTCATAGTGATACTGCCTCGGAAACCCAAGGAGGGGTCGCTATGAGTCGGGTCTGACTCGACGGCATGTAACAACAACAGTGAGCTGAAATGGACTTATATTGGCCATTTTGAATCAGACAATCATATGGTCTACTATGGCAGGAATGACAAATTGAGGATGAGTTGGATCACATTCATCATCAAAAAGAACATTTCAAGATCGGTCCTGAAGTACAATGCTGTCAGTGATTGGATAATATCCAAACATCTACAAGGAAGACAAGTTAATATTACTATTATTCAAATTTATGCACCAACCACTAAAGCCAAGGATTAAGAAATTGAAGATTTTTACCAACTTCTGCAGTCCAAAATTGACCAAAAATGCAGTCAAGATATATTGATAATTATTGGTGATTGGAATGTGAAAGTTGGAAGTGAAGAAGTATTGGTAGCTGGGAAATATGGCCTTGGTAAAGAAATGACCCTGGAGACCACATGATGGAATTTTGTAAGACCAGCGACTTATTCATTGCAGATACCTTTATTCAACAACATAAATGGCAACTATACACATCAGCCTCCCAAATGGAATACACAGGAATCAACTTAACGACATGTGGAAAGAGACAATGGAGAAGGTCAAAATCATCAGTCAGAAAAAGGCCAAGGGCCAACAGTAAAACAGACAATCAACTGCTCATATGCAAGTTTAAGCTGAAGCTGAGTACAATTAAAACAAGTCCATGAGAGCTAAAATACAACCTTGATTATATCCCACCTGAATTTAGAGACCATCTGAAGAATAGATTTGACACACTGAGACCAAGTGAGTTGTGGGGTGACATCCAGGGCATAATACATGGAGAGAGCAGAAGGTCATCAAAAGGAAAGAAAGAAAAGACCAAATGGATATCGGAAGAGACTCTGAAACTTGCTCTTAAATGGAGAGTTGCAAAAGTGTCCATCCAAATGATGAAGTAAAAGAGCTGAACAGAAGATTTCAAAGGGCGGCTTGAGAACACAAAGCAAAGTATTGAAAGGTACAAAGACCTGGAATTAGAAAAACAAAAGGGAAGAACACATTCAGCATTTCTCAAGCTGAAAGAACTGAAGAAAAAATTCAAGCCTCGAGTTGCAATATTGAAGAATTCTATGGACAAAATATTGAACAATGCAGGAAGCATCAACAGAAGATGGAAGGAATACACAGAGTCACTGTACCAAAAAGAATTGGTCAATGTTTCAAACATTTCAGGGGGTAATATATGATCAAGAATTGATTGCATTGAAGGAAGAAGTCCAAGCTGCATTGAAGGCATTGGTGAAAAACAAGGCTTCAGGAATTGACTGAATACCTATTGAGCTGCTTCAACAAACGGGTGCAGTGTGCTGGAAGCACTCACCCATTTATGCCAAGACATTTGGAAGACAGCTAGCCAGCTAACTGACTGGAAGTGTTCCATATGTGTGCCCATTCCAAAGAAAGGTGATACAGCAGAATGCAGAAATTATTAAACAATATCATAATATCGTATGCAAGAAAAATTTTGCTGAAGGTAATTAAAAAGTGGTTGTCACAGTACATTAACAAGGAATGATCAGAAATTCAAGTTGGATTCAGAACAAGGTGTGGAATGAGGGATAGCATTGCTAATGTCAGATGGATCTTAGCTGAAAGTAAAGAATACTGAAAGATGTTTGTGTTTTATTGACTATGCAAAGGCATTCAACTGTTTGGATCATAACAAATTATGGATAACTTTGGGAAGAATGGGAATTCCAGAACACTTAATTTGCTCATGAGGAATGTGTACATAGATCAAGAGGCAGTCATTCAAACAAAACAAGGAGATACTACATGATTTCAAATCAGGAAAGATATGCATCAGGGATGTATCCTTTCACCATACTTGTTCAATCTGTATGCTGAGCAAATAATCCAAGAAGCTGCACTATATGAAGAAGCAGCATCAGGATTGGAGAAAGACTCATTAACAGCCTGCAATATGCAGATGACACAACTTTGCTTGCTGAAAGAGAAGATGACTAGAAGCACTTACTGATGAAGATCAAAGACTACAACATAGATTACAGTATAGATTGCACCTCAACATAAAGGAAACAAAAAGCCTTACAACTGGACCAATAAGCAACAACATGAATAAATAGAAAAAAGATTGAAATTGTCAAAGATTTCATTTACTTTATTCCACACTCGATGCCATAGAAGCAGCAGTCAAAAAATCAAACGACATATTGCATTGAGCAAATCTGCTGCAAAAGATCTCTTTAAAGTGTTAAAGAGCAAAGATGTCACTTTGAAGACTGCAGTGCGCCTGACCCAAGCTATTGTCTTTTCAATGGCCTCATATGTACATGAAAGCTGGACAATGAATAAGAAAGACTGCAGAAGAATCGATGCCTTTGAATTATGGTGTTGGCAAAGAATATTGAATATACCATGGACTGCCAGGAAAAAAAAAAAAAATCTGTCTTGGAAGAAGTACAGCTGGAATGCTCCTACTAAGTGAGAATGGCAAGATTTTGTCTCTTGTACTTTCTTTGGTCATGTTATCAGGAGGGACATTGTGGTTGGTAATGTAGAAGGTCAGTGAAAAAAGGGAAGACCTTCAACAAGATGGATTTACACAGTGGCTGCAACAATGGGCTGACACATACTCTGTGTGAGGATGGCCCAGGATCGGGCAGTGTTTCATTCTGTTGCACACTGGGTCATTATGAGTTGAAACCAATTCAACGGCACCTAACAACAACATATAGATATATAATATACTTTTTTTTTTTTTTAATTAGGATTTGGGTGAAGATTTACAGAGTAAATTCACTTTTCATACAGCAGTTCACATATACTTTGTCTCATGTCATTGACCAAAATTTACAATGCAGCAGCTCCCCTCCCACTTCCTCCCCATAGTTACCTCCTCCCAGTGTCCATCCCTTCATACTCTTCGAGAGGCCCATTGTCTGCCAACCCTGTATATGATCTTGGATACACTCTCCATTTAGACATACATAATTGTTTAGCTTGTTCACCCATCTATCCGTCCCTATACCCATGTTTGCTTTCATTGACAACTCAGTATTGTATTTACAAAGGGGTTCATATTTGTTGTTTGTACTGCCCATGTAACTCTCTCTGTCTTTCTCATCCTCAATGCTGCCATATTGGTCACTCACATTTGGTACATTGCCCTTCTCTTCACCCAAATCAATATTTATCTCTATCTATCTAACAGCATTCCCTCCCCTTCCCTCCCACCCCTGGTAACCAACAAAGAAAATGTCCTCCAATATATAAACCTTTCCTTAACTTTCACAATAACGGACTAATACAGTATTTGTCCTTTTGTGACTGACTTATTTCGCTCAGCATAATGTCCTCCAAGTTCATCCACGTTATGCGGTGTTTTGCAGATTCTACATTATTCTTTAGCGTTGCATAGTATTCCATTGTGTGAATGTACCAATAATATACTTTTTTATTTAATAAAATTTTGTGAATATTTCTCATGTTAATATGTACCCATCTATAATATCATTTTAATGACTACTTAGTATTCTTTTTATGGTTACTCTCACTAAAACTCACTGCCGTGAAGTCGAATCTGACTCATAGTGACTCCTCCTTGGGTTTCCGAGGCAGTATCTCTATGGAAGTAGATTTCCCAACCTTCCTTTTGAGGAGTGCCTGGTGGCTTTGAACCGCCAGCCTTCTGTATCATACTTAATTTAATCAATCATCTATTATAGGCATGTAGATTGTTCCTAATTTTTGGCTATTATAACTATACTGAACAACTGACATTCTTGAAATGCACCATTCAATATTTATATAATAAGTTTCTTAATACAAAGTTATAAAAATGAATTTGTTGAGTCAAATGATCAAAGCATATTTTAAGGCTATTGCCAAATTTCCTCCTAATATCTTATACTTCTGCCAACCACATACATGGAAAAGAGTACTTCCTTCCCCATAAACTATACATTGAATATTATCAAGCAATTGGCTCATTTTTATATTTAAATTCATATAAAGTTGTATGAGAAAGTAAAAATGGAAAATTCCGAATTATTAAAAAAAATGCTAAAAGTTAGAATACATGCAGTTTAAAAACTCTTTGTAGTATAGTCATCCATATATTTCTCCCTACATCTGGAATAATCCCCAAAAGAGTGAGCAAACTCTTTAAGATTTGTTCTCCACTTATCTCCTATAACTTAAACCTACCAATACTTTTCTGGACATCTCTGGATGCTAACAACTTTATATTCATTGATTCAGTCAATTATTTGGGTGAAAGTTTACTAGGCAAATTGGTCTCTGTTTTGGTTACTTGGTGCTGCTCTAACAGAAAAATACACAAACGGGTGGGTTGAATAAACAGGGATTTATTCTCTTACAGTTTTGAAGGCTAGAAGTCCAAGTTCAAAGTGCCAAGCTCTAGGGGCTGAGTGAAAGAAAGCCCCTTGACCTCAGCTTTCAGCTCTGCCTCTTGCTACCAGCCCACTCGTGCTAATATTTGACTTTCCAGTAACTGAGAAGTAGAAGGAGGAAAGGATGTTTTAGCCATTGCTGCTTTGAGAATTACCACAAGTGAATGACCTTAACATTTATTTTCTCACAGTTTAGGAGGTCAAATATTAGTCTTCACCCAAATAGCTGCTGGCTGATGAGGCTAACAAGCCCAAGGTCAACAAATAAAATGGCACAGTTCCTATATTATCAAACAACATGGCAGGCTACTAATTCTAGTCCAGAGAAGTCCCAAGATCAGCAGGAAACATGCCAGTCTGCTAAATGAAGACTCGGGTACACACAACGTGCAAGCGTGCCAAAAAGCTGCAGACCATTCCCAAGGCTTCTCCTTATATACTGGAAGCAGACCACATCCGTAAAGCAGCTACTCAGCTGCTCGCTGCAGATTCCACCATGGAGCTGATTGCCAGTCTCATCATGGGGAATAACTACAACCAGCTGCCCAGCCACTCAAAACCAGGCCCAGCCAGGTTGACACATAACCTTAACTACCAGAGTTTCCATTCAACAATCCATACACATTCTGTTTTGTGACATTTACTTCAATCCTCACATTGTTAATATCATTCTTTCCACTTCCTCCCTGTGTCCACCTCTTCCCTTAGTTCTTCCTTCCCATCCCCTCCTGCCTTCCTAACTATATCCCTGCTTGACTGTTTTAATGAGTGCATACCCTCCTGATATTATTGTTCACCTCACGGGCCTATGTTTGGCTGCCAGTTGAGTCACGGGGGTTAATGTGAGTCACGGGGTTAATGTCAGTTCTTAGCTTGAAGGGTGTATAAGGGCCTTAGTCTCGAGGTTTCCACCTGTTTTCATCAGACCAGTAAGCCTGGTCTTTTTTTATGGTTTTGAATTTTGTTCCACATTTTCCTCCACTTGATCCAGGATCTCTTATTGTGATCCCTTCCAGGGCGGTCAGCAGTAGGAGTCAGGCACCACCTGGTTCACCTGGTCTCAAGGTCATGGAGGCTGGAGTTCATGTGCCCCACTAGTTTTTGGACTAATTGTTTCCTGCTTCTTTGATTTTCTTCACTCTTTGCTCCAAATGGTTGCACTTTAGATGGTCACTTACAACTTTTTAAGACTCCGGTTGCTACTCACCAAAGTAAGATGAAGAATATTGTTTTGTGGACTATGTTATGCAACTAATGTTAGTGTTCTTTAAGACTATGGTCCTGGGCTTCCAGACCCAGTGTCTCATTCCCTTAAGGGATTTGGTTATGATTAAGACATTTTCATAACTTTGTGCCCTGTACACTCTATGACATTCATTAATAAATTTGCAGCACATATAAATGACAGAGATAGCCTCTGTCAAACCTATGTATATTCATGAGTGAAGTCCCATTCACCTTCCCACCCCTGTTCAGATTGTAAATTATTGTTACTATGATTCCAGGAATGTGTATGTATTAGTATTCACATTTGTTGCCTTTAATTCTTGTGCTCTTCCCTGTGTCTTCCACTGCCTTGTTCATTTTGCACAGACATTGCCCTTATTGTATACTGCCTTCCCCTTCTCCCAAGTTAGTATGCACTTACTCTAACTGTCCCTCCCTTGTCCTCCCACCCTGGATAACCTTCAAAGAACAATTCTTTCAGTGTATTTGTTATTGTTGTTGTTATGAGCCGTTGAGTCAGACCTGACTTGTAGCTACCCCTCCTCGGTTTCTGAGGCGGTATCACTATGGAACTAGATTGCCCAGCTTTCCTTCCGAGAAGTGGCTGGTGGGTTTGAACTGCCAGCCTTCTGGTTAGCAGTCAAGTGCCTTAGGCACTATGCCACCAGAGCTCCCTTCAGTGTATAAATCTATTCTTAACTTTTTACAGTAGTGATCTCATACAATAATTGTCCTTTTGTGATTGACTAATTTCACTCAGCACCAGGTCCTCTAGGTTTATCCATGTTATGAAGTGTTTTGCAGATTCATTGTTACTCTTTAACATTGGGTAGTATTCCATTGTGTGTATGTACTATGGTTTGTTTATCCATTCATCCATTGTTGGGCAGTTAGGTTGTTTCCATGCTTTTGGTATTGTGAATGAGGCTTCATGAACACGGTTGTGCATATATCTGTTCATGTCATGGTTCTTATTTTTCTAGGATATATACCTAGTAGTGGGATTGATGGATCATATGGTATTTCTATTTGCAACTTCATAAGGAAGTTCATATTGCTTTCCACAGTGGTTGTACCATCACACCACAATCACACCAGCAGTGTATGAGTTTTCTAGTCTCTCCACACCCTGGCCAGCATTTGTTTTCTGTTTTTGTGAAATCTGCTATTAATGCTGGGGTGATGATATCTCATTGTGGTTTTGATTTGCATCTCTCAAATAATGGCTAATGATCATCATAATTTCTTTGTGTGTTTTTTAGTCACCTGAATGTCTTCTTTGGTAAAGTGTCCATTCATGTCTTCTGCCCCTTTTTAAATTGGATTGTCTGTCTTTTTTTTGATGAAGTGTTGAAGTTTTCTATAAATTTTGGAAATCTGTCTCTTGTCAGATATATTGTTGCCCAAATTTTTTTCCTAGTCTGTAGGTTCTCTTTTGACAAACGCTTTTGAGGCACCTTCATTTTTAATTTTGGTGGATTATGTTTGTTTTTCTAATATTGAGCCATCCTTGCATACATGATATTAATCCCACTTGGTCATGATGTATTATTTCTTTGACATGTTGTTAGAGTCCTTTGGCTAGGATTTTGTTGAGAATTTTTGCATCCCTGTTCATGAACATTTGGTGGAATTCTCCAGTGAAGCTCTCTGGGCCAGGACTTTTTTTTGTTGGGAGTTTTTTTTTATGACTTGTTCACTTTCTTCTTTTGTGATGGGTCTATTCAAACTTTCTACCTCAGATTGTGTTAGTTTGGGTAGGTAGTGGTTTCTAGAAATTTGATCTTTTCTCCTTGGTTTTCAAATTTGTTGATGTATAGTTCTTCATAGTATTCTGTCATTATCCTTTTTATTTCAGTAAGCTCTTTTGTGACATTTCCTTTTTCATGTCTTATACTTGTTATTTGCATCTTCTCCTTCTTTTCCTTTGTTAAATTTTCCAGTGGTTTGTCAATTTTATTAGTCCTTTCAGAGAACCAATTTCTAGTCTTGTTGACTCTTTCCATTGTTTTTCTGTTTCATTTAGTTCTGCTTGAATCTTTATTATTTCCTTCTGGTAACTGTAGGTTTTTTTTTTTTTGTTGTTGTTGTTCTTTTTCTAATATTTGGAGATGTTGGGTTAAGATATTGATTTTGATTCTTTCTTCTTTTTTGATGTATGTGTCTATTGCTACAAATTTTCCTCTGAGCACTGCTTTTGCTGTGTCCCAAAGATTTTGGTATGTCATGTTTTCCATTTTGCTACTCTCTGTCTCTTGACTGGTGCATCTTGACTCTCTGTAAATGCATTAAATTTACATTCAATATAATTATTGATAGGTATGAATTTACTACTGCCATTTTGCTGTGTTTTGTGTGTGTGCTTGTGTATGTAGTGAAGATAGTTTCTTTGTTTCATGTATTTTTGTGTGCTGAGCTCATTTTATTTATAGGTTTTCTTATCATTTTCCTTCACTGCACTTGTTTCAGTGTTTTCTGAGGATTTTTTCTTTTTTCTTTTGAGTGAATATTTACTAATTTTCTTTGAGGTTCCACTGTAATTGATTATTACCTTCCTGAATTTAAAGCAGTCCATTCTATCTTCATATTGTCTTGACTTCCTCTCCATTTGTAAGTTCTGTAACTACTTGGTATATTCCCTTTTTGCTATCATAGTTTTAAAATTGGCATCTCTGCCTTCTTATTGGAGGAAACCTTAGAGGTTTTCTGGCTTATAGGTCTTGTAGAAACATACAGCAAGTGACAGCGACCAAATATGGCTGATGTGGAAATGTGGTACTTTCTCAGCGGAAGCACACACTACCAAACAAGGAGGGTTGGAGTGTTGTCACTCAATGTGGAGGTAGTAGAAGGCAAGGTACTCACTAAGCCAGATTAAAAAAAAAAAAAAAGGAAGAAGATGGAAAAGAAAAAAATTATGGTGTGGAGAAGTGGAAGGAAAAGGGAAAAAGCAAAGAGGGAAGAACTGAGAAGGGAAGAAAGAAAAAGACAAAAGAGAAGAGAGCAGAGGAAAAAAAATGAACTGGTGCAAGTGTTAGGTCTCAAGCACTGCTGCAGCAGGAATATGGAACTCACTCTGGGAGAGCTCACACTGCCATCCACGGAGGGGTGGGGCAGGCGCTGCTGACCACAGAGGTGGAAGTGGGAACAAAAAGAAAACAAAACAAAAAAGAAATATAGGGTGCAGAGGAAGAAAAAAAAGAAAAGGGAAACTGGGAGAGAAGAGGAAAAGACTAAGGAGAAGGAAACAAGGAGAAAAAGGAAGAAAGAAAAAAAGCAGCACAATACTGTCAAACATGCCAGCTACGAAATGCGAAATGTGCGCTTGAGCCAGAATGCGCACTTCTGACCAAGGAGTGGGGACAGGCGCTACTAACTGTGTCAATGTGGGGGAGGGGCTCCTGCTCTTCAGGGAAGATGGAAGGTCAGAAGAACTTAGCAGAAAGATTAGTAATAATAAGGTCCTGCACTGGCAGTGACGGGAGTTTGATCAGCTGCAGGGTGGGTGGGGTTGAGGAGAGTTGTGTTTCTGGTCACTAGGAGATTAAGCAAGGTAATGGGGAGGAGGATACACCTCTCTGGTCCCCTGATAACTGATGTCACTGCTGTAGGTGTAGTCCTGGACAAGTGGAGCCAGTTATCTGGTTCCTGCTCTGATCATAAGGCTGCTTACAATAATTCAGAATGGCTGGTTAGCAGTTTACCGCCTTTTTCTCTGTTTTCCTTCAGTCTCTTCCTCTCATCAGTATTTGATTTACTTCTTTATTCTTTCCTTTGAAGCTCTGGGATCCAGGGTTGTCATTGTAGCGGTTTCCCTCATTTTTTTGAGTCTTTGTTGTAAAGGCTCTGGAGAGTGTGTCTCCCTAGTCTGCCATTTTGACCCCGACCTGGTTTGATTTCTTGACTGCTGCTTGCATGGGCTTTGATTGTAGATCCAAGTAAAATGAAATCCTTGGCAACTTCAATCTTTTCTTTGTTTATCATGATGTTGTTTATTGATTCGGATGTGAGGATTTTTCTTTTCTTTATTGAGGTACAATCTATACTGAAGACTAGTCTTTGATCTTCATCAATAAGTGCTTCAAGTCATCATCACTTTCAGCAAGGGCTGTGTCATCTGCATGTCACAGGTTGTTAATGAGTCTTCCTCCAATTCTGATGCTGTGTTCTTCTTCAAGTACTACAGCTTCTCGGATTGTTTGCTCAGCATACAGATTGAATAAATGTGGCAAAAGGATACAATCCTGATGCACATCCTTTCTGATTTTTAACCATGCAGTGTCCCCTTGTTTTGTTCAAATGACCATTTCTTGGTCTATGTATGAATTCCTCATGAGCACAATTAAGTGTTCTGGAATTCCTATTCTTCCCAATGTTATCCATCATTTGTTATGATCCACACTGTCAAATGCCTTTTCATAGTCAATAAAACATAGGCAAACATCTTTCTGGTATTCTTCGCTTGCTGCCAACATTCATCTGCCATCAGCAATAATATCCCTCATTCCACGCCTTCTTCTGAATCTGGCTTGAATTTCTGGCAGTTGCTTGTCAATATACTGCTCCAATAGTTTTTAAATTATCTTCAGCAAAATTTTACTTTAATATTATTATGGGATATTCGTGATACTGTTCTATAATACCTGTATTCTGTTGGATCACCTTTCTTTGGAATAGGGACAAATATGGATCTCTTCCAGTCAGTTGGCCTGGTAGTTGTCTTCCAAATGTCTTGGTATAAATGAGCCTCCAGTACCGCATCCATTTTTTGAAACACCTTGATGGGTATTCCATCAATTCTTGGAGGCTGTTTTTTTTTTTTTTTTTCAAATTCCTTCAGTGCAGCTTGGACTTCTTCCTTCAGTTCCATCAGTTCTTGATCATATACTACTTCCTGAAATGTCTGAATGTCGACCAATTCTTTTTGGTACAATGACTTTGTATTCTTTCCATCTTCTTTTGATGCCTCCTGCATGATTCAATATTTTGCTCATAGAATCCAGTTGTCAAGAATTTCATTTTACTTGGATCTACAATCAACGTCCATGGAAGCAGCAGTCAAGAAATCAGATGGTGTATTGCAGTGGGCAAATCTGCTGCAAAAGACCTCTTTAAAGTGTTAAAGAGCAAAAATGTCATTTTGAAGACTAAGGTGTGCATCACTGAAGCCACGGTATCTTCAATAGGCTCCTGTGTGCGAAAGATGGACAATGAATAAGGAAGAGCACTGAAGAATTGATGCATTTGAATTGTGGTATTGGCACAGAATACTGAATGTACTGAATGTCTTGGAGGTAGTACAGCTTAGAAGCGAGAATGGCCAGATTTCGTCTCTCATATTTTGGCCGTGTTGTCAGAAGACACCAGTCCCTGGAGAAGGATATCATGCTTGGTAAAGTAGAGGGTCAGCAAAAAAGGAGAAAACTTTCAAGGAGATGGATTGACACAGTGGCTGCGATGATGTGTCAAGCATGGCAACAATTGTACAGATGATGCAGGACCAGGAAGTGTTTTGTTCTGTTGTACATAGGGTCACTATGAGTCAAAAGAGACTCAACAGCATCTAACAAGAGCAACATTTTCTCACAACATCATTAGGAAAGAGGTTGCCACTTCCTTATCTCCCATTTTCTCTTCAACTCACAACCATCAAGTCTCCAACCCATGGCTCCTCTAAAACTTCTCTAACAGTGGCCATGGAGGTGAGGAAAAAAAAAGGCTCTTGAACCACTATGAGGGGTGTCACTGACCAACAGCTTCCAAAATCTCTTTATCTGCAACCCTGAGGCCATGCTCAGTCCCTCCCCCACTGTCATCCCCTAGCCAGTGACTAAGCATGGTGACCAGAGCTGGGCCATTTCTGCCCTATGCAGGAATCCTGCAGTGGGCATTCTTTGCTGGGAATCTCCCTATTAGTCTGGCCAGAACTTTCTCAGAGCTGCACTGTAGTCTGAGGCTCTTCCTATTTAATGTTCCTTCCTTTTCTCTTTGCTTTCATAGAGGCAGATCTGTGTCACATTGCCATCTAAAGGATCTCCCTGGCCACTCCTGCTTTCTTCCCCCTCCCTTATCCTTCACAGGCATTACCCCAATGAATCTCTTCCATATTTGATTCCAATCTTCTTCTTGGAGGACCTGAATTGACTTGCCATAATTGCCAAAGACTGTTTTCTGTCCCCAGATGAAGCCTCACAGCATTTAACCCTGTGACTTAGTTTATGATTTTTTTTCTTCCCTAGTTTCCAACCAAAGTTCTAGTCACTTTACTCGAGCACACTCTGTGTGCCAAGTATTACATTTGGTGCAGAGCAATAGCACAGAAAAGAGCAAGGAGATATTGAGAGCTTAGTGCCTTTGGGGAGTTGTAGGAGCTCTGGTAGCATAGTGGCTAAAGCACTTGACTGCTAACCAGACGGCTGGCGGTTCAAACCCACCAGCCACTCCTCGGAAGGAAGGTTGGGCAATCCTACTTCCGTAGTGATACTGCCTCAGAAACCCAAGGAGGGGTCGCTATGAGTCGGGGCCGACTCGACGGCACATAACAACAACAACAACAACAGTTTCCATGATACAGTATCTTCTAGGTCTCCTCCTTCTTCCCTCATTATTTCATCTCTTTCTTTTTGTGGCTTCTTCTTTCTACATTAGCCCTCAAATACTGGTGATCCTTAAGAATCTGTTCATGGCCCTCTGTTCTTTTTTTCTCTACAAATTCCCTAAGTGACATAATTGATGATCAGAGTTTAAACCAATATCAATGTTGATGACTCAAATATATCTCCAGTTTAGGCCTCTTTCCTGAACTCCAGAGCCAAATATCCAACTGCCTACTTGACATTTCCACTATGATGTGTTAAATTGAAAACACTGGCTTTGGTCTTAATTCTGTTCCTCTTGTGTTCGCTTAGTGAATGGTACTACTCTTCTATAAATCACTCATGAGGAAACTTGAGTTATTCTCAACAACTCCTTTTACATTACTCCCCATATCCAGTTTATGAACTAATCCTGTCTTCAAAATATCTCATATTGCACTTGCACTGCAATTCTATAGGGATGGCCTAATTTGAGGCTTCATCTTTCACCAAAGCTTTCAAAACAATCTTTTAACTGGTGTTCCTGCTACCAACTTTGCTCCCCTCCTAACCATACTATTGCCAGAGTGATCTTGCTAAAATGCAAATCAGATGGTATGAGAGGTGATATGATGCAAAGGAGCTCTGGTAGCACAATGGCTAAAGCATTTGGCTGCTAGCCAAAAAAGGTCAACAGTTGAAACCCACAAACCACTCTGTGGGAGAAAGATGAGGCAGTATGCTTCTATAAAGATTTATAACTCTGGAAACCCTCTGGGGGCAGTTCTACTCTGTCCTATAGAGTCACTATGAGTTAGAATTGACTCAATGGCAATGGGCTTGCTTTGAGTTTTTGATAATGCAAAAGTAAAGAACGCAGGCTTCAGTTAAAGATGAATTTAGGTTCAAATCCTGACTCTTCTATTTATTGACTGTGAATAATTATTTAATATCTCTGAGCCTCAGTTACTGCATGTGAAAAATGAGGATAATAATAGTACCTATGGGAGCTCTGGTAGCATAGTGCCTCAGGCACTTGACTGCTAACCAGAAGGCTGGCGGTTCAAACCCACCAGCTACTCCTCGGAAGGAAGATGGGGCAATCTACTTCCGTAGTGTTAGTGCCTTGGAAACCCAAGGAAAGTTCGCTATGAGTCGGGTCTGACTCATAACAACAACAACAACAATAGTACCTACCACATAGAATTGTGGAAATTAAATGAGATAATAAATGTAAAGTGTTTGGTGTAAGATACATGGTCAAAATATAGTTTCTAATAATATTATTATTGTTAAAATTATTATCAATCCTTTCTTAACTCTTCAATGGTTCTCCAAAAATTTAAAAAAAATTTAAACCCATTATTATCAAAAATATTTAACTCATGGCACCCCATCAGTGTCAAAGTAGGACTGCACTCTATAGGGTTTTTAATGGCTGTGATCTCATGAAAAGTAGATCACCAGGCCTTTCTTCTGTGGCAGTACTGGGTGGATTTGAACTTCTAACCTTTTGGTTAGTAGCCAAGCACAAACCATTTACACTATCCAGAGACCTTCTCTAACATTACAATAATGAAAGTCAAAACTCTTAGCATAGTTTGATTTCTGCCTCTCTCTCTTCCCCGTCTCTTGCCACACATCTTCTCTGATCCTATTCTTTAGCCCCAACCATAATGAACTAACTGCAACTCCAAAAGTGGTCAAGTATTCTCAAAAATAGTGCATTTATGAGGACAGAGTTGGGTCTTAAAATGAGAATATGTAAAAGCATTTGAGTCTTGGTGGTGGGGGGATATTGGAGGCACTGATGAGGTAACGGCAAGAAGCAGTCAGGATGACCTCACAGGTTTGAAGAACTCTGTTTTCTCCATAATGTTCCACAGTCATATGAAAGTTTATTCAAGAAGTTCCCAAATGTTTTCCTGGAGGATAGATAAAATGAATAGATAGAGTCCTTGGTGTCCCAATAGAGACATGTGTATCTAAAATTTACTCTTTAGTCTAAAACAGTTTTGGGGAGAAAGCTACTCCTGAGCTCAGTCATAGAATGAGCTGAAAATCATCACTCAGCACTATAAATCACTTGGTTTTCCTCATAAAACCCACAGCTACCTAAAATTATCTCATTTCATATTATCCATTGGAATATAAGTAGGGCTTTGTCTTCTCATTCACTATCTGCCACTACCCAGGACAGTGTCTGATTAGGTTTTTAAAAATTGAACCTATACTACTAGGAAGGGGAGGATAGAATTAGAACTTAGTTCTGCCTGACCTAAATCACTGAAGCGTACTGTCTCTTTAAGTGCTCAAGAAATGTTTGTTGAAAAAATTAATGAGGAATCAGTCAACGCTTTTGAAATGGACATCAAAGTGGTATTTCAAGATGTGATCTAATAGTGTTATGCAATATGAATTGGAGGTAGGGTAAATAATTAGGAGTCTGTTGCAATCATCTGAATTTATGGTGACTATGAAGAAGAATGAGGCATCAACTTGCAATATGCAGATGACACAACCTTTCACTGTTAAAAGTGACGAGGACTCGAAGCACTTACTGATGAAAATCAAAGACTACAGCTTTTAGTATGGATTACACCTCAGCACAGAGAAAACAACTAGACCAATAAGCAACATAATGATAAATGGAGAAAAGATTGAAGTTGTCAAGGATTTCATTTTACTTGGATCCATAATCAATGCCTATGGAAGCAGCAGTTAGGAAATCAAATGATAGATTGCAGTGGGCAAATCTGCTTCAAAAGACCTCTTTAAAGTGTTAAATACAAAGATGTCACTTTGGGAACAACTTTTGTAAGTAAAAAAAGAAAGGGAAGATGGTGTTGGGCACACAACCAGGGTTTCTGCCACAAATGGAGTGGTAAAATTGGGAAGTAACTTATATAAAGATAAGAAACTTTTAAGGAAAAGCACATTTGTAGAGGAAGGCGTTGGGTTTGGGTATATAAATTAGCAGATACCATTAGGAAATCAAGGTGAAATGTTACCGAAAGGGGATGAAAATGAATGAACAAACATCTTGGTTCAATAATACCTTTGTAATGTGTCCCAGTATTGTTGATTGAAAGGAGATGATGGTTGTAAGGGTAAGCACCAAAATATTCAGCTTTTGCTAACAAAGATGTTTGTCCCAATTTTCAATAAACCTGTTGCCATTTAGTCAATTCAGACTCACAGTGACTCTATAAGACAGGGTAGAACTGCCCTATAGGGTTTCAAAGGCTATAAACTTTACAGAAGCTGACTGCCACAGCTTTCTCCTGCTCAGTGTAGTGGGTGGGTTTGAACCTCCAGATTTTTGGTTGCCAACCAAGCACTTAGCCACTGTGCCACCAGGGCTCAGGAAATATTTAGTAGTAAAAAGAGTATTCAGCCTATGTTCACCATTCTGTTCCTACTCTGAAGTTCCAAGCAGGTGCCTACTATTCTCAGGATAAAATGTTACAATGTATAAATTCTGCTGAGCTTAACAAAATACTTTCTTACCTAACAGTAATTATCATATATTAATTATAACTGAAACTGCATGTTATCACGAAAAGGGCATGGGATTTTGATCTGGAAAGTGCTGGCTTTGCCATTTATGAACAGAATGACTTTGGGCAATACACTTTGCAGAGCCCCAGTTTTTTCATTTGGAAAGCAAGAATAATGTGCTATTTGCCTTTTAAGTGGTAATTAGGATAAAATAGATAATGTGCTATACATAGAATAGAATGTTATACAAAGGAAAAATATTATTCTTCTAACAGTATATACAGTAGGGATAACTGAGCATTCTAGATAGCAATTGAGTCTGTAAGACTTAAAATGAATTTTCTATTTAGTTCATTAAATAAATTCTGTCAAGTGAATTTATACTGAGTCAAGGGTATTTGTAATTAAAAGTATATGTGTGTGTGTGTGTGTGTGTGTTCAGAGCTCAATGGATATACCAGCGTATTCACTAAGCTGTTCCCATGTCATAAAACTGAGTATCTTGACTTTTCAGAAACCTAGACAACTCCATTATATTTCACCAGGGTGGCGAATCATTTAAGAAAACTACACTTGAAAAGAATCCAATATGTAAGAAGATTTAGAGAGAACTGAAATGCAGTGCCTGGCCCATGACAGACCTCTTTTCTAAAATCCCAGAGTAGAGACTAAACATAGGCTTCACCTGTTCGCCATTGTCAATTGCCTAAAGCTACAAATAGGTCCAGAGCTCATCTCTCCCCTTTTAGAAAAGGGTCAGATTTCAAGGGGCAAAGCAAAATAACAAAATGAATGTCAGGATATTTTACAGTGTCAGTTAGCCATCCACACCTTCTCTTCTCCTAGAACCAAGGAACCCAGCAGCAATGCCTCTGTTCAAACTTCCAGGTAAGTGTGCAAAAGTGTTTGGAAAGCTCAACTGTTTTCATATACAACCACTTCTTTAACTATCTTAGCAGCTGTGATCATCTTTATTTAGGGTTCATAACAGCTTTAATAATACATTTCAGAATCAGATACTTTCAAGGTTTTGTTGTTTTTGGTTTTGGAGGGGGGCATGATTTTTTTTAAAATTACATCAGCATCTTTGATGAACCCAGTAAAAAAAAAAAAAACAGTGTGAGATATTAGTTAATTACTAGTCCTGGGAGCTCTGGTAGCGTAGTGCCTAAGACTCTTGACTGCTAACCAGAAGGCTGGTGGTTCAAACCCACCAGCCACTCCTCGGAAGGAAGATGCGGCAATCTACTTCTGTAGTGATACTGCCTCGGAAACCCAAGGAGGGGTCGCTATGAGTCGGGTCCGACGCCACGGCACATAACAACAACAACAACAACAAGGAGCTCTGGTGGTGCAGTGGTTAAAGCACTCATCAGCCAACTCAAAAGTTGGCAGTTGGAACCTACTAGTCGCTCCATAGGAGAGAGATGAAGCATTCTACTTTCATAAAGATTTACAGCCTTGGAAACCTATAGGACAGTTCTACTCTGTCCTATAGCATTGCTATGAGTTGGAATCCACTTGATGGCAGTGGATGGGTTTTTCTGCTAGCCTAACAAAATCTGTGCTACCACAGTTTTGAGAAGAGTCCTACACAATGTCTCTAGCTATAGTATTAGCTGAAAATCATAAACATGATGGGAATAGTAACCCAAATTTTACATCTGATGATTCTCAGTTCAGGTTTGTACACAGAGTAATAAAAAAAAGTAGGAAGTTATGTCTTTTCCAGTACAAAATCAATACACGTTCCACATGAAGTAAATAGGGAGAAATTGCACTGAAAAATAAAAGTGATAACCATTCATTTATAAAATGTGTGGAATTTAGGAAAGTAGTAGTAACCACAAAACTATCATAGTCCCATCATCCAAGGATACCCATTCAGAATATTTAGTGTTTTTCTTTTGAGTGTATTCTCTATGCAAAATTAAAGAGTTTTTAAACATTGTTGTGATTATATTATACATGTCATTAACATTTTTTTTTTCATTTTATAGTCTGCTTTTTATTTTTGTATAATTTAATCATTTCACCATAATATTCCAAACTCTTCCTAAACATCGTTTTAAATGGCTAATGTATAATAGTCTAAATTTCTTAACTAAACCCTTAGGTTGTTTACAAGTTTTTGTAAGTATAAATATGCTTTGACAATAATCTTTGCCTTAGAACTTTTTCCATTTTTAAGGATTTTCTAAGAATTATTTTTAAGGATTATTTCCATAGGATAGATTCTTAGGAATGACTGTTAGTAGGTGTTACTAAATGGTTTTCCAAATGAGCTGTCACAGTTTGACTGCTACTAGCACTGTATGATTGTTACCATCCCTTTTCATGAGGTGTGTGTTTGTTTTTTATAAATCACATTTTACAAAGGACCTTTTTAAGATTATAAGCATATAGTTAAAGTGACATATTAGAAATGAAAGAAAATGAAGACATGTACCATGAGTATATTCCCAGAGTTTTCTGATGGTGGCAAATTATAGACAAACTGGAAGAATGAAGTTGTTATAATGCATTCCACGACACCTCTTTCTTGCACAGTCTACACATTTTCATTCCAAAGCACTGACTAATAGCCACTATGATTTCTGAAAGTTGTTCACTTATTTTATTTTATTTTACTTCATACAGCTGAAGAAAAACGTGAGTAATTTGGATTATTTTTCCTGCCATTTGCCAAATTATCAATTAAATAACTGATCCTGTTCCCTAATTCAGAAGCATGGTTATTTTCCAGTGGTGTTTATTAAATGATACTGCTAAAAGTCAACAAGGATTAAAAATGACCATAGATACAAATATTCCATAGTATAGCAAACTTCAAAAGAATCTAGTTTTGAAAGAGAACCTCATGGGACACTTATTTGATATATTAAAATAAAATAATCTTCTCCATTGACATAAATAGCCAAAAGAACTTACTAAGTTTGGCTTTGGTTAACTCTCAATTTTAGTGCAAAAAATTTTTTTGTGAATTTTTGTGACCAGATAAAATGGAAACCTATTTTAGAAAGAAAACTGTAACTTTTCTTGTATGCTCCCCTTTATCACAAATCAGTCTTGTCCTTTAGCTGACTGATGTAAGTCTGCCTCTGAGTTCCTTTGTGAGATGGAATGTGGTATATTAAAGACCTACAACCTTGTCTTTCCCCATAAATCAATAAAGCACCACTGAGAAATAAGCATGTTTTTCTAGAAGTATTGTGTGAAGAAGCAAGCATGATATTTCTTTTCTGAAAAGTCTTGCATTTCCTCTGTTAATAATAATAACCCTCAACTTTTGGATAGTACTGTGTAGTTTTAAAAGTATTTATTATTTAATCTTTATAGCAATTCCCTCAAGTTGGAATTATTATTATTAACACTCTCTTCTTATGATGATGAAAACAGAGGTTTCTACTCATTATGTGGTTTGCCCAAGGCATCCCAAGTGACAACTACACCTTTTCTGATTCCTACTCCAATGCTCTTTCACTTCACCATTCTACTTCTTGTTCCTACTCTTTTGTCTATTCTCTATCCAAATGTAGATAGCCTATCATCAAGGCATTTCCACTGGATGCTCCATTATCTCAAACAGTAACATACTCAGAAAAGAACTCAGAAATTATCTACACAAACCTGAGGGGGTCTTTTTTTTTCTCCATGAATTTAGATTGTCATCCAGTCTTATCTACTCATCTGTTGAAATCCCAAGCTCAGTCTTTCCTTTCCATAACCATTACCACTCCCTGAATTATTTTTGAAAGGCTGAGCTCTTGAATTAGGAGTCAAATTTCAGCCTTGGCTGCATGAAGTCAAAACAACTGGTTGATGCAGTGGAAGGAAATATCAACCATGTAATTGTTGGTCATCATGTAAACTATTTCTTGAGAGTAGACTTTTTACTTTTCAACTGTTTATAGTGGTTTAGGTAGATACAACCTTAGTAAGAACAATAATGTTTAAAAATATGGAAGAAGTGGATATGGGCAGTCCCAGATAATGAATGCTTGTTCTGGAAGAGGCAGATCTCAAGCAAAAACTGGGTATCCATTTCCACATCATCCCTCTGGAGACCTTCAGCTGTATTGCCATGGGCTCAGCATAACAAGTCAGCTGCATCCTCATCCTCATCCTCATCCTCATCATCATAACCAACTGGCCTGTTTCCATCTGCATTTCATTGTGCCTGAAGCCTCTTCTAACTTCTGCTTGCCACTCATCCTTGAGGTGCATGTGCTTATTTGTGATGCTTAGAGAGGAGTGATACTATTTCTGGGGAACTTTTCACCTTTGGGTGGAGGAAGGAATTTTCAAAGTATCTACTTAATGTTTCATTTGTTTGTTAGTGAGTCATGATGCTTGCCAAAGAACTACTCACAACATCCAAAGATGGTTTTCAGTTTCAGGAATTGCTTGCGTTTAATGAGGCAAACAGACGCATGAAGTTTAGCCAACACAGTGGGATTCTCTATTAACTATGAAACTCGTTGACCTAGCTGTTAGTGATAGTGAAGTTATGAATCAATAGCTATCATTTCCAATATATGCCTCAGCTTGGGGTGGTGTAGCATTTAACTGCTAACCAGAAGGTTTGTGGTTCAAACCCACCAGTTACTCCACGGAAGGGAGACTGGGCAATCTTACCACCTCAGGAACCCAATGGTGGTTGCTAGGAGTCAGAATCGACTTGATGGCAGTGAGTTTGGTTTTGGTTTGGTACAAAGTCATACCATTTATCATTTCCTTAATAGGCCAAAACTAGCTAACCCCAAATATGAAATGTCTAGTTGACCAAAGCTACCATATTATATTATTCAATTCAATTAGGTGCTTTATTTTCTTAAAGCATTTCCACTTTATCTCATTTGAAGTCACAACAGTCTTGTGAGTGAAGTTAGGTAGGTATGAGAATTCCCACTTTACACATAAGGAAATGGAGACAGAAGAAGGTGAAGGAGTTGGTAAGTGCAGAGCAAAGACTTGAGCATATTACACTTACTTAAGTTAGAATTGAAAATGTGGCCTTTTGGAGATCTGTATAGACACTATGGGGAAAGAGGATCTTTCTCTGCATGCAGTTTGCTTTGTCATCTTATGGGAAATGTTTGCCATCTACTGTTGCACCAAATAACTAACTATGTGCCATTCTCATTATTGCTACCTGCTCTTTTCTGGAGATACCAGGGACTTTTAGAATTCAGAGATAATGACCATTCAGATGTAAACAACTAGGTATCTGGAGGACAAGTTGGAACTTAACAGAAAGCAGAGACTGCATGTCCATCATCACTATACATGTTGAAACTAGTTTCTTACTTCTCCTGAGGGGTTTGGGGTTACTCACTGTTGAGTTAATGCCATGCCTCATTTTAAGAATGTGAAAAGTAAGGCATATGAAAGTAAAATCGACTTTCATGAACATTCATTATAGAAGGCCACATGTCCACAAGAAATGGGACTCCCAGCATTACTAGGTAGTAAATTTTAGTAACTCCCTGGCCCCTACACACCAACATATCACAAAGTTGTCTGGATTGAAAAAATACAAGGTTGTGATAGGTGAGAGAAATGCACTATGTATCCTAAAATACATATTTATTTCTCAGAACAACTTAGATCACTTGTTCTCTCTAGGAAGAAAAGCTCCAGGGACAAGTAACACTATCCACATCTTCTAAAGCCATCAGAAAATCCCATCAGTCTAATGGGAAGAACTGGGCTGCATGGTTACTATCAAATCAAACATAGCCCTGCCAGAAACACGTGGTCTTCCATTAAATGTTAGTTCTGCCAGAGCCCAATCTCATTTTAAGGACCATCTTTAGGACCATCCTGAGAAGTACAGTGAGAGTCTCACCTGTCTTTCTGAGAGCAGAATTCCAAGCTACACACACAAGAACTACTAAAGGGAGAACAGGCATTGAGCTCCATCATGTCTCTGGGACCATACTATGGAGCAGGGGTGCCATGCACCCAGTGCAGTCCTTAGCATTGCACCTTACACATAACAGAAATGCTCACATGACTTTTGGGAAAGGGTTTATACACTAACATGCAAAAACCTCCTTTAGAAATTGATGAGGCATTGCGTAGCTTTGCTGAAAAAGTGTTTGCCTCTGAAGTCAAAGATGAGGGAGGCCGTCATGAGATTTCCCTCTTTGACGTGGATGAGATCTGCCCGATATCTCACCGTGAGATGCAAGCACACATTTTCCAGCAGGAAACTCTGTCCAGCGCCACAGTGGGCAAGAGGTAAGTAAGTGGTGAGTAAGGGGGATGTTTTGAACAGTTGACATGAGGAGTTGGAACGTCAGGCAGATATGATTCAGTCTACCTGAATGATGTTTCAACTCACTGGAAGAACTCTGCTAGGATTATAAATGTTCCCCCCCCCCCCACTATGGGAGCTCTGGTGGCATAGGGGCTAAGGCATTTGACTGCTAGCCAGAAGGCTGGTGGTTCAAACCCACAGGCCACTCTTCAGAGGGAAGATTGGGCCATCTACTTCCATAGATACCGCCTCAGAAACCCAAGGAGGGATCGCTATGAGTCAGATCAACTCGATGGCAATGAGTTTGGTTTTTTGATTATGTACGCTGAGAGGTACCAGAGTCTAAAAAAATAAGACAAGAGTGGACTTCCTAGTCTTATCCACATCTCCGCTTAGTCACAGTCTCTCTAGCCTCCTGAGCAAGAGGCTATACCTATACAATTGTTCTAAAGTGGGCTGATGGCTGCTGTGAACACACTCATCTTACACACAATAGTTATACACAATGGAACTCAAGGTCCTTCATCTTCAAACCCCTTCCGTAGACAACCTTAGTGTTGTGTTCCCTGACATGAATCCTCCCAGCCAGCCAGTTCGTCCTCCTCCTGGCCCCCAGGATACAGCTCTCCATTTCTGCCCTCAGGCTCCTCCCATACTAAGCCCTATCACATATACGTACTGCCTCCCTCACGCAGTCTTCATAGGCTCCTCTCCACAAAGTCTTTTTATTTTCCCTTATTCAAACTAAGAATCTTTATCTGTCACAGGTTAGTCCTCAAACCTGTATTGGGTTTGAACTGCTGACCTTTCAGTTAGCAGCCACGCATTGCATCACCAGGGCCCCCCTGGTATTGACCACTTACTTGCAACACCCTCCTCACAGCACCTTCTCCAGCCTCAGGAAAAGATGATTCTGCTGTCATTCTTTTGACTTTATGTTTTCAAGGAAAGAACAATGTTTCATCTTCTTTGGCACCCCCCACTGGACTTAACCTAGGACTCATGTCAAAGTAGAAAACAATAAATACTTGTTGATTTGAGGAAACAATACTGATTAAACTATCTATAAGATCCAGGTACTTTTCTAAGTATTAAATCTCACAGAAATCCTATATGGTAGGTATGATTATGCCTTTTTTTTTTTTTTTTTCCTGTGACATGAGGAGATGGAAGCTTTTTCAGGTTGGGAGATTGAGAGTTTAAGGAATAGCCACAAAAAATGGCACAGGTAGTAACTGATATAGCCTGGGTTATTGCAGCACCCAGACTGCATTTTCTGCTAGAAGACTGCCTGTGAGGAATGATGTCATGCTAAGTGTCTTCTAGCAGGTCCTGTAAGACCCATTGTTCTAAAGTATATTAAGAAAAAGGGGACACTGTCATGTGTCCTCAGTAATATCTTCTTCCACTATGGCTGGATCCTATTTCTGACATTAGCCCACATTTTAATTTTCACTTTTTGTCCTCAAATAACATTCTACAGTGAAAATCTATCACAATGGGACTTTTGATGAAAATAAAATTCATTTATTTTAAAATTTCAAACACAGAAAAAAGCGTTTCCAAGGGCGGAAGACTGTTAATTTGTCCATTCCACGAAGTGAAACATCTTCCACTGAATTGTCCCACATTGATGACTACATTTCTTCATCTCCAACCTACCAGAGTGTGCCTGATTTCCAGAGAGTGCAGATCACAGGCGATTATGCCTCTGGGGTGAGTTTCCTCTTGCCCCTCAGATGTACCTGCTGGGAAGGCACTCAGCTTGACTGTTCTAGCTTCTCCCCTTCCTCCCTGTTGAGGAAAGTGTTACTCCTTCACCTGTCCTTTGTTACACTTCATTATTGCATTCCAACTCTAATGCGTCACGTCTTGCATTTCTATATTGCTTTTATCATCCAACATAATTTCTCCTTCTTTGTTTCATTTGCTGCCACATGAAGAATATGTATGCATTACAGAATGCAGTAGACTGATTTTGAAAAAATGTCAAAGACAGCAGCAGGTCATCTAGTCTCACTGATGGCAGCACAAAGCAGGAACAAGAGCCTCGGGCAGGCACAGGGAGCTCTTGGGTAAAGAAAGACCCTATGAAATGCGGAACAGAGAGAAGGGCTGCAGGTAGCATGAACTGATCGAAGAAAACAAATCAGTAGAAAGAAAGGGAGAAGAAAGAAGGGAGGGGAGATCAGAGAAAAAAAGAAGGAAGATGCAAAAGAGGTTAGAAAATTCTAACAAGGCATTGTTTTCTTTCTGACTATTCTCTCCAGTTTCACTGCAGATGCCTACACAGTGGGTTATTGCTTGGAACAGACTCTTGCATGCCCCAGGGCTAGTAAACTCACGCCACAAACAACCTGACTTGCTTGCCCTGTCCAAAAGAGTTGGCCAATTCATAAATCTCTGCCACAACGACTTGCAGAATCAGCATCATATTGGTGAAGCTGCTGTTTAGCCATCAGTCAATGCTCCAAATATAGTTTTAATGACTAGTACCAGGCCCTCTTCTCATGTAACTGACCCATTTAGTATCAATCCTAACTGCTTAAAAGTGACAAAACAATGAAATGGACACCATTCTTGTTTATTCATTTTCTGTGTAATAAATTGGCTGCTCTGCAAATAGCAGGGATTTTAGATGCTATATAGTAGAAAGGAAATGTTTAATACTCAGTAAGTACGTGAGAAACAAAGTTTAGAAATTGGAGGTATCTTCAGGGTTCAAAAAATATATAAAAATTAGAAAACAAACTTGATACCTATGTGTTTGGTAGCAATGAAAACAGGAGTAGGAAGGACGAAGACTAAGAAAGGACAAGGCATGCAGAAGTCAGAGACCTCATGAGAAAGCTGGGGGCTTGGTCTGGAGACTTTGAAGAACTAAGTATATCACTGTTATCTGTTGGTTAGATGTAACTGAATAACACTCCCCAGAATTTAGTCTGTACATGAATAAAAAGAAGTAAAAGAGATGGCAGGACTAAGTTCCCATGGCCATTGATCCTTGATAAACAATTGATTCAATTTAATCAGTCCTTATTGAGGACTACTCTGTATTGGTAAGTGCTAAGGACATAAGCTGGTGGCATAGTGCCTAAGGCATATGACTGCTAACCAGAAGGCTAGCAGTTCAAACCCACCAGCCACTCCTTGGAAGATTAGGCAATCTACTTCCATAGAGATACTGCCTTGGAAACCCAAGGAGGGGTCACTATGAGTCAGATCAACTTGATGGCAGTGAGTTTGGTTTTTGGTTTTTCTTTTTAAGGACATAAACATGAATAAGATCCACTCTTGCCCTTCAGTTGCTGATAGACCCACTATTGCTGTTGTTGTTGTTAGGTGCCGTCGAGTTGTCTCCAACTCATAGCGACCCTATGCACAGCAGAACAAAACACCGCCCGGTCCTGAGCCAGCTCCATGATTCTTGCTATACTTGAGCCCATCGCTGCTGCCGATGTGTCAATCCATCTCATGATAGACCCACTAGGTGGCAATGAAACAAGCATGTCCTTAGAAACAGACCCCCAGTGTAGCACTGTGTGTCAGACTCTTTTCACCAAAGTAAACGGGTCTTTAGAAAAAAGTTAAACGGATTAGGAGCTATATCTGAACCTCAAACCATTGGGAACAAGTATACCTTGATCCCAGTGAGAAAAAAATGAGTATTCGATGATTTCAAGCTAGAACTACTTAGATACACCTAGCTCAGCCAGGATCAGGGATAGGGGCCAGGGAAATAGGCCAGTTTGGGAAATTTCCCACAGTTCTAATAAAATTTTATTCTACAATCTCTCTACTTCCCCCCTCCCCCACCCAGCCATAAGTAAAATGCTTCTTGTTGTTGTTGGGTGCAGTCAAGTCAGTTCTGACTCATAGTGACCCTGCGCATACAGAACCAAACACTGCCCAGTCCTGCACCATCCTCACAATCATTGCTATGTTTGAGCCCATTGTTGCAGCCACTGTGTCAATCCATCTCACTGAGGGTCTTCCTCTTTTTCACTGACCCTCTACTTTACCAAGCATGATATCCTTTTCCAGGGACTGGTCCCTCCTGATAAGATATCCAAATTATGTGAGACAAAGTCTTACTGTCCTTGCTACTAAGGAGAATTCTGTCTGCACTTCTTCCAAAACAGATTTTTTTTGTTCTTCTGGCAGACCATGGTATATTCAAAATTCTCCACCAGCACCATAATTCAAAGGCATCAGTTCTTCCTCATTGTCCAGCTTTCACATGCATATGAGGCAGTTAAAAATACCATATCTTGAGTCAGGCGCATCAAGTCCTCAAAGTGACATTTTTTGCTTTTGAACACTTTAAAGACATCTTTTGCAACAGATTTGCCTAGTGCAATATGTTGTTTGATTTCTTGACTGCTGTTTCCATGGGTGTTGAGTGTGGATCCCAATGAAAGGTAAGTTTTGATAGAGATGAAAGAGCTAGCAAATTACAGGACCTGTCCCTGGAGGGAGACTCAGTGCCTAAGTCAATTAGGAAGTAGCCAGGTCTGGTAAAGACATTGGGTGCCAGGTGGGGTGAGGTTCAGCCTGGCTGCAATAAATAGGACAGCTGGGAAGTGCCAAAGAGAAGCTTTAACCACTTCTCAGATTTTCACAGGCTCAACTCTGATATTCTGAAATTTTCTTGGCAGGTTACAGTTGAAGATTTTGAAATGGTTTGCAAAGGTCTATATCGGGCATTATGTATACGGGAGAAATACATGCAAAAGTCGTTTCAGAGGTTCCCTAAAACCCCTTCCAAGTACTTGCGGATAGTTGATGGTGAGCCTTGGGTAACAAATGAGAGCTTCTATCCAGGTAATTTATTTTCTTATAGGATGTAGAGAATATATCTTTAGGTTTAACTACTAAATATTAAATATAGAACATGTCCTACATTATAAACAATCCAGTCTAAAAAATCATCGTCATCTTTGGCTCCAACCTCCTCCCTGCCCCACATGTCCAATCATTTGATTGTGTCTGTACAGTATCTCTCAAAATCTCTTCTCTCGTCTCCATCTCCCAATTCCCCTAACTTAAATCTATATCTCCCCTTGTCTGGATTACTGCAATGGCCTCTTATCTAGTCTGCTAAACTGCAATCTTACTCTCTTTTCAGTTCATCCTCACTTTAGTGCAAGTTATCTTATTAAAACACAGCTCTAAGCATATCCCCCTCTTCACAAAAATCCTTGACTGCTCCCCATTACTAACAAAACCAAATCCAAAGTGTTTGGCACAGCATTCAAGAGCTACCACCATCTGGCCTCCTAACTACATCTTTACTAATTCATTTTTTTGGATTTGCACACTCAACCTATTTCAACATTTGCCATTTCTTGTCCACCATTTATACTCTTTGTTCTGGCAGGAACTATTCATGTTCTCCACATAGACAGACATTTCTTTGTGCCTGCACTGTTGCCATGCTGTTCCCTGTGTTTCATGCTGTTCTCTTCATCCTTTATTCACTATATACCCAACTATACAAATCCTACTTAATCCTTCAAGGGGCAGCTCAAATACTATTATTTCCTGCCTTCCTCTAACTTCTGGATAAAGTGCTTCATTTACATACCTCACTTTTTACTTCCTGTCTATATAAATCTAAAGTACCTATTCTTTTTTATATTTTAGT
>NW_006921597.1:11697673-11699095 GCF_000298275.1 Orycteropus afer afer
CTGTCTCCCTGTGCATAAGCAGCCCTTCTTTCTCCCATGATTGTTCTCTCCAAGGAGTGTATCTACTTGAGGTAAATGTTCAACTCATATGTCTGTCTTTTGTTTGGTTGGAAACCACAGATGTGGGTTCAATTCCAGACCTGAAGGGCAGCTAGGGGCCATAGTCTCAGTGGTTTCACAAGGCTCTATCGGACCAGCAAACCTGGTCCCTACCTTTTTTTTTTTTCCCCTCCAAATGATTTCGAGTTTCTTTCCACATTGTTCTTCCTCTCTATCAAGGATCTTTAGGTTGACTTTTAAAAATGATTTCTAAACATCCTTATATAAACATCTTTTTGCAGTTGCATTATAGTAACTTTAGGATTATATTCCTAGATTGGAATTTCTGGAGAGGCAAATATTTAAGATTTTTGAACTTCCACATTGTCATATGATTAAAGATATCCAGTTCTACAATTCCTTCTCTGTAATTCCTTTAATATTGAAATCACATGAAACATGTGTCCACTTTGGCAACTCATAATATTGGTTTACCCATCCTCTTTCCTATTTTTACTTAGGATGTTTCTTTTGCCTCTGTTTACCCTAAATTTCTCCCTATATCTAAGTATGGGAGCTCTGGTGGTGTAGTGCCTAAGGCATTTATTTGACTGCTAACCAGAAGGTTGGCAGTTCAACCCCACCAGCCACTCCTTGGAAGGAAGGTTGGGCAATCTATTTCTGTAGAGATACCACCTCGGAAACCCAAGGAGGTGTTGCCAACTTGACAACAGTGAGCTTGGTTTTGGTTTGGAAGTGTAAGGATTGAAAATTGATATTCGATATAGCAACATACTCTGTTTCACTTCTTTCACTTATCTCCCAGCATTAAATAGGAGGTGTGCAGACTTTTTCTTTATATGTTCCGACTCTGGCTGCTTTAGTTGTCACTTGCCAACAGGAGACTTTCTGAAGTCTTAGACAAAGCAGCAGAAGAGGCATGAATGACTACACTGTTGAAAGGAAAAGGATGAGTGTTTAAAGGCTCTGACAGTGTGGCATTTGTTCTTGGCTTCCTTAGGTTAAAATTGTTAGCAGTGGAAAGAAGGGGAAATTTACCCATCTAATCCCTTCTTAGTTCCTTTAGCAAAAACTGTATGTGCCTTAAGAGGTGGGAAACACTATTAACTATAATGAGAATTATAATTCTTATAATAAGAATTTATTTTATATCTCCCTTTATATTAAAACCATTCTAAGTTGAAACTAATCTAGAGGGTTGGTTTAAATAAGGTAAAGATCCTAATTTTTTTTTTTTTTTTTGGTTGTAGACTTATTTCTATGATGATATCTCTACAGTAGACTACCTAGTCTGCCTTCCAAAGAGTGGCTGGTAGGTTTGAACTGCCAGCCTTCTGGTCAGTAGTCAAATGCCTTAGGCAC
>NW_006921597.1:11699245-11716344 GCF_000298275.1 Orycteropus afer afer
AGTCAAATGCCTTAGGCACAATTTGTAAGTAGCCTGTCAGTTACTTACAAGTCAGCAATATTTCTTAAGAACTTGGATATTGTTCTTACATTAGGTAAGACAGTATTTTTATAATTATTTTAAACTACTAATCACTTTCAGAAAATAATGTAAAAATAAAATTCAGCTTAACTCTGGATAATTATAGATCACGAAGTATGGAATTTCAACTAATGGTATTTTATAATATTTCATATTTTAGCTATTTTTATGTGATCATTCTTCCTATATGCTGATATGACTCTATGTTTTATGAAAAAGTCTTTACTCCTCCTGCAAAGAAGAGAGAAGACCCCTTCCAAACAGATGATCTTCCTGAAAACCTGGGCTATCATCTCAAAATGAAGGATGGTGTAATTTACATCTATCCTAATGAAGAAGCAGCCAGCAAGGAGGAGCTCAAGCCACTTCCTTACCCAAATCTGGATATCTTCTTAGATGATATGAATTTTTTACTTGCTTTAATTGCTCAAGGACCTGTGTAAGTGTTCAGTAAGTCCTAAATAACAACAATTATTACTATTACTGCTGCTGCTACTACTACTACTATTTCTAGTAAGAGTAACTATTAAGTGCTTACTATCTTTAAAACTAAGAAGCTCAGGTGGTATAGTGCCTAAGGCATTTGACTGCTAACCAGAAGGTTGGCAGTTCAAACCCCCCAGCCACTCCATGGAATGAAGACTGGGCAATCCACTTCCGTAAAGATTTACTGCCTTGGAAACTCAAAGGGGGTTGCTATGAATTGGAATTGACTTGATGGCAGTGAATTTGGTTTTGGTTTATCTTCAAAACTACATTAAAAGCTTCATGTATATTTTTTACTTTACTCTTCACAATTTCTCTGTAAACCATAAACCAAACCCACTGCCATGGAGTCAATTCTGACTCATAGTGACTATAGAGAACAGAGTAGAACTCCCCTATAGGTGTCTGAGGTTGTAAATCTTTACAGAAGTTGACGGCTTCACCTTTCTCCTATGGAGTGGCTGGTGGGTTCAAATCACTGACGTTTTGGTTAGCAGCCAAATGCCTTAGTCACTGCACCACTAGAACTCCCTATTGCTCTATAAGGTAGGCATTTTTAAAATGCCAGTTTTAACAGCTGAGACTTTGATGCGTTAAGTAATGCCCAAAGTCACACAGCTGGCTGAGTGGAGGTTCAAGACCAAGTCGCTCACTCTAAAACCAGCACCCTTAACCTGGAGGGACACAATCTCCACTGACTTTGAAAATGCCTTCCCAAATTCTCCCTCATTATTAAGTCTGACTTTGAGAAAAGACTGAACCTTTGGAGCTCAACACTTTTGAGCGGGTTTAACTGCAGAGTGAACAAGAATGTTTATTCCAATCATTATCTCCTATGGGTGATAAGGGTCCTGATGATTTTGAAATTATTGTTTCCTAAAATGTCTGGAATTTTAGAAAATTACATAATTTTCTTTTTCATAGTAAAACCTATTCCCACCGGCGCCTGAAGTTCCTGTCGTCCAAGTTCCAGGTCCATCAGATGCTCAATGAGATGGATGAGTTAAAGGAGCTGAAGAACAACCCCCACCGAGATTTTTACAACTGCAGGAAGGTAAAGATTTTAGCTGCCGAAAGGAATTCCTGAGCAAAACCATTAATTTAATTATTTCTTGATAAGGACAAAAATACTGATTTTCTGCTTAATCTGAGATTTCTTCAGGTTCAGTGGATTAGCAAAAGCAGAAAGATTATGTCTACATGTTATCCCCATAGAAAGGTTTACCATATTCTTCGCATAAAAGAAAATTACAATTACCATCAACAATAACAAAACCTCAAAAACTACTATTCTAGGATATGGACATTCTTGACTCTAGTCTTTTTTTTCTCCCACTTCCTGGCTGTATGACCCTGGGGAAGTGATTACATATTTTTAGTTTCAATTTCCTCATTTGTAAAATTGGGAAATATATCTGCTCAATCTAGCTCACACGGAGTTGTAAATATGAAATGAGCTAATGATTATGAACACCAATCAACTAGAAACCCTTTCAAAGTCTGTACTATTTAAATGATTGCAAGGGAGTGGCAACAGGAAATAAATGAGCAGAGATTCAGGCCCAAATCCTCGTTTAGCAGGCTTTGTGACCTTAGGGTAAACTAATCTGTCAAATTATAAAATCTGTCAGATTATAAAAATTGTAATTATAATAATACTTACCTTATAAATGTCCTCACAGTGCCATGACTCCATAATTTCAATCTTCTCTCTCTTCTGGGCTGAAAGCAGCAATAACTTACTTTACATCCAGCTGTGATTCAGGGTTGGGGAACAGTCCCTAAGAATTTAGTGTGGATCACTAGTGCAGGAAGTTGAATGTACAGATATACAGGAGAAGCAAGCATTCTTATGCATCTAGCCTAATCTGGATGTGACTGTTTTCACATCCTTGCAAAGGCAAATGAAGGTTCTGATAGGTTCTTTATTGCTGAGCCACCTCCATCAGCTGTCAGTTTAATCCCTTCTCCCACCACAGTGAAAATGCATGCATTATAGTCTCCAACAGGGTAGCATAACTAAGGCTGATTGCTGATTTTCATTTTTCTGAATGTACACACAGGTGGACACCCATATCCATGCAGCTGCCTGCATGAACCAGAAACATCTGCTGCGCTTCATTAAGAAGTCTTACAATGTTGATGCTGATAGAGTGGTCTATAGCACCAAAGAGAAAAATCTGACCCTAAAGGAACTTTTTGCTAAATTAAAAATGCATCCCTACGACCTGACTGTTGATTCTCTGGATGTTCATGCTGTAGGTTGAAAAGATGATGCGAGTTTCACTCAATATCCAGAACTCCACATGCCTTTTTCCTACAAGTCCTCCCTTCTCAGAGCCCTCTTACCCATGTTGGGTTAGCATGCTGACTGAAAGCACCCACAGACAATTTTGAGATCCACTCATTGTCAACTGTACTGAATTCCATTCTTGGAGCCCAGCCCTCCTCTTTCTGCTACCAGGCCCCTGTTCCTCCCAGCCATTCCCCAGCTCTCTGTGTCCAGACCTTCTGGTTATTATACACTGTTTTCTGATTCAGGGACGCCAGACTTTCCAGCGTTTTGACAAGTTCAATGACAAATACAATCCAGTAGGAGCGAGTGAGCTACGGGACCTATACTTGAAGACAGACAATTACATTAATGGTGAATATTTTGCCACTATCATCAAGGTGAGTAAGAACTAACCAGATAAGTGGGGAGGGGTAAAGGATATAATTTTGGGGGGTGGGGGGATAGAGAAGGAAGAAAAGAAGGGAGAGAAAGGAGAAGGCAGGCAGACTGCTTGCTTTTCCAAGGGCCAAGCGCTACATGTTGTTGTTGTTGTTGTGAGTCAGACCTGACTCAGCGACCCATCTTTGGGTTTTCAAGGTGGTTTTGCTACGGAAGTAGATTGCCCAACCTACCTTCCAAGGAGTGGCTGATGGGTTTGAACTGCCAGCCTTCTGGTTAGCAGTCAAGTGCCTTAGGCACTACACTACCAGAGCTCCTACATAGTGAATGTAAAAATTTCTTATAAAACTTCTACTGTAGTAATTTTTAAAAGTCTCTATTCCTAGGATAAGGAGCTCTGGTGGTGTAGTGGGTAAGGTAATTGGCTACAAACCAGAAGGTCAGCAGTTGAAAGCCACCAGCCACTTAACAGTCTTGGAAACCCAGTGGGGGCAAGGGGCTCACTATAAGTCAGAATCAACTTGATGGCAGTGGCTGTGGGATTTTTTTTTTTTTTTTGTATTCCTGGGATAGACAAGCTAAGGGTGAAGATCTGGGATTAATTAAGGACCGGACCCTTTCCAGCTTTGGAAACTGGAAGCCTAGGAAGAGTAAGGATCAAGATCCATCCTCATCTTCATGATGCTGTGCGTTAGGAAGCAGGAATGACATGTGGAGTTAGGAGATGTCTGTTTTGGGAGATAGAATATGAAAATATGAGTTTCCTTTGCAAGTGCCCTGGTTATCTCATCATTCTTATCTTTTTTACACTTTAATCTCCATTATGTTCTATATTCTCTCAGCTCTCACTTCCCTTATATCTCCATCTTTGATATTCTTGCCTCCTACTTCTTTTCACATTTTCTCAGTTCTTCTTAGTACCCATCTCCTCTCCCTAGATCCTAGGTATAGGTATCTATAGATATAGATCCCTGAGGGACGTGGTGGAAATTCCTGGTCTTGGACTCCTCTCTTGGTTTTATAGGAGGTAGGTACAGACCTAGAGGATGCCAAGTACCAGCATGCTGAACCCCGCCTGTCAATCTATGGTCGCAGTCCTGATGAGTGGAGCAAGCTCTCCACTTGGTTCGTCCACAACCGCATCTACTGCCCCAACATGACATGGATGATCCAGGTCCCCAGGATCTAGTACGTACTGTCCATTGGAAACCTGCCTGCCCTCATCTCACCTGCTTCACCACACCTGAATGAACAAGGAAAGAGCAGAACACCTAGACAGAAATAACATTTGTTATTTTATTACCACAAACAGGAATTAGGAAGATCATTTCAGTCCAGTGTTCTAATCTGAAGGTATACACACACAGACACACACACACACAGACAGACACATTGTTGGTGTTAGATGCCATCAAGTTGGTTCTAACTCATAGCAAACCTATGGACAAGAGAATGAAACAGTGTCTGGTCCTATGCCATTCTCACAATCCTTGCTATACTTAAGCTCATTGTTGCAGCTGCTGTTTCAACCTACCTGGTTAGGGTCTTCCCCTTTTCTGCTGACCTTCCACTTTACCAAGCATGACATCCTTCTACAGGGACTGGTCCCTTCTGACAACATGACCAAATAGATAAGACGAAGTCTGGCCATTCTCACTTCCAAGGAGCATTCTGGCTGCACTTCTTCCAGGACAGAATTATTCATTCTCTGGCAGTCGATGGTATTTTCAATATTCTTTGCCTACACCACAATTCAAAGGCACCAACACTTCTTCAGTCTTCCTTATTGATTCATTGTCCAGCTTTCATGTGAGGCAATTGAAAATACCATGGCTTGGGTTAAGTGCATCTCAATCTTCTAAGTGACATCTTTGCTCTTCAACACTTTAAAGAGGTCTTTTGCAGTAGATTTGTCCAATGTCATATGTGGTCTGATTTCTTGACTGCTGCTTCCATGGGTGTTGATTGTGAATCCAAGTAAAAGGAAATCTTTGACAATTTCAGTCCTTTCACCATTTATCATGATGTTGCTCATTGGTCCAGTTGTGAGGATTTTTGTTTTCTTTATATTGAGGGAGCTCTGGTGGTGTAGTGCCTAAGGCATTTGACTGCTAACCAGAGGCTGGAGGTTCAAACCCACCAGCCACTCTCTGGAAGGAAGGTTGGGCAATCTACTTACCTAATGATATTGCCTCAGAAACCCAAGGAGGGATTACTATGAGTTGGAACCGACTTGATGGCTGTGAGTGTGGTTTGGTGGTTTTGGTTATATTGAGGTGGAATCCATACTGAAGACTGTAGTCTTTGATTGTCATCAGTAACTACTTCAAGTCATCTTCACTTTAAGCAAGCAAGGTTGTCTCATCTGCATATTTCAGGTTGTTAATGAGCCTTCCTCTGATCCTGATGCTGCATTCTTCTTCATATAGTCCAGCTTCTTGGATTATTGTTCAGCCTACACATTGAATAAGTATGTGAAAGGATACAATCCTGACCCACACCTTCCCTGATTTTCAACCATGCGGTATCCACTTGTTCTATTGAACAACAGCCTAGGTACAGATTCCTCATGAGCAGAATTAAGTGTTCTGGAATTCCCAATCTTCACAACGTTATGGATAATTTGTTATGATCCACAGTCAAATGTCTTTGCATAGTCAATAAAACACAGGTAAACATCTTTCTGGTGTTCTTTGCTTTCAGCCAAGATCCAAAGGACATCAGCAAGATATCCCTCATTCTACATCATCCTCTAAATACAGCTTGAATTTCTAGAAGTTCCCTCTCAGTGCACTGCTGCAACAACTTTTAAATTGTTGTTGTTTTTGTTGTTATGTGCCATCGAGTCATCTTTGACTCGTAGCAACCTTATGTACAACAGAACAAAACACTGCCTAGTCCTGTGCCAGCCTCATGATCCCTACTATACCTGAGCTCATCACTGCAGCCACTGTGTCAGTCCATCTTGTTGAAGGCATTCCCCTTTTTTTGTTGACCCTCCACTTTACCAAGCATGACATCCTACTCCAGAGAATGGTCCCTTCTGACAACATGATCAAAGTAGGTGAGATGAAGTCTGACCATTCTTGTTTCCCAGGAGCATTCTGGCTGCACTTCTTCCAGGACAGATTTGTTAGTTCTTTTAGCAGTCCATGGTACTTTCAGCATTCTTCACCAACACCATAACTCAAAAGCATCAACTCTTCTTCAGTCTTCCTTATTCATTGTCCAGCTCTCACATGCATATGAGGCAATTGAAAATACCATGGCTTGGGTCAGGTGCATCCTAGTCTTCAAGGAGATATTTTTGCTTTTCAGCACTTGCAAGAGGTCTTTTGCAATAGATTTGCCCAATGCAATATGTCTTTTGATGTCTTGACTGCTGCTTCCATTGGCATTGATTGTAGACTCAAGTAATATGAAGTCTTTGATAACTTCAATCTTTTCTCCATTTATGATGGGTCCAGTTGTGAGGATTTTTGTTTTCTTTATACTGAGGTGTAATCCATACTGCAAAGTGTAGTCTTCAATCTTCATCAGTAAGTGCTCCAAGTCATCCTCACTTTCAGCAAGCAAAATTGTGTCATCTGCATATCTCAGGTTGTTAAGGAGCCTTTCTCCAATCATGATCCCATGTTCTTCATATAGTTCAGCTTCTCAGACTATTTGCTCAGCATACAGAGTGAATAGGTATGGTGGAAGGATACAACTCCCATCTTGATTTTAAACCATGCAGCATCCCCTTGTTCAGTTTGAATGACAGCCTCTTGGTCTATGTACAGGTTCCTCATGAGCACAACCAAGTATTCTGGAATTCCCATTCTTCTCAATGTTATCCACAATTTGTTATGATCCAAACAATCGAATGCTTTTGCATAGTCAATAAAACACAAGTAAACTGGTAGTGTAGTGCCTAAAGCATGTGACTGCTAACCAGAAGGCTGGTGGTTCAAACCTACCAGCCACTCCTCAGAAGGAAGGTTGGGCAATCTACTTCCGTAGTGATACCGCCTTGGAAACCCAAGGAGGGATCGCTATGAATCAGATCTGACTCCATGGCAGTTGGTTTGGTTTTGTTTTTAAACATCTTTCTGATATTCTTTGCTTTGAGCCAAGATCCTCCTGATATCAGCTATGATATCCCTCCCTCCACATCCCCTTCTGAATCCAGCTTGCATTTCTGGAAGTTCTCTGTCAATATACTTCTGCAAGCATTTTTGAATTATCTTCAGCAAGATTTTACTTGCATGTGATATCAATGATATTGTTTGATAACTTCCACATTCTGTGGGATCACCTTTGTTTGGAATGAGTACAAATATAGATCTCTTCCAGTCATTTGGCTAGGTAGCTGTCTTCCAAATCTTTTGGTATAGCTGAGTGAGTGCTTCCAGTGCAGCATCTGTTTGCTGAAACATCTCAATGAGTATTCCATCAATGCCTGGAGCCTTCTTTTTTGCCAATCCCTCAGTGCAGCTTCGACTTCTTCCTCCAATACCACTGGTTCTTGATCATATGCCACCTCCCAAAATGGATGCTCATCTGCCAATTCTTTTTGGTACAGTGACTCTGTGTATTCCATCCATCTTCTTTTGATGTTTCCCACATCATTCAACATATTGCCCATAGAATCTTTCAATATTGCAACTCAAGGCTTAATTTTTTTCCTCAGTTCTTTCAGCTTGAGAAATGCTGAGCTAGTTCTTCTCTTATGGTTTTCCAACTCCAGGTCTTTGCCCATTTCATTATATAATTGACTTTGTCTTCTTGAGCTGCTCTTTGAAATCTTCTGTTCAGCTCTTTTATCTCATCAATTCTTCCATTTGCTCTAGCTACTCTCCATTCAAGGGCAAGTTTCAGAATCTCTTCTGATATCCATTTTGGTCTTTTCTTCATTTCCTATCTTTTTAATGATGTTTGGCTTTCTTCATGCATGATGTTCTTGATGTCATCCCACAATTCCTCTGGTTTTTGGTCTTTGGTGTTCAATGCATCAAATCTGTTCTTTAGATGGTCTCTAAATTCAGGAGGGATATAACCAAGGTCATATTTTGGCTCTTGTGGACTTCTTTTAATAATTAATTTATTAATAATTATTAATATAATCAATAAATAAGATATTTTAAATAATCTTCACAAAAATTTACTTGTGTGTGATATTAATGATATTGCTAGATAATTTTCATTTCCTGTTGGATCACCTTTCTTTGCAGTGGGCTCAGAGATGGATCTCTTCCAGTCAGTTGGGCAGGTAGCTGTCCTCCAAATTTCTTTGCATAAATAAGTAAGTGCCTCTAGCACTGGATTCATTTGTTGAACCATCTTAATGAGTACTGTCCTACACACACAGACATAGTCTGTCACACACACACATATACACACACTCGAGACTTAATGAAAATCACAAAAGAACTTATTGAGAATGATTAAAACTAAGCTAGAGTAAGAACTACATTCATTTCATTATATATTTTCTTTCTCTTGTTTTTCTTCTCAGTATCCAGTTCTTTCTTTCCCCTACTTATCTGTGGCTCTCTTGCATCAGAATCTTTACTACTATCTGCTGATTGTCTCATCTAAAAGTGCTCCAGTTCTCCATGATTAACAACTGTTTGTCAGTGGTATTGCTGAGAATCTCCGTTCCCTTTCATACCACTGGCTAAAAATTCATTATTACCCTCATGGATGGCTTCTTTCTCTGTTCAGAATCCCTACTCTTCTAACTTAATTGTTTATATATTCTCTGGCCACCTGCCTCTGTGTTCTGTGTGCCCTGTGGCCATGGAAGGCTCTCTTTAGCCAAAAGAGTAAGTTTTTGACTGGTGTAGTGCTTGTCTGATATCATTAAGGCAAAGAGGCTGTAGGTGTGGTAGTTAGGACTCTGAACCTAGACTGGCTGTGCTTGAATCCTGACTCCACTGCTTATTAGCTGTGTGGCCTTGGAATTTGACTTCACTTCCCTGTGCCTTAGTTTCATCATCTCTAAAATAGGGTAATAACGGTACTTAACTTACTGAGTTATTCTAAGGATTAACTAATTGAAGTGACTGGCATGTAATAAGTGCAATGCAATAGTTGTTAAACTGTTCCTGGGTATGGCAAATCAGAAGTGTTCTTAATAACCATTTTATGCCCACCGTCTTATAGGCTACACACACATATAAATCATTGAACTTTTATAACATGGTCAGCATTAGCTATGAAGATTTTTTTCTTACCACAGAGGGCTTGTAGAAGATATGGGGCATATGGTCCAGCATGGAACTGATAATGTTCTATGCCCAACCCAAACTGAATCCTTCTTTACGGATAACCAAGAAGATATATCCAAGTGGACCTAGGATGTCTTTGCTCACACATGGCATTTGGTGCTCTGGCTCCCTCATACTGGGGCTATCAGTTCTAAAACATATCTTTTCACCTATATTTTCTTCAAGAGTCCCTGAGTGGTACAAATGGTTAAACACTCAACTACTGGCTGAAGGTTGGCAGTTTGAACCCACCCAGAGGTACCTTGGAAGACAGGGTTTATGATCTGGTTCTGAAAGGTCACAAACTTGAAAACGCTATGGAACAGTTCTACCCTGTATACATGGAGTTGCCATTACAACAAATATTTTCTTCATTCTTGCCTCTAGTGATGTGTTCCGATCCAAGAACTTCCTTCCACACTTTGGAAAAATGCTGGAGAATATTTTCATGCCAGTGTTTGAGGCCACTGTCAACCCCCAGGCTCACCCAGACCTCAGTGTCTTCCTCAAACATGTAAGCATGGTCCCTTAGGCCTTCATACTGCTGCTCATGGGCCAGCCTTCTTACTTAACCATAACTAATCCCTGGTGCTTAACTCTGATGTTTGGCCCTTGCTCCAGAGCTGAAAGTTTACTTGAGGACTAGAACCTTACAATTGGACTGAACCCAGTGCACGGCTTACTTTTCCTGACAGATCACTGGCTTCGATAGTGTGGATGATGAATCCAAACACAGTGGCCATATGTTCTCCTCCAAGAGCCCCAAGCCCCAGGAGTGGACAATGGAAAAGAATCCATCTTACACTTACTATGCCTACTACATGTATGCCAACATCATGGTACTCAACAGCCTAAGAAAGTAAGTAGAGGAGAATTGGAATGAGAAACGGAGTCTATTCGACACTTCTGTTTCTTCATTCATTGGGACACTACTTGCTCCAGGGCCTGTGTTGCATTGCTGGGATGCTTCCAATTGGCCCATTTCAGAAATTCATTTATCTTAATTTTTCTTTAGCTTTATTTAGGGTCAAGAATCAACATTTTGGAGACTTCAGTAACATTCAGAGTTCCTTTTCTTGGGAAGTTTGGGAATTTATGTTAATCACAGTACAATTTGTTATAAAACTTTAAAAATTATTCTTCTTGTGGGAGAACAATGTGGAATAAAACTCAAAATCATTAAAAAAAAAAAAAAAAAGGACCAGGTTTGCTGGTCTGATAGAGCCTGGTGGAACCCCTGAGACTATGGCCTCTAGCTGCTCTTCAGGTCTGGAATTGAACCCACTCCTGTGGCTTTCAGCCAAACAAAAGATAGGCATATGAGCTGAACATTTATATTAAGTAGATATACTCCTTGGAGAGATTAATCATGGGAGAATAGAAAGGCTGTGTATGCACAGGGAGATAGCTTGGGGGTGGGCAGGAGTGCACGGTGGTAGGGAAGGACACAGGAGGAATTGGGAGGAAAGCTGTTGTATTGTGGGAGATTATAATCAATGTCATGAGACAAAGTATATGTGAACTGCTGTATGGAAGATGAATTTGCCTTGTACACTTTCACCAAATCACAAGTAAGAAAAAAAAAAAAAGACAGTGAAAAAAAATATTCTTCTTGATATATCTAGAAGGAGCTCTGGTGGTGTAGTTGTTAGGGCATTTGGCTACCAACCTTATGGTCAGTGATTCAAACCCACTAGGCACTCCGAAGAAGAAAGATGAAGCAGTCTGCTTCCGTAAAGATTTTTAGCCTTGGAAGCCCAATGGGGGTTGCTGTGAGTCAGAATTGACTCCATAGCAGTGAGTTTGGCTTTTGGTTTTTGATCCATCTAGGGAGCTCTGGTAGCATAGTGGCTAAGGCACTTGACTGCTAACCAGAAGGCTGGCGGTTCAAACCCACCAGCCACTCCTCGGAAGGAAGGTTGGGCAATCCTACTTCCGTAGTGATACTGCCTCGGAAACCCAAGGAGGGGTCGCTATGAGTCGGGGCCGACTCGACGGCACATAACAACAACAACAACAGGTGGCGTAATGCTTAAGGCATTTGACTGCTAACCAGAAGGCTGGCAGTTCAAGCCCGCCAGCCACTCCTCGGAAGGAAGGTTGGGCAATCTACTTCCATGGTAATACAGCCTGGGAAACCCAAGGAGGGGTCACTATGAGTTGGATCTGACTCCATGGCAGTAGTTGCCTTTGTGTTTAGGTAAGGAATAAATAAAGATATGTTATAGTAGGGTTTTCTGAAAACATTTTCCACTTAAAGTTATGAGTAGGAAAAATAGTGAGATGGTGGTGTTGGTAAATTTCTTGATGAGACTGAAGATGTTTTTGCTCAGTTATTCAACTCTTCATTTCCCTCCTTACTCTCATATCCCCTGCTGCGTCTTTTTTTTTTTTTTTTTTTAAGTCTTTGTTTAGGAATAATTGCATGATTAAGATTACGATTTGGGATGGCCTGGTTTCACTGAATTCTTTGGCTGCCCCAAGGAATGTTTTTTACCAAACTTTCTAGTAAATCACTCTATGCCCAGAATTGTTTGCCAGGGCCTCCTCAGTCATCTGTGATTCCGATGGCAGTTCCATTTCCCTAGGGAACGAGGTATGAATACTTTTCTGTTTCGACCTCACTGTGGGGAAGCTGGAGCTCTCACTCATCTTTTGACAGCATTCATGACAGCAGATAATATCTCTCACGGCCTAAATTTAAAAAAGGTGAGTCAGAGCCTCTCTTCTTTTATATTGGAGGTACAGAAATCATTTTAGTTCTTATCGTACAGTCACAAGTCATTATCAACAATAGAATCAAAGAAAAATGGAACATAAAGGATTTTTGAGATTATTTAGACCAATTTATTTTACGAAATCCCAGAGCAGTGAAGGGACTTGCTTAAGATTACTTGCATAGTTGATTAATGCAGATCTCCTGTCCTCCATTTCAGAACCCTGATGAGGGATAATTTAAAGCAGCTTGGTTTACCTTAAGCTCATTGTCACTGGATTTCTTGTTGTGGCATGCTTTGAAATGCTTCTGGTGAGAGTCAGAACTTTCTGGTAGAGAAGAAAAAAAAGTTTCAAGGTGAAGCCTTTTGCCCAAAACAGACTATCTTGTCAAGGCCATTAAAGTTCAAATAAACAACTTGGTTTGACTCAATGCTTCAGAAAATTGATGAAAACAAATAGATTTTTTTCTAAATGCATTTACCCAGAAAAACTAGAACTAATCTTCTTCATTTGGAGATTTAATGAGCAAGTGATAATTTTGTTGAAAGCTAAGAAGTGTAAAGTAGAATAGGGGTGTAATGGTCTCTTTGTTTTCCTCTTCAATATCCTTATATATCTTTTCTTTCTCTATTTTTCTTTTCAGAGTGCTGTGTTACAGTATTTGTTTTACTTAGCCCAGATTCCCATCGCCATGTCACCATTAAGTAACAATAGCCTATTTCTAGAGTATGCCAAAAATCCTTTCTTAGATTTCCTCCAAAAAGGGCTAATGATCTCACTGTCTACAGATGACCCAATGCAATTCCACTTCACCAAGGTATATATATATATGGCATCTTGATCAATACAAACATATTTTGAAGGATTGTTGTTTTCCACCTAGAATTTTGAAGTCAAATTGGTACTTTGTTATACTTTTTGTGCAGGATGCATGTTATTTCTTTTATTAATATATTCTTTATTTTGCTTCATTGACATAAATAACCAAAGGAGCCTCTAATGGAAGAATATGCCATTGCTGCACAAGTCTTCAAGCTGAGCACCTGTGATATGTGTGAAGTGGCAAGAAACAGTGTCCTACAGTGTGGAATTTCTCATGAGGTAGACTTATCCTTGATTAGTCACTGTTCTAAGTATATTCTTGTTGGGTGCTGTTCTGAGTATATTCTTGTTGTTAGGTGTCATCTAGTCAAATTTCAACTCATAACAACCCCCTATGACAGAGAGGAACTGCCCCCATGGGATTTCTTAGGGTATAATCTTAAGAAAGCAGATCACCAGGTCTTTTCTCCTATGGAGCTGCTGGTGGATTTGAACTGCTGATCTTTTTGTTAGCAGCCAAGAGCTTAACTGTTGTGCCACCAGGGCTCTCTCCTCCTAAACATAGCATTTGGTAACTTGAAGACTGAAAAATTGGTTGGGGAAATACAAGTAAAAATATTGACCCACAAAGCATATGCAGTTACTATGGACAGGGACTAGAGTGAATCATTCTATATCTCTGGTCATGACTTTTGGCCAAGGGAAATAAAATACATTTGATTTCTCAGCAGACTATGCACACTGAGGCACTGGATGAGTGCTTTTAATGGTTGATTTTCTTTCTGTTGCCATGGATAATGTTAGGAAGGGATTTCTGTGAAGAATGCAATTCTTGTCTCTATCAGGGTGAAATTAGACCCAAATCATCCTTCTTCTTTTTTGTCTTATAGGAAAAAAGAAAGTTTCTGGGTGACAATTACCTTGAGGACGGCCCTCTTGGAAACGATATCCGGAAGACAAATGTAGCCCAAATCCGCATGGCCTACCGCTATGAAACCTGGTGTTATGAACTCAATTTACTTGCTGAGGGTCTTAAATCAGCAGAATAAAATAAACAAACCAATTATAATGTGGGCAATTTTCAATTGTAGAGTTAACCTACTATACAGGTCAAGGTTTTTGTTAGATATTCCATAGATACGCTTCCATTTAATCGTTTTTACAGCTTTGTAAAGGAGCTCCGGTAGCGTAATGCCTAAGGTACTTGATTGCTAACCAGAAGGCTGGCGGTTCAAACCCACCAGCCACTCCTCGAAAGGAAGTTTGGGCAATCTACTTTCATAATGATACTGCTTCAGGAACCCAAGGAGGGGTCGCTATGAGTCAGGTCCAATTTGACAGCACATAACAACAACAACAGCTTTATAAAGTAGATATTATGATCTTCATTTTGGGGAAGATGAGTAAACTGAGCTTAGTAAAGTTAATAACCTATATAAGGATACCCCTAGTGAGCTGTGGAAATGAAGACCTAGATTTGTCTGACTCCAGAGTCTCCATGACTGTTCAGGCAGAACAGTTCCTAAGACTGAAAAGAAATAAAAGCAAATGACTTGCATTGGAAGAATATGTGCTTTTTAGTTATAGAATACTTAAGGCATTCCTGAGAACTATTAAAAAGTCTTTTTGACAGAGTACATCTGAATAGTGGCTTAGACAAAATAGAAGATCCATACTTACTCGTTTTTATTCTTGGGGGGAATTTATTTTACAAAAGGATTCTTAGCATTAAGGATATAATTGATAATAAGGTTGTAGTGAGCTATACTGGTACATTTAAAATGGTTTTCCTTGCCAAAATAACATGTGTTACAGAATAGAACTGATCCATAAGATTTTCTTGCCTGTAATCTTTATGGAAGTTGTTCGCCGGGGCTTTCTTCTGCAGAGCCACTGGATGGGTTAAAAACTCCACTTGCGGCACCCAGACTCCTAAAATAAGATAACTTTTTAGAAGCATGTCTTCCTCAAGGTAAGGAGAAACAACTAGCCAAACTATACTTTTACACATACAACTATGTTGCCATCTAGTGGTTAGGCTAATATTTCATTCAATTTATTTGTTGTCAGGTGCCCTTGAGTTGGTTACTACTCATAGCAACCCTATGTACAACAGAATGAAACACTCCCAGTCCTACATCATCCTCACAATCGTTGCTGTATTTGAGCCCATTGCTCTAGGCACTATGGCAATCTATCTTGTTGAAGGTGTCTTCCTCTTTTTTGCTGACTTTCTACTTTGCCAAGCATGATGTTCCTCTCCAGAGACTGGTCTCTTCTGATAACATGACCAAAGTATGATAGACAGGTCCCGTCATCCTCTCTTCTAAGGAGCATTCTGGCTATACTTCTTCTTTTTTTATTTTTTTCCTGGCTGTACTTCTTCCAAGACTTTCTTTCATTCTTCTGGCAGTCCATGATATATTCAATATTTTTCACCAATACCATAATTCAAAGGCATCAATTCTTCTTTTCTCATTGTCCAGCTTTTGCATGCATATGAGGTGACTGAAAATACCATGGCTTGGGTCAGGTGCACCTTAGACTTCAGAGTGACATTTTCACTCTTTAACACTTTTTAAAGTTGTCTCTTGCAGCAGATTTAATAAGCAATTATTAATCAAACTAAAGTATCAGAAACTATTCAAGACATCAAAGATATGAAGAAAGAAATTTCCTTCCTGTTTTCAAATTGTTCATACCATGAGGTTATAGGGTTGTTGTTGTTGTTGTTATGTGCCGTCGAGTCGCACCCAACTCATAGCGACCCCTCCTTGGGTTTCCAAGGCAGTATCACTACGGAAGTAGATTGTCCCATCTTCCTTCCGAGGAGTGGCTGGTGGGTTTGAACTGCCAGCCTTCTGGTTAGCAGTTAAGTGCCTTAGGCACTACACCACCAGAGCTCCCTAGGTTATAGGGTATTGAGTACAAATGTAAAAAAAGAGAAGAGAAGCATTTGTGAAATATCTCAGACAGCAACGATGTTTCAAATGGAAAAAAATGAAGAGCAAAATTCTGCATGTCTTCACTTTCGGTACAGGCACTTTTAAGCATAGGTGTGACCCTGTTGACATGTTTGTACTGGCTCTGGTTTAAGAATCCTGTCACTGGCTTCCAAAACTGCAGTTTTGTTTGCTGAGTAGTAGTTTGTAAGTCTCTTAGAGAACCTGATTTTGTTTTACCTTGGACTCCTTGCCATCAAAATAATATAAATTGCTAAATTATATAAATTTTCAGACTTAAAAGAGCATTTACTACAATTATGTATATATCTATCTTACCCATGAGAGGGCAGTAGAATACATACATGTGAATTCATTCATTACCTCCATAGAACTCACACCAGATGTGGTTTCATGTTTGATACTGGCAATTCAATCTGCTACATTTGCCAAATAATCTTTGTGAATGTAAAATTTAAAAAATAAATTTAAAATCCACACTATTCCAGCTTGAAATTTCTTTTTAGAAAACTGGAAAATTTTCTAAAAATACTTCAACAACAAACTGTCATCAAGTGGATTCCCACACATAGCGACCCCCATTGGGTTTCCAAGGCTGTAAATCTTTACAGAAGCAGATTGCCTCATCTTTCTTCCGTGTAGTGGCTGGTGAGGTCCAACCACCCATTTTTTTGTGAGCAGCCAAATGCCTTAACCAGAGCTCCTTCTAAACATATTAATGATGTGTATTTTGGGGGGTGGGATGGGGTAGGGCAGGAGTTCATAAAGATCAGTATTCAAAATTTACTACCATCAATATATTTTTTTCCTTCATTCCTTTATTTCCTCATTGGGACACAATTAAAAGAAAAAAAAAAAGTCTTGTCATTACATTTTTTTTTTTTCCCACCATAGAATGTAATTTCTGTTTTATTCTTCACAGTTTATGGTTTTCAGGACAGTTTGGGATATGGTGCTTTTGTTGTTTTGGTCAAGTTAGCTTGTGGCAGTCATCTGTTATGTGTAACCAAACACCTCTTTCTGGGAGCCTTCTATTTTGATACCTCTATGTGAACAGATGGGGTCACCAGACCCAGAAGGCTCCGGGGTGGGGGTGGGGTAGGG